>NW_020665057.1:2513042-2786722 GCF_002925995.2 Terrapene triunguis | reverse complement strand
ATTACATAGAGTTTAAAATCATCAAATTTTGGTGTAGACCCATTTATAAGCCAACCCCTGCTGTTTGAGGCGTCACTTTTTTACCAAAAGTATTCGGCTTATGAACGAGTATATACAGTAATTTATTTACTTTGAATTATTTTTTCAGATGCAATTTGTAATATCTATCTAAGGTACCTATTTGGCCCCCATCACTGTGGTAGCTGAGAACATCCTAGTGTTTAATATATTCATATTCACAGCACCTCCAGGAGATAGGGAAGTGCTACTATCCCCATTTTACAGAGGGGGAACTAAGGTACAAAGGGTGGGATCCATGCAGGAACTTAGGAGTTACAACACTGAGCAACACAGTGACTGACTTTTAGGTGCCTACAAAATCACAGGAATAACACTGTGATCCACAAAGCTGAGTTAGGCACCCAGGCTTCCTCTAAAATACAGGAGGAGAGATAAGTGCCTAAGAATGTGATCCACAAAGCTGGGCAGCTTCATGCCTAAGCTAGCCAATGGGAGATGCTGACCAGAGGGGTGTGTACTAAGCTCCGCCCCATCTCAGAAATAGGTGTCTAAGTCCAGGCTGCAGGGACATGCCTTGATCAGCTTAGCAATTTAGGAAGGGGAACCAGCCACCTTCAGTCAGGTGGCTTAGGCGCGTATGCCACTTTTTGAGGAATGAGTTAAACGCTTCCTTGGTCCACACAAAATGCCTGGAGGAGATGTTCACCTTCTGACTTTTAGCCCAGTGGCTAGAGCACTCACTTGGGATTTGAGGGATACAGGTTCAATTTCCCCATCTTTGCTGGAGGGGAGAAAGGATTTGAACAGCTGTTTCCCACCTCTCAGGAGAGTGCTCTAACCACTGAGCTATGGGATTTTCTGATATGAGGCTCCCTCAGTATCTCCTGTTGAAACTCTTCAACTTTGGACAAGTGATTAAAGAGTGGTTGGAGCTAGAGGACTGGACCCAGGTCTCCCATCTCCCATGTGGGTGCCCTAAGCCCTGGGCTACAGAGTCATTCTCTCATTCTCACTCTCTCTCTCTGGCCCAGTGACTAGTTAAGTTTTTATCTATAATGGAACATGACACTCAGCACTGCAACACCTAAGTCCCTTTGGAGATCCCACCCAAGTGACTTGCCCAAGGTCACATAACACCTTTCTTCAGAGGAACTCAAAGCGCTGTACAAATGTTTAAGGAATCAAGTCTCACGATACCCTTCTGAAATATGTATTATTAGGTTAATTTTACAAATAAGGAATCTGAGGCATAGAGATGTTAAATGACTTGCGCAAAGTCACACAACAAGTCTGTAGCACAGTGGTGACCACAAAACAAATTTCTTGAGTCCCAGTTCTTTGCTTTTAACCTCTAGAACATACTTCCTCAGTCTTCTTAAATAAAAGGCTTAAGAAAACAAAATGAATAATGATGCTCATGTAACATCCAACTTTTAAAATTAGTAACCTCAAAAGTACTCAAGTAAAATGTTCAGAGCACTACTGAAAAATATATTTTATAAAGCCTGCTAGAAAATACCTGTGTTATGTGTATATGGTCAGATACAGTACATGTAGTTTTGGAGGTACCTGGATTGTGGAAATTCTGTCCGTCAGTATGGAAGGCACTTAGTTGATGAAAACAAATAAAAGCATGTCAATGAGTTATGGTGGATGCTACAGATGAAAGGTTTATTAATATTGATAGCAGTTGCTCTTTCATGACATACTCCAAACTTCAGGCTAACCTTTTACAGTGATGGTTCATATCTTATGGCCCAGAGTTTCTGGTCAAATAAGCACTCTAGAGTCTATGTTGTTATCTTAATCACTTTGGCCTGGAGATCAGTCTAGAACTAGAAATTGTACTGAATAATAATCTTACACTTAGACAGTATTTTTCCTCCTGGAGAATCCCAAAGCACTTTATAAACTTTATCATGTGGCACCACTGAAATACAGCCACCTTCGGTGTGGGAAGGTTGCAACCATGCAAATAAAAAAAAATAGTGACCAGCACTGCACAAATTGGGGGAAGGAAATTGTTTGCCAAGGACACTAGAGAAAACCACGACTCTTACAAAAAACCGAAACAGACAAATATGGGAACTTAAAGGTCTATGTAGAGCAGTCAGGACATATGTATTGAAGGTCAACATTAAACCTGGCTCTTCTCCCTTCCTCCCTTGATAGTTCTCAGGTTAACTAGGTTGAAGGCTGTAGGGCTAAGTTATGCCTGACAAGATTTTTGGTTCCATACAGTATTTCAAAATGGTTGTTTATTCCATTAAGAAGTGTGTTGGTGTGTGGGGGAGGGAGGGACACTGAGCAACTGAACAAAGGTGCTCTTGCATAACTTCCAGTACTTTCTAGTTTTGGCATGGTTGAGTAGTATGGAAATTGCCTCTGGTGATATTCTTGGATGCCTTTAGGAGCCAGCACTGATGACATCATTTCCTTAGTCATTTGTCAGTCAGATCAGGACTGGCTAGTCATTTGGGGCCTGCTCCTACTCCCAATGAAGTCCATAGCAAAACTTCTATTGGTGCATGTTCGAGTCATATTGGCCAAATCCTCAGCCCACACCTAGCCCAACTAGCTGATCTGGGGTCTGTGCAGAAGAGTTGAAGGAAAGGAATGCTTTCCCTAGGATGCAGTGCAGCCATGGAGTCGCTATGCTGAGGCTACCTCAGCCTAATGGCTGGAATAGTGCTCCACAGAAAAGAGCATGGACAAGTGATAGATCCTCTGTCTCTGTCCTGTCTCACCTCTGCCTGCCCTTGACCAGTGTACTGTGCAGAGAGCCCCCTGCAGCCGGGCAGTGCACCATGCCATGTGCAGACCCTCTCTCTACCGTCCCAAATCCAGTACCCCCATCGCCACAGAATGACATCGATTCTGCTGCCAGAGAGCAGGCAAGGTTTCTTCGAGCGGTCTTCAGCTTAGCTACCAAACCTTGCTTTTATCTGATGAATTCAGCTTCACTGCGTCAACTTTTGCTGCTTAAATAAATACTATTAATCATACAGTGCAATGTTACATTTTTTGTGCTCCCTGTTCCCGTTTGCTCATAGCCTGTCACACATTGAAACTGTTCGAAGAAAGGTGAAGCTAAAATGGTGAAAGTGTAATTATGTATTGGGTGTGGGAAACGAACCGCTTAGGCAAGCATCTTGCTATTAATAAGCTTATTATAAATTTTGCTGTCATGGCTTGTTCATATATAGTGTATTTATATAACCCAATAAATTAGGCCAGAATAAAATGCAGCTAAACAACATGCTTAGCAGCAAGAGCAAAATACAGGCTATAAATGGCATCTTATGTCCTTAGTTTCAGACAGACAAGTTATTAGACACAGCCATAATGTCATGTCATGATAGCATTATTAGTATACATTTACAAAGGCCAAAATCCAGATCTCACCTCCCTGGGCTCCGAGGGTCTCCAGGAAGTAGAATTTGTGTATTTCCGTTATGTAGACTGTGAGGGCAGGGGCTGAGGTGTGAGAACTACATGGGAGGGCACACATCGCCCACATAACCTGGGAGACCACATAGACATTTAGGTGCCACAGGCAGTCACAAAACCACCACTCCACTATCACCTAACCTTGTAGGCATCTAAAGTTCTAGGTGCCTGTTTCCACTGGCAAAGTTCCCATGGCACCTAAATTTGTACCAGTGGGCATGCAGACATCTGCCTAAGTCCTGCAATCAGCCCCAGCACCTCTGTGCCTACCTCATGTCTAAGCCTCCGTGGGATTCACAAACTAGGTGTTCTCCTGCCTATCTGGGGTCCAAACCGGTCAATGTGCTCAAAGGCCGCCTAAGAGCTTGTCTGCTGGAGTGGGTCCTGCACAAAACATAGCCAGGGGAGGTAGTGGTAGTGCCTCCCCCTTATACCCAATTAACCCAATGGTTAGACTACTCATCCAGGATGTAGGAGACCTAGGTTCAAATACCCCTGTGTCTGATGTACAGCAGGGACTTGAACTCATGTTTCCCACGTCCCCAGGCTATAGGGTCTCTCAGTCTCTCCTGTTGAAGTTGTTCCACTCTGTATAAAATACTTAAATATTCACTGGTACATGGGCTGGAACCTGGGTTTTCCAGGTGGGTTCGCTAACCATGAGTCTATAGAGTCATTCTTACTGTCCCTCTGGCCCCTGTGTGAGTCTACTCCTAAATTTGTAAGCTTATTTTTTTAACGATACTACAATGAATATCAGAGGGGTAGCCGTGTTAGTCTGGATCTGTAAAATGACATGCATCTGACGAAGTGGGCATTCACCCACGAAAGCTTATGCTCCAATACATCTGTTAGTCTTAAAGGAGCCACAGGCCCCTCTGTTGCTTTTTACAATGAATATGTTGACATTATTAGAGGAAAGATTTAATAGATGATAAGGAAAAGTTCGTAGGAATAATTTTTTAAAAGGACAGAACATGTAGTCTGCTTCCAACCCCACCCACTAAAAAACTTTTTGCTTTAAAACATCTTATCAAGTTGAATACAATTGACAGGTCATGTCTCTAGGAACTGAGCCAATTTTTTTTTCTATGCTGGCGTAGTCTTAACTTTGAGCAATGCAGCTGAATGTAATAGCCCCCAAAGCACCATTATTTTATTTTATGTGTTGCTTTTAAAAAATCCTAGCAATTTGGCACCAAAATATGAGTAAAACATTCATTTTCTCCGAGTGCTATAAATAGACAAAGTGCATCTTGTAAAGGTACCTGAAAAACAAAGATGAGTTTAATCAGTGCTCCTATGCATTAGTCATATTTTTGCGCAATGAAGTTAAAGGCCTTGGTTATTCAAGACTGTAAGACAGGCTGTTTATAGTTTTTACCTTTTTATCCTTATTATTATGGTAGCACCTAGGGGCCCTCATGTGCTAGGCACTGTACACATGTAATAAATTCATTTCCTGGGGCAGATCCTCAGCTGATGTAAATTTCCATAGCAAATAATATGGGGCTATGTAACTATGGCAATATACACCAACTGAGAATATGCCTTCAGCCTCAAGGAGCTTACAATCTTAACATATGATTCTCTATACAAAAGCTACCTAAAATTGCAAACGACTGTGCTTTATATGCCCTGATGCAAACTCAATTTTTTTCAATCTCAGTTGAGTTATGTTAATCAAAGACAACACAAAGCTTTTTTCCCCCCTTTTCAATGCATATCTATTGACTATACACCAAGATTTTCAAAAGTGTTTAGTGATTTTGCACACCTCCCTTTTTGGATGCCAACCCTGAGACACCTTAAAGGGGGTCTGATTTTCAGAACGTACTGAGCACTGACCCTCTGGAAATCTGACCTTTCTATGGTTTATTGTTTAACCTTTGGAAATTGCCCGTTTTCTGTCCCTGATTCAGCAAGGCATTTAAGCACACACTTCACTTTTAAGCACATGAATAATCCCATTGAATTCAATGAGAATACTCTTCTTGAAGTCGGTGTGACTACTCACCCGTTTAAAGTTACGCACGTGCTTAAAGTTACGCACATGTTTCATCACCTTGCTGAACTGGGGCCACTATATATGTATTATACACACAACAAATCCTGACCTGATTTATAGATGTCACTGCAATTGTGAATCGGTAATTAAAACAGAATTTGGTCTCTACTCTGTTAAGTACTTTTGGATCTTACAGGATGTCTCTATGAACCTAAATTATTATTCTTAATAATGATTATCATAATTTCCAATGTAGGTAATATAAATCTATCAGTTAGTCTATCCCCTCGTAAAGTAGACAATGACGATAACTTCACTATCTGATATAGAAAGGGACTCAAGTGGGATCAGCCTTTAAAATGTAAAATTTGAATTATTCTCTTCTCCATGACGATGGAAGAGGCGTGTTTAAAGATAATAAACTCTCGTGATGTAAGTAGTATCGTCTTTTCTTATCAAAAACCACAGGTTCAGATTACAGAGATTGAATGGGCCCAGTGGAGAAGTGTCTTCATTTTAATCTTACCAGACTCTCTAACCCATGTTATGATGTTGAATGCAGATTTAAGAAGGGAGAATTAAATACATTATCTTGACTACTTAAAAAAAGACCATTGCAGTAATCAAAGAAATTATATAACTGTGAGGAAACCGTTTAAATCATAGTTGACAACAAGCTAAGCAGAAATGCTAAGAGCCCATGGGAGGAGCTCAGAATTGCAAACCTGAATAAGGGTGTTGGATTTTTTTGGACTTTAATGGTCAACGGGTTGTGAAATCTTCATAAAACAGTTAAGCTCATATCATGGTTGATATATGATTCTCCTATTATTTGGGACTATACCAAGGGGTTCAATAGTTAGATGAATCCTATCTTGTCTTAGAGCTATTGAATTAAATGGGAACTACCACTGAAGATTAAAACTTCCCTCAAGAGGGCAAGTGATACTAATCTAGTCTGTTAGGCTTAAACTAGTTTTTATAAACATTACAGTACCCCATGTGATAAACATGTGATATATAGGTCTTTGTTTTCTGGCAAGAGACTAATCTTTATTTCTTGGGTCTAGTCATGTAAAATGGATCAATGTTACAACAGGTTAATACTGTAATGGACCTACTGGCTTATTAATGTACTAGCCAGTTAACACTCAGCCAGTGGAGAGCTTCATAATCCTTTTGATACTAGAAAAGGAAGTACAATCTGAAGTTAGAGAGCACCAGGCTTGGAAGGGCTGCAGGCTAAGAGCAGGAGTGGCGGACTTGAGCCTGCCTCCTGGTAGCTGGCTGAGGAGGGAAGGCCAACCAGCTGGTAGCTGGGGAGCTGGGACTGAAAGGCTCAGAGTTAGGCTGACGCTATGTTGCTAACAAGGGGGCAGCAATAGGGAACACAGGGCAGTCAGAAGCAGTCTCAACATGACCCTTCTGACCCCATACAGGACTGTCTTAGGGCCTGAGTTAGGCATTGTTATTTGGTCTTGTAAGTCTTAAAGTAATTGTGCCTAGGGTATTTGCACCTTTTATTTCTGGCAACCTAGTGAAACGATTCCTCAGCTTGCTCAGTGAGTGTTCATCGTAACCCACTGAGTACTAGAGCCTAAAGAGTCGACAGGACTTGCTCACTCTGAGCTCGTGGTACAGAGTATGCCACCACACATCTAGAGCAGTGGTTCTCAACCATTGGTAGGTGTACCCCCGGGGATACTCAGAGGTCTTCCAGGGGATACATTAACTCATCTAGATATTTGCCTAGTTTTACAACAGGCTACATAAAAAGCACTAGCAAAGTCAGTACAAACTAAAATTTCACACAGACGACGACTTGTTTATACTGCTCTATATACTATACACTGAAATGTAAGTACAATATTTATATTCTAGGGCTGTCAAGCGATTAAAAAAATTAATCGTGATTAATCACACTGTTAAACAATAATAGAATACCATTTATTTAAATGTTTTTGGATGTTTTCTACATTTTCAAATGTATTGATTTCAATTACAACACAGAATACAAAGTGTACAGTGCTCCCTTTATATTTATTTTTGGATACAAGTATTTGCACTGTAAAAAAACAAACAAAATAGTATTTTTGCAAGTACTGTAGTGCAATATCTTTATCATGAAAGTTGAACTTACAAATGTAGAATTATGTACAAAAAATGCATTCAAAAATAAAACAATGTAACATTTTAGAGCCTGCAAGTCCACTCAGTCCTACTTCTTGTTCAGCCAATCACTCAGACAAATAAGTTTGTTTATATTTGCAGGAGATAATGCTGCCCACTTCTTGTTTACAATGTCACCCGAAAGTGAGAATAGGCATTCTCATGTTGTAGCCGGTGTCACAAGATATTTATGTGCCAGATGCATTAAAGATTCATATGTCCCTTCATGCTTCAACCACCATTCCAGGGGACATGCGTCCTTGCTGATGACAAGATCTGCTCAATAACAACCCAAAGCAGTGTGGACCAACGCATGTTCATTTTCATTATCTGAGTCACATGCCACCAGCAGAAGGTTGATTTTTGATGATTTGGGTTCTGTAGTTTTCGCATCAGTGTGTTGCTGTTTTAAGACTTCTGAAAGCATGCTCCACACCTCGTCCCCCTCAGATTTTGGAAGGCACTTCAGATTCTTAAACCTTGGATCAAGTGCTTTAGCTTTCTTTAGAAATTTCATATTGGTACCTTCTTTGCATTTTGTGAAATCTGCAGTGAAAGTGTTCTTAAAATGAACAACATGTGCTGGGCATCATCTGAGACTGCTATAATATGAAATATATGGCAGAATGCGGGTAAAGCAGAGCAGGGGACATACAATTCTCCCCCAAGGCGTTCTGTCACAAATTTAATTAACACATTATTTTTTTAGCGAGTGTCATCATCATGGAAGCATGTCCTCTGGAATGGTGGCCGAAGCATGAAGGGGCATATGAATGTTTAGCATATCTGGCACATAAATACCTTGCAATGCCGGCTACAAAAGTGCCATGGAAATGCCTGATCTCACTTTTGGGTGACATTGTAAATAAGAAGAGGGCAGCATTATCTCCTGTAAATGTAAACAAACTTGTTTGTCTTAGCGATTGGCTGAACAAGAAGTAGGACTGAGTAGACTTGTAGGCTCTGAAGTTTTATGTTGTTTTGTTTTAGAATGCAGTTATGTAACACAAAAAAATTCTACATTTGTAAATTGCACTTTCACGACAGAGATTGCACTACAGTACTTGTATGAGGTGAATTGAAAAATACTAATTTTTTTGTTTATAATTTTTACAGTGCAAATATTTGTAATAAAAAATAATATACACTTTGATTTCAATTACAACACAAAATAGAAAGGTTGAGAGCCACTGATCTAGAGGGACTTGTACCACGTTTTCAGTGACATCCTACAGTGGGGTCAGTTCCAACACTCTTGCCACATGGCAGGGATCAGAATTCACTGACTCTAGTGGCTTCTGTTAAATTTTGCCTTTTACAAAATAATTGTAATGAACCAAAATTCTAACTAAAAACAACCATCACCACAAACGAATACAAATAAAACATCTCTACTTTGGAGGTTAGTGTAGGTAATCTGAAGACCATTGACAAGTGACAGGATATTATATGACATCTGTCAGTAACTTCTCCCTTTGGATCTCAATGATTTTCTGATGACATGACCTGATCACTTCTTGTCCTCAAAACAGTTCCTTCTGCAGTGGCCTGTTCAAGTGCTGAGGTGATTCAATCACCTGGAGCCTGCGGTGCCTGATGTCAGTAACTGTCAGTAGCATTCTGGGTGTCTTCAGGAAAGCGAGAGCCAGTGTACTCCTTGAATGTGTTTAGAAGTCTGCTGTTCCTCCTAGAGGGATGACCCTTAGCATTGGTTATGACATATCAACTTGGTCTGAATGGTATAGCTTTTACAAAGGTCAGTTGGCAGCTGTTTTCTGTTTAGAATTTTAAATTCTCTCTTTCTGCATTTTTGTCATCGTTCTTCTGTTTTAGTTTGCTCGTGAATAGCTCTTTTGAAATGACTTCACAGTTAATTGTCTGGCTCAAGAAGCTTTTTAGATGCTCGAACAATTAGTGTCTGAACTGGCAACCTTAAATAGAATGTTGATTATTCTCTGAGTGGGCACTGTGAGGTATGTTTTCTTCCTTGCATCATATATTATTATTATTAGTAGTAGTAATAGTTATTATGTGAGTACTGGACAGTGACTCCATAATCAGGATTGCATTCTAAAATGGGGCATAAATTCCTGTTTTCTGTAAAAAGAGATAGTCAATTTGAAATTTCACACAGGGCTAGTTGTTGTGCCCATTGAATTTTCTGTGTAGATTTTGTTTGGTTTCTCTTCATAAACTTTTAATAGGAAGTATTTGAAATTGGGCTCTGGCTGCAATTTGTCCTTGGCAGTCCTGCTTTCCATGGGAGAACTGATCTTTAAAAAAAAAAAAATTGTCTTCTTCAAAACTGGTAGAGGTAGATCCTGAGTATATCTGATGTGAGGTAATTTTAAAAGAAAATCATTTTTAGGGTAATTTTAGCCATTATTCACATTATAGCTGACAGCTTATATGATGTGCAGTAAAACTTGAGTGATAGGGGCCCAGTGCACATAAAATCTTCTCTATCAGATAAGATCTTGTCCATCTGAAGCTCCGCTATTCTGTTGGATTTTATCCTATGGAAGAATAGCTATGTGGGTTGGATCATCAGCTAATAAAATCTGAAGGATTTTGTTAGAAGCCTCATACTGCTAATACTTTACATGAAATGATGTGTTATTGAATTGTATTTCGTTCTGTCTTTCCATAATTTTTATTTGTTTTTAACTTTGGGACACTGAAACGTCTCATGTGGACTCTGGGTCTGGTTCTTACTAATGCTGGTTTTACACTGCAATAACTCCTACGGGCCAGATCCTCAGCTGCTCCACTGACTTCAGTGGAGCAATGGCAGTTTACACCAGCTGAGATCTTGGCCTATTCACTTGAATGGAGTTACTTTTGATTGACACCAGCATAAATCCAATCAAGACCCAGTATGTTCCAATAAATCCTCAGACCAAGATCCTGATGTGATGTAAATGGATGCCCTTTACTTAGAGCTATGCACATTCACTTTTATACACTACCACAATCAGCAGACATTAGCAGCCAGATGAACGTATTAAAAGAGAAAATTAACACTGCATCTCAGTGGTGACATTCAAATACAAAGTCTCCATCATTTTCTTGTCTCAAATTCTGCAATTATACAAATTAGCCTATTACGGGCTTATGATTCTTTAGATTGTAGAGCAACATTCTATCAATAAATAAATGAAAAAGGAGTAAAGCAATAATGAAACTGCATTTTGTATTCAAATAATGTTTGACACAATTAAGTATAATTCATATGCATCTAACCTTCAGATCTCCATTCAAGTGCTTGACAACTGCAGATACATTTTTTTATTATAAAGCAAAGTATATTTTCTCCCCCTCTATGAAATGTGGTTAGTTTTTCTCTTCTGTTCAGAACAGACTAGAGAGCTCCAGGTGTGCTTTGTGCTTTATTGAGACATTTAGGGACCGATTTGCAGAGCACCAGCTGCTCCCATTATCTTCAGTTGGAGCGGTGGGTGCTCAGCACCTCTGAAAACCAGGGCCTAAGCTGCTGGCTGAACAAACATTTCTGGTTTAAAATAGAATGTTGATTATTCTCTGAGTGGGCAGTGGCCATTTTAGGGAAATGAAAAATGAAGTCACATTACATTTTTGATCATTTTGTTATTTGTATTACAAATGTAGCCCCGGGAATAAGAGGCAAACAATCCTTTCAGTGAAGTCAATCAGGCAATGGGTTAATCTATCTAGGAAAGCTGTCAAGATACCTTAACTTAATGGAGTAAAGAGAAAATTAGGTTTAGTCCTTGGAGCCAAATTCTGGATCCCTGTGCAAAGCCTGTTGTAAATGGGCCATGCACCGGGATTCTCCACAGGTATAGATGAGGATGGAGTGAATCTAAATACAGAGCACCAATGCAGCAGCTACTGCAGCCCATGGGTTACAACTGTGTCCATACCTTCTGCACTCTTCTCTACATAGGGATTTGGCTAGTGTGTCTGTGCAGAGGTGCATCTCTTAGCTATTCCCCTGCTCATCCATAAGCTGGTGGAGAGAGCTATGTGGGGCATTGCTCTGTGTGGGCAGCAGGGGTGAGTTCTGTTGATAAATTCAATAGTCAGTTGCTTGACCATACATTAGTTTATGAAATATATTCAAGAGACCAAATAACCAATATTTGTCATGTTTATTGCTATAAGCCAATAATAATACGGTACAAGAAAAAGGTTCAATACAATACCCATCTCTGGGAAGCCATCTCATGCAGCGTTATTACATTCACCTTACACAGAAGGCGTGCTACCAAAATTGCACCCCAAAGCCATCTTTTTATACCCTACCTTTTTTACAAGTAAAAGGTACTGTGCATGTCGTCTGAAAGTAGATTTAACCAATAAGCTTTCTACCTTGTTTTTCTGGTACCATGGTGTACCCCTTATCTCTTTGTTCTGAACACATCCTTTCCAGGTACCAAGAATGTGAAGGGTCCTCCTAGGTCTGTATCAGGGTAAAACAATCGTATGTCTTGTCCTCTTCCATGGGACATATCAGTACAGGCCTGTGAGAGTACCTCCCTTTCTGTTGGTATGGTAAAGCACTCCTCTGTCCTAATCTTGACAGCACCCCTATTTGCTCTAAGCCAAAATTTACTTCTGTGAATGCAGTGGGTCATGGGATATCTCGCACATATATATATATATATAAAACCAGCATATATGAGGCCTTGGCTACACTCGGGAATTCACAGCGCTGCCGCGGCAGCACTGTGAAGCGCGAGTGTAGTCGTGCCGCCAGCGCTGCGAGAGCTCTCTCGCAGCTCTGTATGTACTCCACCTCTCCGAGGGGAGTAGCTTGCAGCGCTGCGAGCGAGCATGCAGCGCTGCAGGCTCTGATTACACTGGCGCTTTACAGCGCTGCACTCGCTGCGTTTGGGGGGGGGGCGTTTTCACACCCCTGAGCGCAGCAAGTTGCAGTGCTGTACAGCACCAGTGTAGCCAAGGCCTTAGTCAACAGTTCCCCATGTGAGTGCCTCCATTGTACATGCAGTAAAGGTGTGACCCAGTGGCACACATTAAAGTCAGTGGAAACACTCCCATTGACTTCAGAGAGAATAGGATCCGGGCCTAAAACTGCTGCTGGTTTAGGGCAAGATGTGTCCACAGAACAAGTAGGGTGGTGGAATTCCTGCATTTCTTAAACAAGACTGGGGGCTGATAAACCAGAATGTACCTTCCATCTAAAAGATAAAACTCCTATGAAACCCTCTTGCATCCTTCTCTTCATCTCCTCATCAGCCCACTTTTTTCTAATGAGTAATCTCAAAGGAATATTTGCGAACAAAGTCATGTTAATATAGTTTTAATAACAAGTGTGCTCCTGTACAGTATTTATAACCAGCTTTCGAAACAGAGTTACAGAAGTCAGAGTGAAAAGAAAGATGAAACATAATTATACTGAAAAGTAATTTAAAATGCAAATTCATCAGAGAAACTGCAAAACCTAATTGTAGTTTTCTCTTCTTATCAGCACTTCAAAAGGGCTGTGTGTTACTTCCTCCCTTTGGGAAGGCCCAGATTATAGCTGCACTGCCACACTCCGACCTTTCCGGTGAAATACGTTTGACCTGAAAAAAAAAAAAAAAAAAAGCACAAAAATCTTAACCCTGTGAAGAAAGAGAGTGAAATTCAGTGATACATGACAGTCCTGCTGTTAATTCACAAGGAAATGTGTCTGCCTGAGCCTGGAGACCGTGGTAGTATATTATAAACAAAAGGCTGCTAATTTGTACATCTGGAAAGCATTAACCTATCATATGCACTTTCAGAGCAGTTTTGAAGAGACAAAGGCTTTTATAATTATACTTTGTGAGACATGTTTTATTGAGAAAATTGAATAGACTTCAGTTATGGACAGGCCTTTATGTACAATACTGTGAACAGATACTTTAAAAGATAATTATTAAGCAAAATAGTGGTAGGGTTGGTGAAAGGTATCCTTGGGGACTGGAATCCTCCATCTATCAGTGGAACAGGAATAGCAGCAGTGTAAACTTCATCATGATGTTCCGGTCTCAGTTGTAGAGACCAGTGGGAGAAAGGAGTTCATTCTCCAGGCCTGTTTAGTCTTTAACCTTTGCTGAGTCTGTCAATAAGAGTGTCAGTTAGTGCCAACCATTATGTGGACATATGTCCACTGGCAATAGGAACTAGACTATCTCATGTCCCAATGTCCACTGACTTGCATCAGATGGTAAAGAGTTTGGGTGCAATCCTGGCCCATGTGGAAGTTAGTGTAACTGAGACTGGGATTTTTTTCACTGAAGCAACTTCAGTGGAGTTGCACAAGTTAAATTTTAGCTAGAATTTGGGGCCCTTCAGAACATGAACAAGGAGAAAGACCAAGAACAGAGAGAATGCTTGTTGCAGGACAGGCCAAAGGACCAAAAGGTGATTGGGAAATGCACCAGGACATAATAGGGTTGCTTGGGCAACAAACACATAGGTTCAGGGGTGAAAGTAACTTAAAGGACTTACCGGTACGCCGGAGTCCTGAGCAGGGGTGTGACCTCAACCGGAAGAGGCGGGGTCGGGCCTGGGAGCTCCGGCTGGGGCTGGGAGCCCCAGGGCCTTTAAATCATCCCGGAGCAACCAGCTGCAGAGGCGGCTGGGAGTCCCGGGGCTCGGGGCGAATTAAAGGGCCCGGGGCTCTGGCCGCTGCGGAGCTCCGGGTCCTTTAAATTACCATGGGATCCCAGCTGCCGGAGCTCCGGAAGCACTTTAAAGGGCCCGGGGCTCCCCGCAGTGGCCAGAGCCTCTGTCCCTTTAAATCCCCGCCCGAGCCCAGCTGCTGGAGCTCCGGCAGAGATTTAAAGGGCCCGGGGCTCCCCGCAGTGGCAGGAGAACCGGGACCTTTAAATCCCCACCCGAGCCCGGCTGCCGGAGCTCCGGCGGGGATTTTAAGGGCCCGGGGCTCCCCGCAGCCAGTCCAGTCTGGCACGCCGTCCTGGCTCTTGCCGGTACACCATACTGGACCGGACCGGCTTACTTTCACCTCTGCATAGGTTGCAGAGCGTGGTTGACCTTCAGTCCCCAAAATCCTGCAATCAGCAGTAGAGCTCTGTGCAGATACAAAATTTGCATCCGCATCCAATCTCTGATCTGCAAACATGGTCTGTGGATATAAAGAGGATATCCGCAGATTTGGAGGGCTCTACTCAGCTGCTTTTGCAGTCCTTGGAGAACTCTATGCTCCGCACTCTCCCAAACATTCCTCCTGGCACCGCAGTGTACATCCTTACCACTACCACTCCAAGCTAGGGGACAACAAAGAGAACCACTGCTGCACGTAAACCGTCCTGTGAAAACCACAGTGTGGTGTGTATGTAATCACAACAGATGGCATTGAACAACATACATAGACATAAATGTTTGTAGTTTACTTCCGTTTTCACTTGGGTTTGTTGGCAAAAGGTTTTTTTTAACCTTGTATATGTTGGTTTGCAATTTACTTTTGTCAACTGCTGTTTTGCACACAATCAGGTTCCATTTTTGGAAAGCTAGAATATATTAGTTCACAGCAAATGTTACAGAATGCATATGAGGCAAAGACCCAACCATATTTATATATGTGCATAACATACAAAACACTGCAAAAATGTCCCAAAAGGCATTGCGCCAAATGGTGGCACAGGACACACTTTAATACCTATCTGCAGTGCACCGCTCTGCACATGAATATTACACCAAGCACCCCTGGGGAGTATATGCAGTGCCAGTGCAACCTGTTAAGTGTGCATGCTCCTGAATGATACACAGACTTGGTGACGCTTTGCCAAAGTAACTTGTGTCGACCAAACTGTGTAGTGTAGACATGGCCTGTGTCACTGCATTATTCTGTCTTTTCTAGCCTTACATACGGCAGAAATGAAACCGTCTCTTTGTTTTTCTTTTCTTTTTCGTTTGTCCTTTGTCCTATCTAAAGGACACATGACATAATTGGAGGATCTAGTTGGCTATAGCTCAGCCAAAGAAAGGAAGGGAGATTACTGTTTTGTGGGGAAAGTGGAAAGAAAAGCATTTAGTTTTATTTGATTCCTCTTTATCAGCCTTGAAATAGAAGGTGTATTTTACCTAACCAGGAAATGCTGGTGGCTTTCTCTCTAAATAGTTTGTCCTACCATCTATCTGCTCATCTCCTTCCCCAAACTGCAGGGAGGGATCCCTGAGAGCCATCCTCAGATCTCTGAGGATTCCCCCCTCCCCACATTAACTTTGCCTCTATCCTCACCCAAAAGATTCTTGCTTCATAGGGTGGGATTTCCAAAAGCGCTCACCATTGGCCTCACTCCGCTCCCCTTGCAGCCAATGGAAATGTTACCAAGGGGAGCAGAATTAGGCCAACTCTGATTACATTTAAAAATGCCACCTATGGTGGCTATTCCCGAACCCAAGGAGGGCCAGACACAGCTTCCCCCAGAGCCCATCAGTGCCCCTCCCAAAATATTATCAGGGAAGGTTACTGAAATGGGGTGCAGAGGGCCAGGAATTCTTCTGTCCATGCCTTAGTGCCTTGCATATAGTGTTTGTTTGACTAAGGACTACCGAGCTATGGAGAATGATTCTTTATAGCAGGAGAATGTAATCACTTCAGCCGTGCTCTCTCATTACTAAATATTTCTCTTTCAACTCTCTCCCTTTTTCAGACAACTAATAATTAACAAATGGGGTTGGGGGAGGGGAGGAAAGTGAAGCTGTATTCTGGCATACTGAACTGTACCAGGCCTCAAGCTAGATGATAATGATTCAGTAATCACAGCTCTCTGTGCAAATGTGCCAGAAATTCAGACACCTCTGGCAGCTATCACTTCAGAGAAGTGAAGTTTGAGAATAAACAGAAAGATAAACATCTCTTAAATGCCCACGGTAGGGGGGAAAAAAGAGTCCAGGATTTTTGTTGTTGTTTTTTTCTCTAGAAACCTTCATAGGCTTCAGCCAAGCTCTGGGCTTTGCTACACTCTAAGTTACAGTTAATGGGTGTGATTTGCCTCTCACTTACAGAGGCAAAACTGGAGTAACATCCCATGGAGTAACACTGGTGTGAGAGGATAATCAGGACAATCATTTCTTGTGGTTACCTTTCCATTACCTTTATGTAAACGAAATGAGAAGTAGCCATCATTCCAGCTACACTGGAGAACTTTGGTATTGACACCATTGGTTTGACTACCTAGATCATACATGAAATTATTTTTGTACACACACGGAGAACATTTTACATGTGTTCCCAGTACGGGCAGGATTGTCCGAGTTCTGAGCAAGTCTCCACCTTCACTAGTTCTGTTTGAATGTTGCAGTGTTACTGTAAACAGATAATGTAGGTGTTGCAACTGTAAGTTCTCCCGGTACAATGTTAGAACGCTACTGCCTAACCCATAGGAGCAGTCACTTGGAGGAATCAGGAGTCATGTCACCCCAAATTTTTTCCTAATCTACTGATGTCTCTTTCATTGCAGTTTCAGGCCTTGTACATTTTCACTCAGGGTCATTCAAGGTGATTCACTGATGGCCCAAACTTCAGTGACAGCTCAGAGCACTGGTTCTCTTACCCTCCCCTCCACCTGACAGCATCCAAATGGTACTTGCCCAGTATAATTTCTGCCTGGTGCCCTCCAACTTTTCTCATTTTGGAAGATCTGAGAGTAGCTGAAGCAACAATGAGATGCTCTTGGCTCTGTCCAGTATGTTCCTAATATCACAGTCCCTAGAGGAGTAATACAAGTCACAAAAAAAAACAACAAAAAACCCAATTCAGAATATTACATTTTAAATGTCACTGTGTGAGATCTGAAAATGAGACAGTGAATAAACTAGGCTGGATAATATGGGCACACTAAACCATTTCAGGAGCACATAAACACTCAGCTGTGATGTTTAACCTTGAGATGGTTCAGATATCTAGTGGGGAGAGGACGTGAGGGTGGTCTCCCTCAAACTTCCCTGGTACTTCTTGGTCTAGACTCACAGGGGTTCTAAATTAACAAAAATCTGAGGCTTGTCTACAGCCTCTGTGCATGTCTCCTGCAGGTTCAGCTGATCTGAGGTCAAGATCCTAGAGCAGGGACATTTCAAAGGTTCATTTCAGGGAGTTCCAAAGCATCTGGAGCAGGCCCAGGATCTGGCCCTCAGACTCTCACCTTTAGGGACCTGTAGTGGGGTGGCTACCCCACTCCTAAAATAGCAGGTGTTAAAAGCAGCCCTGCAGAGGGCTGCAGCTCTAAAAGCTGGGCTGATTGGGGAAGCAGCTGCAGCTGGGCCATGCCCCAATCAGGCCACAGCTGGCCTGTATAAAAAGGCTGGGAGCCAGAAGCTCAGCAGTCTTTCTCTAGCTGTAGAAGGAGATGGACCTGGTTGTAGGGACCTGAGCAGAGTACCTGAGCGGAGCAGGGCTGGAGAAGGGCAGAGGGGCTGGCGAGGCTCCAGCCTGGAAAGCCCCAGCCTGCGGCCTAGTTGAAGGCCAAGGGGTACGGGGGGTTGCAGAGGGCAGCCCACGGGCAGGCAGAGGCAGCAGGTCCAAACCTAACCTTGTATATGATGAGTGGCTTTTACACTGCAGTCTGCCCCAGTGAGCAGGGGCTAGATGGTGACTGGTAGTAGCCCATGACTGAGGCAAGGTGGGGATTGGAGGGTTGGGGGTTCCCTAGGGCGAGGAGACCCTAAGACTGAGGCATTACTGCCAGGGGGCAGCACCCCAGGTAAAAGGGCACTGGGGTCCAGAGAGGGACATGGGGGCCAGAGGACAGGTGGATCACTGGCCTGCAGAGGGTGCTCTGGAGTGAGAATGAGCTAATTCCCAGAAGTCACCAGCAGGAGGTGCTGCAGGGGTGAGTCTGCTCCTCTACAGGACCTAAGAGTGAATGCAGAGTAGATGTCATAAACTCTTCTTGTCTATCAATCGAAGTGATTCCATATCAGTGATGAACAGTACAGTGGACTTCCTGAACTAAGCACAAGACAGGGAGGCCAGTTTAGAGAAGCTGAGCATCACTACCCCTGGCAGCTGATTACCTTGATTGCATTTTGTTTGTGTGTATCACAATACTGCCAACTCCCATTACTAGGATCTTGCTCTGTTCCTTATGGTCGCACCCAGCACAGTTGCTCTACTTCTTTCCAGAACTGAATGGGATACAGGAAGCCAGCTATTAAGTGTTTAGTGAACTTAAGTCCATCCATGATTCCCTATACAACTGAAGTATTACTCAAATGGAACGAACACTTGCCAAGTCTCAGCAGCTCCAGATGCTGGCTCCTATGTGGTCTGATTATTGCCTGTGAAATACCACTGCACTGTACAGTAGTAACAAACAATGCGCCTTTGTGGCAGCTGACTTCTCTTCTGAGTCAGAACCTGTGTCATGGGACATTTGTGACTGAGCTACTCTATGGTGCCACCACTCTGCAGAAAAGAGGGCATATGGGATTTGCAGAAAGGCACGTGCATCATTATATAGGCTGCTCATGTAAAACTATCATTGCTTGGCACATACAGCCAAGCCTAACTGCCTGAACAGCTTGTAAGCAGGTATATTGCCAGCTGAACACATGGTCACAAATGTAAGCAGCAAGGAGGAGAGAGATCCAGAGTGACTAGTGAGGGACAGAGGCCTAAGAGCCCCCCAATTTCTCTGAACTGAGGTTATATACAAAAGGGAGGTGCCAATTTCAACTCAGCCTTCCACTAGAGATAACAAAAATAGTTTGTGTTGCCACTTATTGTTATGAGCCAGGTCCAACCACCTTTGTTTACCTGGATCAGTACCTTATTCTGAAAATAGTCCCATTTTTTTTCAGTGGAAGTACTTAAGTTAATGCTCAAAATGAACGTGCTTAGGAGAATCTGGCACTTCATGCATTATTACTATTAAATAAACAAGTATGACGCACCATTACTTTGCATGGGATCCCTGCCACATAATGTGGGTCCATTGTGCCACATAAGACATGGCTTTTTGCTTAAGACTGTGGAAATAGCAGAGAAAAGCTGTACATTGTGTTTGATGTATATTAATGATTCTCTGTTTCTGGCAGCACCCACAATGGGCTAGGCATTGTACAACACAAAAATAGGAATAGGCCTTTCCCCTAAAAGTTACAGTATATAATTTCTTTAATCCGAGGATCTCAGAATGCATCGCAAATATTAATTAATAGGACTCACGATATCACTGTGAGATGCATTGGTATTATAGCCAAACTTTTCAGGGCCAGATCCTCAACCACTGTAAATTAGCACAGTTCTTTTGAAGTCAATGGAGGTTTGCTGGTTTACACCAGCTGAAGATCTGACTCTCAAACTTTAATGCCTAAAGTTAGGCATCTAAATCAAAATTTAGCCAGAAGCCTGATTTTCAGAGGTGCTGAGCATCTGCAACTCCCACTGAACTCAATGGGAGCTGTGGGTGCTGATTAAGACTTGACAATTCAAGAGTTAAGCAAAAGCTTTATTAGTTTTAGTCTCCCAAACTTATAATGACAAAATCCTCTGACCTGCTCTTTTCCATGCTGATTGATGATGATGAAAAAGTGAATGAGATTTGTTACCTTTCAAAAACAAAACAAAAACAGACCCATCCTGGATAAGTAGAATTTTGCAAGTCTGATTTTGCCATGGGCCCCTGTTAATAGATATATATTTTTAAAGGACTTCTTTTAAAACAAAACTGGGTAGTGAGTAGGAATGCTTTCCTGCAGGCTGGCAGAAGGATGCTGTTGGTATCACACATTTTAGCAGCTGTTGTGTTAATGAGACCATTTTTATTGAAATAAGATAAATACTATTAACATTTGTGGACTCCCAACTGATTTCTGAAGCATTTATTGAACTTCAGAAAGTTCTTCAAGAATCAATTAAAATATTTTTTAGATTCAATAGACAGAAAACCAAAGAATAGTCTGTAATCACATTTACACTTATCTGAACTGAAACTTACCTTTGTGTAGCTGACTGTAAACAGTTTCCGCTTTTTAAAATTTGTGCTCCAAATAATGATAAAAACGGTGTCTTTGAAACAGTTATAATGTAGTTTTAAAAACTAATAGTTTGTTGTTGTTCTGCTTTCCCATCCTTAGGAAGATGGTTACTGTGTGTTTAGAGAATAGTATATGGGCTTCCATTATGCGATCTTTCTCTTGGCCATTTTTCTCACTAAACTCTTACAAATAAAGTAATGGCAAGCAGATACAAAACAGCTGGTGAAAAGAATAAAAAAGTTTCCTGTCTAGAGTGAAAAAGGAGCTGGTATCAAACTTCATCTCACATTTTGACTTTAGAATGCAATTTTTGAGTTTTAATTGATTGTCAAGCAGCCCAAAAGGCTAGTCTATTCTAAAGATATCACTATTGATCTTCTCATGTTGGCAATAGATCTTACACGACAGACCAAATTCCGCCCTATTGCATGCCCATGAAACTCCATTGACTTCAGTGGAGTTTCATCGAGCTTCACCAGAGCTCAAGCTGGCCTTAATGCCTTTTGTTTAGTTTTCTGACACATTCTGTTATCAGTAGGAAGGAGTAAATTATCCAGTGCTTTGATACTATGGTGATGGGCACTCTAGAAATAGCTAAAACAGACAGATTGATAGCAACTTTAAAATATTTTAAAAAATCAAACTGTGTTTTGAAGACTGTTAATCTAAGCAACACTTTAGACTGCAGTTGTTCAGTGGAGTCATTAGTCCAAATTATGGACTACTAACCTACACAATTTTATTTGCTTAAAAAACCTTTTTGGCATAAAAAGTCAACCATTGTCTGCAAATGTGCATAAAGGTTGTAGATTACAACACATTAAAAATGATGGACCCCTTTAGCTGGAAGCAAATCTGATTGAATAGCTGAGCTATGGGCCCATTCAGAACTTCCAAAGTCACTGGTACTTTTGCTTTAGTAAGAAGTGAATAAGGAGATCTGGAGAGGTTTGGGGGTTGGTGGAGGTTGATAAAGAAATATCACCAGACTTTCAGGTATGACATTGCTGGCACAGTAGCAAGAAAAAATGATTTTCTCTCTACCTGAAACTCACGAAAGTTAGTGGGAGTTCTGGGTGTCAAAGAAAAACAGAACTAGGCCTGGTGTGTCTACAGTACATGGGAAAGGTATCATCATCATCATACTTTACATGATCTAAGTGCTACATAAACATTAACTCATTAATCAATCTTCACAATACTGATAATAGTTATTATCAGTCCCATTTAACAGATCCAGAGACCTAAGACAGAGTGCTGGTGATCCACCCATAATCACATAGCAAGTCAACTAGACTTAAAATTCAAGAGTTGCTGGCTCTCAGGTCTGTGTTCAGTTGACTAAACCACAGTGTATCATAAACATGCAATTATTTGCAAACTCTGTGCCAACCAAAACTGGGAACAGTTCTGCTTTTCTTATATGCAGAATCCAAAATTACACCACTGCTTCTGGTTTCATCTCAGAGCTAACATGCTAATTGTTGGCCACAGTGCTTGTATCATCTTAACTGCTGCTACCGAAGTAAAAAAAGCCTACAACAAATACAAAAATAAAACAGTAGGTAATTCAGATAAAAGAACACTTACTTCATCTTATAAATATAGCCAAAGGCAGCTGATTTTGTCATCCTGCTTGAATCTATTCCCAAACTTTAAAAATAGAACCAAAGGAAGAAAAAAGGAAACTCAAAGAAACACACTGTCACTCCTGTGTTTTTAATAATAAACTTCCATTCCCCAAAATCGCCAAGCAGTCATAAAACCAGCACTTATGTGGTGAGAGTCTGATACACAAGCAAGAGCAACTAGATCTCACATTTCGGGGAGGGAATGTGCTTCTCCCACTTAAAATATTTAAAGAAACAAATTAGTTAACAATCTGTAGGGACAGGAGGAAATGGAAGAGGGAGTTCTCCTTGGTAAGTGTGAAAGTGGCTTATACTCTTTGGGTGCACTGACGGGAAGGCAGAAAAGAGGAGAAGAACTATTAAAAGGGATAGATAAGAAGACAGAAAATATCACAATGCCACTATATAAATCCATGGTATGTCCACGCCTTGAATACAGCGTGCAGTTCTAGTCACCCCATCTCAAAAAAGATGTATTAGAATTGGAACTGGTACAGAGAAGAGCAACAAAAATGATTAAGGATATGGAACAGCTTCCATCTGAGGAGAGATTAAAAAGACTGGGACTGTTCAGCTGAGAAAAGAGATAACTAAGGGATGGAGGGTGGGGGAGATGTGATAGAGATCTATAAAATCATGAATGGTGTGGAGAAAGTGAAGAGAGAAGTGTCATTTATCTCTGCACATAACACAAGAATCAGGGGTAGCCCAATGAAATTAATAGGCAGAAGGTGTAAAACAAACGTAAGGAAGTAATTAATCATACAACACACAGTCAACCTGTGGAACTCATTGCCAAAGTGTGTTATGAAGTCCAAAAGTATAACTGCGTGCAAAAAAAGAATTAGATAAGTTCATGGAGGATAGGTCAGTCAACGGCTATTAGCCAAGATGTTCAGGGATGAAATCCCATGCTCTGGGTATCCATAAACCTCTGCCTGCCATAAGCTGGGACTGAAAGACAAAATAATTACCCTGTTCTGTTCATTCCCTCTGAAGGATCTGGCAGTGACCACTGTTGGAAGATAGGATACTGGGCTAGATGGACCATTGGTCCAACCCAGCATGGCCGTTCTTATGTTCTGATGTGGGTGTACAGCGCCCCTTCCATCCCCAGTCCAACCACACAGGACCCATGTAGAATACAGACATTACTGCTTCAGGGAGAGGACCACTGGCTAGTATGTGTGCTACAGCACTCCAAGGCCCCACCCAGTTTGAGTTGAGCCCCACCCTGTCTGGCCATGTTTGTGTCTGGCCTCAGTTTGCTGGGGGAGCACATTATGCTCCATCCTGCACAGGCAGCCCGCCTCCACGAGACCGCTATAGCTCCACATACACCTGCACCAATGGACACACCTCCTCTCACCCAGTGCTCCAGACTGGAGCAAGGGCAGACTGACCCCAGAGAAAGAAACTATTTGATCTGATTTTGGATTTATTACCTGGCAGCACATTGCTGCAGCTACTGTTACTACTAAATGAATAACCACCTATCGTAACCAAGACTTTTTTGTAGACCCTAGTGCTACTCCACCCCACTGTCAGAGTAATGTAGCCATCAGCAAGAGAAATAAACTGTCTACTCCCCTCTTCCTCATTATGGTTTCTGTCTCTTGCTGTATAACTTGTTCCTTGTTGCAAACTTTAGGCACACAAAAATGGGGCCAAATTCTGTCTTCAGGTGCACTGTACAGCCCCACTGACTTTAGTGACGTTGCATGGGCATAACTCAGAGCAGATATGGACTACAGAGTGTGCATGTATGCAAAAATTCTTTTTGGGAGGTGAGAATTTAGGAAAACTATATTTCACATCCTCCTGAGATTGAATGAATTGTATATGTCACTTGTTAAAAAAACACAAAATCAGAGGACATAGGTAAATATGATAGTTGTTTCATTACATATTGTAACTGCATGTTTGTTTTCACTATTTAGCATTCTGGCAGAATTTGATTTATATCATTGTTGCTGCTACATGTATATAATTGGATCAAACTTAGTTGTGAGGAAGTTTTTGTCCTGTACTGGTATAGACTGCATTGATTATTTTTCTCCTTTTTGAGGTGCGTTATCTGTGCTTCAATATATGACTTTAGTAAGATATAGCCACTGCACCAGAGCGATGCATTGAATTAGCACCTCCGACCAATAGCCCTAGTGCTAAAGGCCTACAGGTCCACAATAGACACACCCCAGGTGCCTGATTGCAGCACTCTCATTGGTACTTGGACTATATAAAGGCCTCAAAAGGAAAAGGAAGCTATTTGAGCAACAAACCATTGCTTGTTGGCTGTTCCATTGACTGCCATGCTTTGCTGCTTTGCCTGACTTTACCTTGCTGCCTTGTCAGACTTTACTTCCACAATGCACTGCCCCAGTCCCTTGAATTGGATTTTCTGGCTACTGACCCCTGCGAGACCTCTGACCAGCACCCTGGACTGCCTCTGATGCAGTGACCTGCCTGGTACCTGACCACCTGCACACACGTGACCACTGCTCTGGACTGCCCCCTATCCTGCCTGGGCCACCGGACATTGCAGGAGATGACATGGTTGGAGAGGCCAGAATCCAGTTTCATTCCCATCTATTTACATACTACTTGCCTCTTCTATTTTATTCGCTACACATTGCTAACTTCCACATCCCTCCCCCTGCCCAAGCCTCTGCCTTTACCTATTTTTGTTTATAAACTTCTACCTTTGCCCATTTCTACTTTTTAAACTCCCTTTGCCTCACACATTTTGGTAAGAGCTTTGCCTTCTTACTCAACAGCTGACTTTAGCCCCTAGGAATGCTGGGGGTGCCCATGGTGGAATCCTCCAACACAGATTTAATTTCATTTTTTTTAAAGGAATATTTTCTAGTGGCAGGGACCTGCCCACAGGAATCCAGCAGGTCAAGACAATCAGAGCCAACAGGAGCTCATTACAATTTGTCTTAAGTAGCAGCCACTGACTGATCCAAGCACCACTTATGAAAATTGAACTAGCAATGGTTGGAATTGCTGACTAGTATATGATCCATGGTAATTCCTGGGAACTGTTTAAAAACCAGAGCTGGCCCTAACACATAGGAAAAGTAGGTGGCAGTTGAATGGCAGCAAAATATTTAATTGCAGTTTTATCATGTGAGGGGACATACATCTATTTGCCTCTGGCAAAGTGTACTCCAGAACTGGCACAGGTAAAGATTCTGTTCCTGTTTACTCTGCCCTTTGACTGAGTCCTGGTCAAATGCTAGGAGCAGAAGGGGAAGTGGTCTGGTCTGGGACTTGCAAGGAGGGTTTCTAGAACAAATGGCTGGCTGAGAATGAGGAATCTGAGACACAGGGCCAAATTCTGTCCTGATTTACACCAGCATAGTCCAATTTGGCTCATCATTTTAAAGATGGAATGAAAGGAAGCCTTTCTGGGAAGGATGGGTTTAAAAGACAGCCTGAAGACTTAGATAATCAACCTCAATAAATGCGGAGGAGATGCAGAGAAATACCGAGCTGATGAAATAAAAAAATGAAAGTCAGAGTCAATCCCACCAAAACCAGACACATTGGAATTAGCCAGCAATCTGTGGCCTTGTGATGACTGTTGTTATTGAGCAATGGCACTGGACTCTGTCTGGCCCCAAGAGCGGGCTAGATTTTGACTCAGACTCATGACTGCAGGGAATAAGAACTCCCCTCCACCCCTTACAGCCATACTCAGGATACCAAAACCTATTCACCTGCTCGCTTCTGCCCCAGATCAAATGAACAGGGAATATTTGGAGCATTGGCTCCTGCCCACATCCCTACTTGCTGGCCAGGGACTGGGTAGCTGACATAGCACTGGGTTGGGGGGTAGTAATTTGTAGCTCTCATAGATCAGCAGTAACGTCCAGACCCTGAAAAGTATTTAGCCACCTAACTCCCATTGATTTCAGTGGAAGTTAGGAGCTTAAATACCTCTGTGGCTCTGGACCTAAATAACTAATCCCAACTCCCCCAGAAGCAAGAAGGAAGTAGGGGAGGGATTCTGACTCACAGTTGAGTCTCTGAGTCACAGTGCCTTACAGGGCTACTCCGGAGTTGGTGCAGCATCTGGACCAGCTCTTGCTCAGGGCCATGCCTGAAGGCAGAATCAAGGATGCAGGAGAACCATAGGGCCCAGTTCTGTCAGCCTTACTCATGCTGAACAGTGTCTTACTCTGCCAGGAGTCCCATGGACATCAGTGGGACTCCTCATGGAGTAAAGCCCCTCTTGGCATAAGGGTGCCAGAAGCTGGCCCTACAGAATTTCCTGACAATGTGCCTGCACCATACACCAGCTGAGAGTCCGTCTTGAAGCGGTTCAGTCGTCTTCAGGGGAATGATTGTTGAAAGTTTTTTTCAGAAGAAATGGTCTCTCAGCAGAGAAGAGTCCAAAATCAGAACCTTTTATCTGAACCAATCTTTCCCCTGAACTGTGAACTGGAGCCTGCATCCTATTCCAACCTGATTTCACAAAAACAAGCCACAACTGATGAGGTGTGGCAAAATCTAAAACTTCCTTATCAATAGTGCTCACAAATATGCCTATAAAACCAGTTACAGTGAAACTTTTCTTAACTGACCACTCAAGGGACCAATGATCCACTATTAAAAGTGGAGCAGAATCATATTCAGTATGTCTGAGACATTCAGGGTGAGCTCTTACGTCAGGGGGCTACCTAATAAGATATATAATAATACTTAGCTCTTATATAGCACTTTTTGGCCCAGATCCTGAAAAGAATGTAGGTGCCTAACTCCCACTGATTTAAACACAATGTATTATTTTTTAAAACATCATTATTTTTAAGTCAATCTCATTATTTGAGTTTTGAAACTTGGCATTGTCAAGTCTGTTTTCTTCAATAAATAGTTTTTTTGCCCTGTTTAGATATTTCTTTAAAAATAAAATGAGCAGGAATGTTTAAGAAAAATCTTCCAAATTAATTATTGACCATGTAAACCTTTCACAGACCTGTGCAACCTCAGAATGGTGCACATGGAATTAGAGAACTGCCATGACTAGTAGCTGTAATAACTTGCCCAATTGTATTGTGTAGTTAAAGACAGTCATAATACTCTAGTTGTCTTGCAGGTTTCCCACTCCTTAGTGAGACATCAATCCATCCCAGACCACTACATCCTGCTGATAGCTGTTTATTTGTTAATAAATAATGAGTCATTGTGCAGTTCTTCCTACGACGTGTACAGCTGCTTTGCCAAGTTTTCCTCTTCCAGGGATTCAACAGTTTCTCTGGTCGTCTGCCACCAAAGCTAAGTGAAATGATCCTGCTAGATCTCCTGCCTGCACAAACACATTTCAGCAATGGAATGGATAGAGTGAGTTATTCTATTTTTGTTGGGTTTTTTTTGCTGGAGTAGACTCCCCAACAATGAAATAATTTGCTTTCATTAATAATAAAATAACACTTTGCACTTAGGGCCTGATCTGGAAATCAACAGAAAGATCCCACTGACTTGAATGGGCTTTGGCTCAGGCCCATAGCGAGTCTTTCATTCAAAGATCTTAGAGCACTTCAATTATTACAGCTTTACAACACTGAGTTAAATATTATTATACTCATTCATAAATGGAGGCACAGGAAGATTAAATGACTTGTCCCTGGTCACAAAATGGATTCAGTAGCAGACTCGGGAATGGAAGCTAGCAGTCCCATCTCCCCACTACCTTGCTAACAACATAACACACTAACCAGACCCCATTCCCTATCTTAAATATATAGGCATGAAATCCAGAAAGAATATAAAATTTATAGGTTAAGTGGAAATGGATCTGGATAGATGGTAGTCTAAAGGACTGATTTCTTTAAAAAATATCAGCAAATGCTCAAATAGCCTTCACCTTGACACTGAAAACAACAGAGCGCGTGAAGGGTAGCAATCTAAATAGTTTATTTAAATAGCCAGAGACTAGTGGATTCTCTTTCCTTTTAATTTAAAAGCATAATCCAGTATGTGGCATGTCAGATGTTCACTAGGTCTCAAGGCATTGCTGAATGTTTGTGAATTTCTTATTGATACATAGCATGCAATCCAGTATGCCTGGATTGACTGTATAAAGATGACCAATAAAAAGAGATACTAGTCTATAATAAGTCATAAAATAAAATAGAATTCCTGATTTGATTAGTTTTTAAGCAAACTATCTTGCAACATGTACATGTAAAATATTTCCTGTGTGACCTTGCATACCTCACGTCACCACTTTCTGCCTCCATTTTCCCCATTTGTAAAGTGGAACTAATAGTCCTTAACTCTGTGTGAAGTAGTTATGTAAAAGCACTGAATGGATATTATCAATGTCAAGTGCTACATAGGTGCTAAGTATTATTTGTATTGCAGGTGACAGGGCAGAGTAGTGGCTGAAGCTCCCTCTCTAACATATCAGGGCTGTGCATGAACTCGCTAATAGAGCTGACTGGAGGACAATACTTCTGTTCCTTGGCAACTTTTGAGGTTTCACAGTTTGTTTTTGTTCCACATTGGAATGAGCACAAACCCTTACAGAACATTAATTTTCATGGTGTGTGTGAGTCATGCTGTCGCTGGGTGGTTACAGTACTTGCATGGGATGTGGGAGACCCAGGGTCAAATGTCTGCTCTGTAGGATTTGGAGTGATCTGGGATGGAATAAAACTCAGCTGTGAATCAGGCAGAGCACAGGCTTGAATCTGGCTTTCCCACCGCCTGGGCCTGTACCCTAACCTGCAGGATATTGACCATGAGCGAGTCCCTCTGTTGCATTCCTGGCAAAACTTTTATTGAAACAGATACATCTCTCTGAAATGATCCAGCTTTGATGAAGTTGCTTTCTTTCACCTATAGTGCCAGTCTTCAGTGACTGAATGCACCCCAGTATTCACACCCTTGTAATCTTTGTACAAAATATGCCTTGTAAGGTATCATTTGAACACTAATCACTTGCTGGTCAATAATATCATGGTGAAATGTATGTAGCACCATTCTATGTAAATGTATGGATTCCCCCAAATGGTGTTGGTAGCACATGTTCAAACCCATGTAGCCCGAATTAGGCAGAACAAAGGCATGTGTGTTTACATATAAGTAAACAAGGTCCTTAAAACAGCAAGAGTGAGACAAGGCAAATCTGCATTTTAGCAAACAATAGCACCCACCAGTAAATGGGTGGACAAAATTACTATATACCAGTCAAGGGGCTGAAATATTTCTTCTCTCGCCCCTTACCCAAATCCCAGGTGGTAGATGGGGTTAATGAGAGAAACTTCCAGACCAGATCCAGATCCACACCTTCGGACAAAAATGCCAAATGCCTAAACTTCCTTGGTAGGAAGAGTTATTCGTTGACTGCCCTTCAGTTTCAAACAGTAAACTACCAAAAATGATTTTAATAACTATGCAAAGCTTACTCATTTTGTTAATGATTTGCCACAGGACAAGGGGGATCCGTTCCCAGCCCCAATTTCTGAGGGCTAGCTGATAGCAATGACTTCTTTAAAGGCTGCCCTCAAGGCTGCTGAGACAGCTTAACATTCTTTAGCCACTGCTATTGTAAGGTACAAAACACAGTGGAAAACCTCCCGTTCAAAGGACAAAAGCTGTTCAGCTGTGATACTGACACCTCACGTCACTTCCTCAAGGATTCCAGGGCTACCCAGAGGTTGCTTGGAATCTACATACCTGGAAAAAAAGAGTCATTTCAGTAAATCCCAGACAGGACAACGACCCTGGCCATTCCAACATCAACAATACCAGGCTTATTCCAGACCTACAGGGCCTCCCAGAAAGAGATCATGGCCTCATAGGAAAGGGACAACTCCAATAACAACCTCCCTACTCAGGCCTGTCCCAAACAACCATTCTGATGGCCTGGTCAAGGGCAACAAACAATCCCCTTCTCTGAATGTGATGTGCAAACCCAACCTCCACTTCACACATTTCCTACCCTCTTGGAAATTTATCACCATGCACAGGTGGATTTCAGAGGTTATGGCTACAAGTTACTGTATCCATTTCCACTCTTCCTCACTCCTTCCGCTTTCCCCTTCAGGGACCCCTCTTAGGAAAATCTCTTGAAACAGGAATTTCAGTCCCTCTTCAGTCTGGAAGCAATAGAGCCAGTTCCTCCAGAATTTGTGGGAAGAGGCTTTTACTCCAAATATTTCCTGGTTTCCTAACGAAACGGTGGTTGGAGACCAATTCTAGACCTCAGTAACCTGAACACCTGTATCCTTTCACAGCCTTTCAGGATGGAGACTCTTGCTACCATAATCCCATCCCTAAACCAGGCAGACTGGTTTACTGTACTCAAACTTCAATACATGTATTTTGACATCACTATACATAGACATAGACATTTTCTGTGCTTCATCATTGGCTCAGAGCATTATCAATACCATGGCCCCAGGGGTTTTCACAAAGATCCTCTCAGTAGTTATAGCTCACCTACATCAGGATGTCATTGCAATCTTTCCCTGCCTAGATGACTGGCTTACATAAGAATAGCCATACTGGGTCAGACCAATGGTCCATCTAGACCAGTATCCTGTCTTCCGACAGTGGCCAATGACAGGTGCTTCAGAGGGAATGAACAGAACAGGTAATCATCAAGTGATCCATTCCCTGTCACTCATTCCCAGCTTCTGGCAAACAGAGGCTAGGGACACTTCAGAGCATGGTTTTGCATCCCGGCCCATTCTGGCTAACAGCCATTGATGAATCTATCCTCCATGAACTTACTTATTTCTTTTTTAAACCCTGTTATAGTCTTAGCCTTCTTGAGGGACACTTTGCTCCTGAAGTACCATCAGCAATTCACAGAGCCCACATCTTGTTTCAGTCTCTCAGCCTCCTTATCAACCCAGGGAAGTCCACACTGATTCAGAGAATAGATTTTATTGGCACTACCCTGGCTGCCCAAACTGCCAGAGCCTATCTGCTGGGGAACAGGTTCTCCACCATATCCAATTTAGTCACTAATCTACAGATGAGGCCTCAGAGAACAGTAAGACCCTGCCTTCAGATCTTATGTGGGCCTTAGCATTACGCCACATGAGAGACTACATCTTTGATGTCTTCAGGCTGGCTCCAAACTGTGTATACCCCATATAAGCACAGCCTTGCCAAATAAGTTTACATACCCCCACAGGTTCTAGACTCCCTCAGGTAGTGAAAAGACCCCATGAAGATATATGTGGGAGTCCCATTCTCTTGCCTGTCACCAACATGAATAATCACAATGGATGCCTTCCTCCTAGGGTGGGGAGTTTACTTATCTTTCAGTAAGTAAGTAATTTCCCATCCTCCTTCCCCTGTGCTGTGGAGCCTGCAGCTCTGTAGTGGAGAAGAAACTGGAGTGATGACGGGTCCGCTTCTCCTTCTGTGCCCTGGGGCTTTGGGGCACAAGGCTGCCTGGTGCACAGGTGCAGATCTGTGGACACTGCTAATTCAAATCTCCAATCAAGAGTGTGTGGGCACATGCACATCCCACAGAGAGCACACACAGGGACAAAACACCCTGAAGAACTCGAGTTACTGAAAGGTAAGAACCCTCTCCTTAGGCACCTTAATTATAGATTCATAGATTCTAGGACTGGAAGGGACCTTGAGAGGTCATCGAGTCCAGTCCCCTGCCCTCATGGCAGGACCAAATACTGTCTAGACCATCCCTGATAGACATTTATCTAACCTACTCTTAAATATCTCCAGAGATGGAGATGGAGATTCCACAACTTCCTTAGGCAATTTATTCCAGTGTTTAACCACCCTGACAGTTAGGAACTTTTTCCTAATGTTCAACCTAAACCTCCCTTGCTGCAATTTAAGCCCATTGCTTCTTGTTCTATCCTTAAAGACTAAGGTGAACACGTTTTCTCCCTCCTCCTTATAACACCCTTTTAGATACCTGAAAACTGCTATCATGTCCCCTCTCAGTCTTCTCTTTTCCAAACTAAACAAACCCAATTCTTTCAGCCTTCTTTCATAGGTCATGTTCTCAAGACCTTTAATCATTCTTGTTGCTCTTCTCTGGACCCTCTCCAGTTTCTCCACATCTTTCTTGAAATGCGGTGCCCAGAACTGGACACAATACTCCAGTTGAGGCCTAACCAGCGCAGAGTAGAGCGGAAGAATGACTTCTCGTGTCTTGCTCACAACACACCTGTTAATACATCCCAGAATCATGTTTGCTTTTTTTGCAACAGCATCACGCTGTTGACTCATATTTAGCTTGTGGTCCACTATAACCCCTAGATCCCTTTCTGCCGTACTCCTTCCTAGACAGTCTCTTCCCATTCTGTATGTGTGAAACTGATTTTTCCTTCCTAAGTGGAGCACTTTGCATTTGTCTTTGTTAAACTTCATCCTGTTTACCTCAGACCATTTCTCCAATTTGTCCAGATCATTTTGAATTATGTAACCTTACGTTCAAGTGCCTGAGCACCAAGCAGCTCCTGTTTACTTCAATGGAGTTATTTGTGGAGTCAGGATATCACCAATTGGCCCTACCCTAGTTACTCTGTGCATAGTCTCCTTTTTAGAAAACTGCAGTATTATGGAAAAATTACAACCAGTTTCCATTGCAGCTCTGAATGGAAGCTTATTTCATAACCTTCCTGCCTTCTTTATATATCTGTGTTTTAAAACAGACAGCTGCTCTGCTATTATGCCACTTGGGCTATGGAACTTGTGTGCTGGTAGGAGAACCCCATTCAGGATCACAGATCTCCTTTGACCCTATGCTGCTGTTCACTAGGTGTCAATAGTATGGAACAAAGTGGATAAAAATTGATGATTTAAAAAAAATATATTTTTTAATTTAAATTCGATTTTTATTTAAATTAGGCTTATTTTTAAAAAGAAAAATGTATTTATCTAAAATGACATTTGAAATTATGACAACATATGTAAAATAATTTACACTAAATAAAAAAGTATGAAGCAGTACATGTTTGCTGCTGAAGTTTCAAAGAAAGTCAAAGCACTGAACTGGTAGAGGTCACTGGCTAAGCACCTGGAACTAGAATGTGCTGAACTGCTAACCCAGCTTTTGACAGCAGTAACCTCTTCTGCAGGGGCAAGGATTATATGTACTTCATATCAGTTTACTCAACTAGTTCAGTTCAATGACTTCTTCATTCAAAGTTAAGAAATCAGTGGGGAGTTGAAAAAGCAGAAAACCTTGTTTTCCTCTTCCTATCTATGTATAAAAACTAGGTGTGAGAGGATCAGATCTAAAATATTGAAGGACATTGTGACTAGAAAGAATCGCTTTTAGTCACTAACTACAGATCATACTCTCTTAGCTTAATAAATCAGTTAGTTTTAAATGCAAACTGTGTTTGGACAACTTTTTTCTCAGCACATTTAAGTAATCAAAAAACAAAAATTAAAAGCTGTTTTTGCACATTTCTATTTGAATTCCAGTTTCCATTCAAATAGAACTTGGCAAAAATCAGAAATGGTCATCATCTAGTAAATAAGAAATACATCACTCACCATTTTCTAATATCAAAATTTAAAAATTAAGAATTTAAACAAATGTATGTTAAGGTAAATAAATGGGTATAGCTATAGTGTAACCTCCTGGTTAGCAAGAAGTAGTACCAAATTTAGTGTAAAGACTCTATTTAGTTGCAAATCAGCATGTTTTAATGTTTTCAACCACTGAGTATCAACTTTTGTTTTGGAAAATAACAAAAAAGTACACATGAAAACAAGATTAAAATTCATTATTTCAGTCAAGGTTTTCTGATTGCAGATTTAAATAATGATTAAAATCAGGGATTTAAATAATTTTTTGTTTAAATTAATTCACCCTGGTATGGATACACTGGTGCTGCTGGTCTCGTTAGCAAGAATTCTGGAAACAAAACACAAAGGGTCAAACTGAGTCTTCATACTCTCAGTCTGGTGAGCTCATTATCGCTCCCAGGTGTTGTGATGCTGGTTTGAGCCCTGAATGCTAATGCACTACACTTCTGTGTGAATCATACAATCAGGGTCGCCCAGAGGGGGGGCAAGTGGGGCAATTTGCCCCAGGCCCTGCAGGGGCCCCCACGAGAGTTTTTTGGGGCCCCTGGAGCAGGGTCCTTCACTCACTTCACTGGAGCTTCTTCCGCTCCAGGTCTTCGGCAGCAATTCAGCAGCGGGGGCTCCCCGCCACCGAAGACCCCAGGCCCCCTGAATCCTCTGGGCGGCCCTGCATACAATATCAGGGTTGGAAGGGACCTCAGGAAGTCATGTAGTCCAACCCCTTGCTCAAAGCAGGACCAATCCCCAGACAGATTTTTGCCCCAGATCCCTAAATGGCCACCTCAAGGATTGAGCTCACAACTCTGAGTTTAGCAGGCCAATGCTCAAACCACTGAGCTATCCCTCCCCCTAATAATTTAATGTTTTTTGATACAAAGTTTTTTTTCCACTGACTGGGAATCGAACCCAGGCTGTGGTAGTGAAAGTACCAAATCCTAACCACTAGACCACCAGGGACATGAAAAGCAGAATTAATTGTTGTTGCAAACACATCTGCAGCTCAAGCCATCTTCACCTTGATTTGATGAACTTGATTTTTCTTTCCCTTCCATCTTCTCAAATGCATGTCACATTCTACAAAGTTTTCTCATCTTTACATTGCAATGTGCAATGCAATAGGGTGCCTGTTATTTTTTTTTTAAAGGGTGGAAGTTGAAAGTTCCTTTCCCCAAATTGATGTCTGATTACATGAACAAGAAGTGTAATCCAGATGCATTAATAACCCTCACTTTTCCTTTTGATAAAAATCAATTAAGGATTCGAAGTGCTGCGGGCAGGGAAAAGGTGAGATATTTTAGTTATTCATCTAAACAATAATTTCTTAAGTCAGTCTGATGTATGAATTTCCAGAGAGAGATTCTGCCATTTCTTCACCAGTTTTTGTGATAAATAAGAGAGGGATTCAAAATGGAAATGGATCCAGATCCCAGTTTTCCACAAACTTTCAGAATGTTTGTATTTGAAGCTTGTATCTACCTTTATAAGGAGTTTAAACAAGCATCCTGAATCCAATCACTCCTGAAACTTGAAGAAACCTGAGATCAAGACCTGAACCTCATGACTCAGGTCTATCTGTCATATAGAAATAGAAAGACAGTGGCCTGTCACTATGAGAATTGTGTGTGATTGGAAACTCTGAAAATCAGGCAACTTATTTAAGAGCCTAAATACTTAATTTAGGTACCTAGCTTTAGGCACCTAAGTCTGAAATTTTGGGAATACAGCCTACATGAAGATTTAGGAGACATGGTCCTTATTCTCTGGAAAAGGTTTTACTTCTCCGTCTCAATGGCCAGTTTGCTAACTGAGCGGAATTGTGAAAATAATTGAAGAAGGAGAATGGGCTTGTTGTAATAGATTTCCAATGTCAGCGCACGGACAATTGTTCTTTCTTGATATATAGGGCATGATTTATTTGTATGAAGTCTATCTTGCTGTGCGTGGAATATTGTTTGACAAACATGTTAATTCTTCCATTTTCTGTTTCAGTAGTTGCAGCATTCTGTTGTTTTAAGCTTCTGAGCAGTGACGAGTGAGATGTGAGCAGCACAGCGCTTCTCCTTCAGAATCACCTGCCTGACTCCTTCTCATTATAAAATCAGCCTACGAATAAAAAACATTGACTAATCTTGGCTTCTATAGATGTATAAGTCTGAACTTGGAAACATCTGAATAGATTTAGGAGCCATTTTGGTTTGGAACTAAGAATTCAAACATGCGTCCATAGCTTTGAGGTGTGTGAAAGAGTGCAGAGCATGTAGGAAGGAGGTTATCCTGGAGATGGGTCTGCTTCCACGTTATTCAGAATTAAACTAAATTAGCCACTTCATCAAGTAATTACAATAGCTCAATTGGAACCTCCCTGAGTAAGATTTTTGTTAGCACGGGTTTCACATTTTGACCTTCTGTTAATGTAATGTTTAATTAAATGTATGAAAACTAGTTTTCTAATTGCTTCTTCCTTTGCATGTTCTCTTGTGATCTCTACTGCAAACATTGTGTAAATGTGTCAGGATCAAAAATAAAGTTAACTAATTCAAACTTTGTGTTTGCACCTCCTTAACAGGTAGGGATATCATGAATATGGATTACTGTAATAAGAGAAATTCTCAGCATATTGATTAGTATGCTGCTGTCTGCTCTCCCCTCAGCATATTACCCTGCTGAGAAACTATCTAGAAACTTGGAGGATTTACTGACAGCTTATGTCTGGGTGTACTAACGCTACTGTAGGCTGACAGTCTGTTCAGAAGGAGCACCCAGTTCTCTTGCCTGCTGACATAATGCTACTCTTCTGTCTCGGAATTTGGAGTGCTGTATGTCTCTAGTTTCAGATGTAACCCCCCCTTCCAGTTCTGTGACTTCATCTGTCCATCCTGTACAGATTATGATAGGATTCCATTGGTCAGTGTGTCATCCCACCATATTTCAGAAATAACTGTTTATAGAGTCATAGAAATGTAGGGCTGGAAGGGACCTCGAGAGGTTATCTAGACCAGCCCTCAAGCCAAGGCAGGACCAAGTAAACCTTGACCATCCTTGACATGTGTTTGTCTAACCTGTTCTTAAATACTTCCAATGACAAGAATCTCACAACCTCCATTGGAAACCTATTCCAGTGTTTAGGTATCCTTATAATTAGAAAGGTTTTCCTAATATCTAACCTAACTCTTCCTTCCTGCACATCAACCCTATTACTTCTTGTCTTACTGTGTGCAGACATGGAGAACAATTGATCACTGGCCTCTTTATAACAGCCCTGAACAAATTTGAAAACGTTTACCAGGTTCCCCCTCCGTCGTCTTTTCTCATGACTAAACATCCTCAATTCTTTTAACATTTCCTCCTAGGTCTAAAGCTTTTATCATTTTTGTTGCTCTCTTTGGACTTTCTCCAGTTGGTCCACATCTATCCTAAAGTATGGTGCTCCGAACTGGATTTAGCGTCAAGCTGAGCATCTCCACTGACCCTTTTTCCCATTTGGCCTCCCAAGAAGTGAGCTACGGTGGGGTGGAAAGCTGCACAGCCCTGGCCCCCATCTGCCTTGCAGCAGCCAAGACAGTGAGTTGAGCAGTAGTGGGATCAATGCTCTGTTGCAGCAGGGGAAGTCAGTCCTTTCATGTTGCTCTGTTCAGCTTTCCTCAAGACGCCAGAACCCTCTCTCTGCCATCCTGGGCAGATCAGCCAAAGGTGAGGAATTAGCTGAACTCACACAGTAGAACACTTACTTTGTAGCTGAGATGTAGGGGGATTGATATCTGAGCCCTCCAGACACAGAGGCAAGGACTCTCCCCCATTCCTTGTCAGGCAGCCAGCCCACATCTTTCCCCCTTCTGGGCCCCTGTCCCCTTAGCAGTCAGACAACAGTGCAACAACCACCCTCCAAAGGCCCACAGCCACCAAGGGCAATCAAGCCCACAGCTTTGGCATTATTAACATCACACTCAAGCTAACCCCCAAGAAACATGCCTCCCAAAGCTATTTTGAGGAGTAATAAGCTGGCATGGGGGGACTTTGCAGCCTCTGGCACATGGGTGTGCCAGTCTCTTGTCAGGGGCATTAGTTCAATGGTAGAGCCCTTGCTTAGTATGCAAGAAAGGGTGGAATTGGGGCCCACATTTTCCAATGGCAGTGGAGCACCAATCCCTCCCTTTTGCTTTTTTGAAGGCATTGCCAGCCAGGAGCCTGAGTGCCTCCAGTGCCCCCTTCCTCAGTCTCCCCACTTGGCCTCCCAAGAAATGAGCCTGTCAGGGTGGAAGGCTGCATGGCACTGGCCTGCATCAGCCTTGCAGCAGCAACACAGTGAGCTGTGGCTGAGGGCCTGGGGCATTACCTCAAGTGGCAGAGAGCTCGTGTTGCATGTGAGGGGATTGATGCCTGTGTTCTCCACCCTGCTCTACTGCAGTGGGGGAAACAGGCACATTCTTGTTGCTTCCCTCAAGACCTTGGGACCCTCTCTTTGCCTTACTGGCATCCAGTAGGTCAGCCAAAGTGATAGCACCCACGCTTGATACATGAGCAATGGTAGGATTAATGCCTGCTTTGCCAGGGTGCCAGTTCTCACTTGGGAGGTGGCTGGCTTGCCTCCTTCCCTTGTTTTTGCCCCGCACCCCAGCCTGTGGCAGTCAGACAAAACAGCAAGAACCACCCTACCAATACGGTATCATATCTACAACCTTGGCAGTAATAGCACCACCTGCTGACCAGCTGAGCTAGGCAATCCACACAAAAAAATGGCTTTTCATGGCTGTTTTGGAAAGGAGCAACAAGCTGCTGAGGGAACTTTGTGGCCTCTGGCATGACATGGGCAGGGTGGGACTAGTCTCCTCTCAGGGGTATTAGCTAAAATGATAACGCACTTGCTTTGCATGCAAAAATAGCACAGATGATGCCCTCTGTCAGGACATGTGGCGTTGATATCTTGTCTCCCTCCTTCGTTATTTGCCCCCCGGCTATGGCAGTCAGGCAAGAGAGAAAATTAGCTGCCAACACTTGAACTAAGGGAGCCACCAAGGGGCACGAACCCACATTCTCAAGGGCTTGGCTGCCTCACTCCCCTGTTTTGGGTAAGTGCACATGGTCACTGTGGCAAGAATGGAGGCAATGGGGAGCCATACAAGGATCAGTGAGGGTGAATCTGGAGCTAGTTTGGTCAGGCAGGGGAAATTTGGAGGCAACCAGGGTAACCCAGGGATCAATGAAGGTATGTCAAGAGGGAATGGGGGGTCACAGAGGGATCACTGTTGATAAGAATGGTAGGATAGAAGGTCACAGGGGAGGGCAAGAAAGGCGAGGCTTGAGCCAGTGCCGTCACAGAGAGCAAGGCTAGAGGGGGCAAGCAGGCGGTCAATCAGGAAAAACTTGGAGGAAATCAGGGTCACTGAGAGCAACGCTGCAGGCAGTGGGGTAACATGGAGTCATGAAGAGCAAGGTCATGCAAGGGCCAATGAGGATAAATTTGGAGGCAATTAGGGTCACAGAGGGGGGATTCCAAGGCAGTGGAGTCAAAGGAGGTCATGGAGTGCAGACTCCAGCCTTGCTCTTCCTGACCCCATGTGATCTCACTGCTTGCAGAGTTTCTTTCAGTGACCACTCTATGACACTGCCTTCCTCCAAGTTTTTCCTGCTTGACCCCACTACTTCCAGCTTTCCTCTCCATTACCCCATGTGACCCCCAGTGCCTTTGGACTTGCTCTCTTTGAACCCTTTGTGACCCTGAGCACGTCAAAATTTATCCTTATTGAACCCTGCATGAGCCCATAGCATCCTGTCTTGCTCTCCAGAACCCCATGTGACGCCACTGTATACAGAAGTGGTCTAATAGCCCACTGTGATCCTGATTGCTGCCAAACTTATCCTCATTGACCCTTGCATCACCCCCACAGACTCCAGCCTTCCGCCTCCTAACCTCATGTCACCCCACTACGGCAGAGTTGCACTCAGTGACCTCTCTCTGACTGTGATTTATTCTCATTGACCCCTGCATAACCCCAGTACCTCCAGCCTTGCAATTCCTGCCCCCATGTGACCCCACAGACTTTAGCCCTGCTCTCATTAAACTCTCTGTGACCCTGATTGTCTCCAAATTTATCCTCATTGACCCCCTGCATTATTCCAGAACATCTAGCCTTGCTACCCGTGACCCCACAACATTCAAAATTGGTCTAATTGACTCCTTTGTGACTCTAACTGCAGCCAAGTTTCTCCTGATTGACCCCAAATGACCCCACAGATTCCAGCCTTGCTCTTCATGACCTTGTTTGGCCCCAATATTTTCACATGACCCTTCTGTGACCCTGATTTCCTCCACATGTATCCTCATTGACCCCTGTATGACCCCATTATCTCCAGCCTTGTAATTCATGACCCTATCTGACCCCCCCAGCCTTCAAAAATGGTCTAATTGACTCTTTTGTGACCCTAAGGGTTTTTCCTGATTGACATCTGCATGACCCCACAGATTCCAGCCTTGCTGTTCATGACCTCATTTGACTCCATTTTCTTGATATGGCCCCTCTGTGACCCTGATTTCCTCCAAATTCCTAATAATTTAACATTGCAAGACCCCATGAGTCTTGCTCTCTATGACCCCATGTGACCCCAATGGCTTCAGATTTCCTCTCATTGAACCCTCTGTAACCCTGATCGCCTCCAAATTATTCCCCATTGACCCCTGCATGATCCCATTACCTGCAGCCTTGCAATTCATGACCCCATGTGACCCCCTCAGCCTTCATAATTGGTCTAATTGACTCCTTTGTGACTCTAACTGCAGCCAAGTTTTTCCTGATTGACTCCTGCATGACCCCACAGATTCCAGCCTTGCTGTTCATGACCTCCTTTAACCCCATTTTCTTTATGTGCCTCCTCTGTGACCCTGATTTCCTCCAAATTCATAATAATTCACCCTGACATGACCCCCACAGATTTGAGCCTTTCGCTATGTGACCCCCACTGGCATCAGACTTGCTCTCAATGACCCCCTGTGACCATGATTATGGCCACATTAATGCTCATTGACCCCTGCATGACCCCATGTGCCCCCACTGCCTTTAGACTAGCTGTCATTGAACCCTCTTTGAACCTGATTGCCTCCAAATTTCTCCTCATTGACCTCTAGTTGACCTTTCAGCCTCCAGTCTTGCCTTCCATGATCCCATGTGACCCCACTGGCTTCAGACTTTCTCTCATTGACCCCTCTATGACTCTGATTGCCTCCAAGTATATCCTGATTGACTCCTGCCGAACCCCACTACTCCCAGCCTTGGTCTACATGACCCCTTTTGACCCCACTGGCATCAGACTTGCTTTCATTGAACCCTCTGTGACCCTGATTGCTTCCAAATGTATCATCAGAATGACAGTGAGAATTACAAAGGAGTCAGCTAGAGGAACTCTGCAAGCACTGGGGTCACAGAGAGCAAGGCTGGAGACTGTGGAGTCATGCAGGGGTCAATGAGACTAAATTTGGAGGCAACTAGGGTCACAGAGTGTTCAATGAGAGTAACTCCAAAGGCACTGGGGTCATACGGGGTCATAGACAGCAAGGTTGTGGTCTGTAGGTCATACAGGGGTCAAAGACATGAATGAGAGGGACTTGTCAAGGCAGTTGGGTCAAATGAGGTCATGGAGAGCAAGCCTGGAGGTAGTGTGTGTGGGGTCATGCCACGGTCAGTCAGGAAAAGCTTGGAAGCAGTCAGAGTTACAAATAGGTCAATTAAATCAGCTCTGCAGGCAGTGGGGTCACATGGTGTCATGGAGAGCAAGGCTGGAGTGTGCGGGGGTATGCAGTGTCAATGGCCATATACTTGGAGGCAATCAGGATCACAGAGGGTTCAATGGGAGCAACTGTGCCAGCAATGGGGGTCATATGGGGTCATAAAGAATAAATGTGGCTGAATTTTGAGGTAATTGGGGTCACCAAGGGGTCAATGAGAGCACATCTGAAGGCAATGGGGTCATATGAGGTCATGGAGAGCAGAGCTGGAGCGTGTGGGGTCATGCTATGGTCAATGAGAAATTTGGAGGCACTCAGTGTCACAATGGAGTCAATGAGGGTGCATATCAAGGCAGTGGGGTCAAACGAGGTCATGGAGAGGAAGTTTGGAGGTTTTTGGGGTCACGCAAGGATCAGTCATGAAAAAGTTGCAGGCAGTCCGAGTTACAAATGAGTCAATCAGACCAACTCTGCAGGCAGTGGGGTTACACGGGGTCATGGAGAGCAAGGCTGGAGTCAATGACCGTATACTTGGAGGCAATCGGGGTCACAGAGGGTTCAATGCCAGCAACTCTGCTGGTAGAGGGGTCACAAGGTGTCATAAAGAATCAATGAGGATACATTTGGAAGTAATTGGGGTCACCCGGGTGTCAATGAGAGCATGTCTGAAGGCAATGGGGTCATCTGAGGTCATGGAGAGCAAGGTTGGAGTACGTGGGGTCATGCAAGTGTCAATGAGGAAAACTTTGGATGCAATCAGTGTCACAATGGAGGCAATGAGGGTGCATATGAAGGCAGTGGGGTCAAAGAAGGTCATGGAGAGCAAGCCTGAGAAACTCTGCAGGCAGTGGGGTCACATGAGTCACTTAGATAAAAGCTGGAGGCTGTGGGGTCCTGGAGGGTTCACTCAAGAAAAACTTGGAGGCAATCAGTATCACAGAGTGGTCAATGAGGGGGCCTATGAAACAGTGGGTCAAACGAGGTCATTAAGTGGAAGACTAGAGGTAGTGGGATCATGCAGGTGTCAATCAGGATAAATTTGGAGGTAACTAGGGTCACAGAAAGCAAGCCTGCAGGCATGGGGTCATGGAGTGGAAGGCTGGAGGTAATGGGGTGCTGCCGGGGTCATTCAGGAAAAACTTGGAGGAAATCAGGGTCCCAGAGGGGTTAATGAGACCAACTCTAAGGGCAGTGGGTTCATACGGGGTCATGGAGAGCAATGCTGGAGGTAATGGCAGGGTCACATATTGGTCCAGGAGAAAAAACTTGGAGACAGTCACGGTCATGATGGGGTCGATGAGGCCAAAATAGCCAGTTTCTCATTAGGGGGATTAGCACTCACTTCATATGCAGGAAATACTAGGGTTGATGCCTGCATTCTCCAGGTGCTGGGGCAACAGCTCTCACCTGCTCCCTGGTTGTGGGGGAGGGGTTTGTCCACCTCCCTCTCTTTTGGCCCTTTGCCTATAACAATCAGGGGAAAGGGCAAAATCCACAGCAATGCCCAGCTACAGGGAGCTAGTGGCCACTAGAGAGTCTCAAACCTGCAATGTTGATGTTAGTAATACCTTATTCCTACCAACTGAGCTAGTCTCCCACAGCTATTGATGATACAAGAATCAGGCTGCAATGGGATGATATCAGAGTGGGGCCCTGTTGTTTGGTCAGGTGGATTAGGGCTCCTTTTGCATATGAGTGGTAATGAGCTTGATGCCTGCATTCTCCAGCCTGCTCTGCTGTGGCAGGGGGAGCCATGCCTTTCTTGCTGCTTTGCTCAAGACCCCGGAGCCATCTCTTTGTATCACTGGCATGAGATAAGTCAGCTGAAGGTGGGAATTAGCTCAAGACATAGAGTGTTCTCCAGGAACTGGGGAGAAGACTCTTGCCAGCTCCATGTGAGGCAGCCAGCCTGCCTCCTTTCCTATTTTTTGGCCTCCCTGCTCAGAGCAGAGAGGCAAAAGTCACCCTCCTAAGGTCTGTGTCCATCAAGAGGCTCAAACCCACAACCATGGTAATAGCATCACATACTAACCAACTGAGTTAGCCAACCCACAAGAAGAATACCTCCCATAGCCACTTCAGAGAGGAGCAATGGGTCACCTCAGGGACCTCACAGCTTTTTGTGTGACTTAGGTGGGCCAGGGACAGATGCCAGCCAGGGGATTAGCATAAATAGTAGAATGTTTGCTCCACATGCTAGCAGAGATGGGATCAAGGCGTATGTGGTGACCTGACGGCTCTGCTAACTGTGAGGAAAGGTTGAGACAAAAAGGGATTATCTTAAATGTTGAGAACTTTATAAGGGAAAACCCAAAAATAGTACCAGGAGCATAAACAATACAGAACATTACAAAGGACTGACTAATAAACTATAGGTTACCAGCTCCTTTACCTTTGGGAGCCTGTACGTGTGGTGCAGTTTGCATCAAATGCTTTGTTATTAACAAGAACAAAAGAGTTTCCTTAACGTTATACTGTGTCACTTAGAAGAAATAGCTTTTCCACTCCTTGGCTGTAAGTCCAGCTCCACTCTTGCTGTCCCATTCTTTGCTTCTTTTGGCTTGAAGAGCTCCTTAGATTCAAGGTTCCTGCAGCTGCACCTCTTTTCACCAAGTTTATCCACAAACTGGGTTTCTTCTACTAGTGGGCCCGCACTTGTCCAGGAGGCACCTTTGAACTGTATTCTGTCAATAGTGTTCAAACAGTCATTCTCGCTCTTCATATACTTCAGGTCCTTGGGGTGGGGGGGTGATTCTCATTTACCATTTTCAGGATCTGTTTTCATCTAACAGCTTTTTGATCAATTCCTTCTTTCACCAACTATATTTCCTTCCAGGTTTTTCCCCCTTGATACTCTTTCTCTGGTAAGTCTGTAGATTTTATTTCCCCCTACTTCCCTTCTCTAATTGTGCCTGCTCACATACCCAGATGTGACTGAATGCATCCCTGTATTCCCACCCCACAATCTTTGTACAAAATATGCGTTGTGAGGTATCATTTGAAAACTAACAACCCCCTGGTCAATATCATCATGGTGAAACGTCTGCACAAAATGCATATTAAGAATTATGGACAGAAGCTGAAATTATGACTATGGGTATGTCTACACTACGAGAGTAGTTCGATTTTAGTTAAATCGAATATGTGCAATCGATATTAGAAAGTCGAACGTGTGTGTCCACACTAAGGACAGTAATTCGACTTTGTCAGTCCACACTACCAGGGAAAGCGTCGACATTGGAAGCAGTGCACTGTGGGCAGCTATCCCACAGTTCCCGCAGTCCCCGCTGCCCATTGGAATTCTGGGTCGAGCCCCCAATGCCTTCTGGGTAAAAAAATGTGGCGAGGGTGCTTTTGGGTAACTGTCGTCATCCGTCAGTCACTACCGCCCTCCCTCCCTCCCTGAAAGCGCCGGCGGGAAATCAGTTCGCGCACTTTTAGATCAGTGACAGCGCGGACGCCACAGCACTGCGATCATGGATCCCGCTGCGACCATCGCTGCAGTTGTGGCCGTTCTCAAAGCCTCGCAGCTTATCATACACCTTTCCCAGAGGCAGATGCAGAGAAATCAGGCGAGGAGGCTACGGCACCGCCGTGAGGGCCTGAAGTCGGAGAGTAGCACAGAGCTGTCAGAAACCACGAGCCCCAGCGCCCAGGACATCACGGTGGCAATGGGGCATGTGGATTTTGTTGAACGGCGATTCTGGGCCCGGGAAACAAGCACGGACTGGTGGGACCGCATAGTGCTTCAGGTCTGGGATGAATCCCAGTGGCTGCGAAACTTTCGCATGCGGAAGGGGACTTTCCTTGAACTTTGTGACTTGCTGTCCCCTGCCCTGAAGCGCAAGGACACCCGCATGCGAGCAGCCCTGACTGTCCAGAAGCGAGTGGCCATAGCCCTCTGGAAGCTTGCAACGCCGGACAGCTACCGGTCAGTCGCGAACCACTTTGGCGTGGGCAAATCTACCGTGGGGGTTGTTGTCCTGCAAGTAGCCAAGGCAATCGTCAAGGTACTGCTGTCAAAGGTAGTGACCCTGGGAAACGCGCAGGCCATCATAGATGGCTTCGCCGCGATGGGATTCCCAAACTGCGGTGGGGCTATAGATGGGACTCACATCCCTATCCTGGGACCGGGCCACCAGGCCAGCCAGTACATCAACCGAAAGGGCTACTTTTCAATGGTGCTGCAAGCACTGGTGGACCATCGGGGACGGTTTACAAACATCGACGTCGGATGGCCGGGCAAGGTTCATGACGCTCGCGTGTTCAGGAACTCTGGTCTGTTTAGACGGCTGCAGGAAGGTATTTACTTCCCGGACCACAAGATAACTGTTGGGGATGTGGAGATGCCTACAGTGATCCTCGGGGACCCAGCCTACCCGCTAATGCCCTGGCTCATGAAGCCCTATACTGGCGCCCTGGACACTGAAAAAGAACTCTTCAACTACCGGCTGAGCAAGTGCAGAATGGTGGTGGAGTGTGCTTTTGGCCGTCTCAAGGGGAGATGGAGAAGCTTACTGACTCGCTGTGATCTCAGCGAAACCAATATCCCCATCGTTATTGCAGCTTGCTGTGTGCTCCACAATCTGTGTGAGAGCAAGGGGGAGACCTTTATGGCGGGGTGGGAGGTTGAGGCAAATAGCCTGGCTGCTGATTACGCCCAGCCAGACAGCCGGGCGATTAGAAGAGCCCAGCGGGATGCGCTGTGCATCCGGGAGGCTTTGAAAGCCAGTTTCAAGGCTGAGCAGGGTACCCAGTGACTTTTAAGTTTGTGGACACAGAAGCAGAACTTGCCCCCGTTTCTTTACCCAGTTGCCGTCGACTATCCTCTCCAATCACATACCCCCTTCACCCCCTTCCCAAAAAATAAAATCTGTTCTGTTTTGTTAATGGACACCATTGTCTTTATTACTGTTTTCGCGGGAATGTTTTAAACCTGGGACGCAGACTGTGGCGGGGGGCGGGTTTAGTGTTGTGATGCAAATGATGCTTCTAAACTCCAGGAATGACAGGCTCCGCGGTGGTGGACTGGTTGTTTCAACGGAGCCTGCCAGCCCTCCTGGCCGGGACTGCGTGTATGTGTCGGCTATGTGACTGTCTTGCAGGGGGAGGAGGGTTACAGATCCCCTGCTGCGCGGCTCTGTGATCCAGGGTAAGGACCGCTGCATAAGATCTGTAACTGCCCTCCCACGCCACCAAGTCACAGAGCAACACCACCCCCCCCACCACACAGAACATGAAAACCACCTCCCAGACTGACCAGGATAACTAGTCACTGCACTGTATATGTGCCCTGCTGCTGCACCTGCCCCCTGCTAAAGGTGACTGTCCTGTCCAATGACCAAGCCCCTTCCCCCCCTTCAGACAGACTCCCCTCCAAAAGAAGAGGATGGAAACAGAAATGAACAGAAACGTATTCTTTATTAACAACCGCACATGGAACGGGGGGGTGAAACTTGGACGGGGTCTTGTGTGAGGCGGGTAGGAAAGGACTTTTCAAATTTTGGGGAATGAGAGCCTTCTAGTGGTAGAGCAGTCCGCAGGGGTGGAGTGAAATTTTTCACGGCCCCTTCCACCCCTCCGTGTTTGGACTTTGGGTGAGGGGGGTATGGGACTTGGTGGCGGGGCAGGGCAGTTACAGAGAGACTGCAGCGGGGCTCTCTCCTCCTGCCTCCGGTCCTGCAGAACATCCACAAGGCGGCGGAGCGTGTCCGTTTGCTCCCTCATTAGTCCAAGCAGCGTTTGAGTAGCCTGCCTGTCCTCCTGTCGCCACCTCTCCTCCCGTTCAATGTTTGCCCGGTGCATTTGGGACAAGTTCTCCCTCCACTGTGTCTGCTGGGCTGCCTGTGCTCGGGAGCATGCCATTAGTTCAGCAAACATGTCTTCCCGTGTCCTCTTCTTCCTCCTCCTAATGTGCGCTAGCCTCTGGGCAGATGTGGCTGTGGGAATTGGAAAAAGGGAGTGAATTCCTGAGACAGATCAATGTATCTGTGAACAGAGAACATAGTCTTTCTCTGTGAACAAGACCATGCAGAGCACCTATCACACGCGCACTGAGGACAAGGTCGAATTTTCGGCCCTCGCCTACCGTGCCTGCGGTCTTGCTGTGGCGAGCTGAGGAGCAGGGCAGGACACCGGACTTTGTCTAGATGGCAAACATGGTAAGCCGTAGACTTGTGGCTGCTTAAAACTTTAAGAGTGGCACTGGCCTCCTTTCGCATAGAAAGCAATGCGAGTCTCTGCTGGCAGCAATCCTGCAAGCATGAACTCTGCCCCTGTCCCAGCCCCTCGCGGCTGTAAACCGCGTGGCTGTAAACCGGCGGTTGCAGTTCTGTAAAGGGACGGGCAAGCAGTCCCAATACTAACTTTCCCCTACCTAATTCACAGCAGGGAGTCATGCCAGACATCACCCTCCTGAAGGTCTCTGCGAGCCAGAAGGAGCGGATGCTTCGTGACAGCTTGCAGAAACCGGGGCCATTTGCTGCGCTGCTCTGCAAGGCCATGATCCCGGAGTACCTGCTGGCGTTGTGGCAGGGAAACGTGTCCTACCACGGGGGGGCCTAATAAGCTCTCCCTGCCCAGGAACCTGCTGATGAGGCTGGAAAAACACCTGCAGGAGGTGTATGAGGAGTTCTCCCCGGAGGATGTCGCCTCTATCCCTGGTTACATTGACCAATTCTTGGCTTAGGTGCCCTTGGAGGGACAAATGACTGCAGGGTTTTGGGCACTATAATCATGAAGCGGACATTGTGCAATTTTTTGAAAATGGTTCGGACTATATATTGAGGCGCCCAAAGACAGACTAATCATGACACACTTTGCACTGATTCCCCTTTTGTTTGACTTTCCTGTTTACATGTTTTGAAGCACTTTACCCACTGTTAATATTTTCAATCTTCCTGTTTTGTTGCAAATAAATGTTTACATGTTTTAAAGCACTTTAGCTACTGTTAATATTTTAAATATGCCAGTTATGTTGTAAATAAATGTTTGGATATTTAAAACACTTACTGCTTGATCCTTCCCCTGAATCTGTGTCTGGGGTAACGGCTGGGGAGGGTTGGTAGGGGATCTCTGTCAGAGTGATGAAGAGCTCCTGGCTGTCGGGCAAATCAGCGTTGTAAGCGCTGTCTACTGCTTCGTCCTCCTCATCTCCTTCTTCCTCTTCCCCGTCCGCTGAGGAACCGTCCGCGGACAATATCCCATCCTCAGAGTCCACGGTCAGGGGTGGGGTAGTGGTGGCGGCCGCACCTAGGATGGAATGCAGTGCCTCGTAGAAACGGGATGTGTGGGGCTGGGATCCGGAGCGTCCGTTTGCCTCTTTGGTCTTCTGGTAGCCTTGTCTCAGCTCCTTGATTTTCACGCGGCACTGCGTTGCATCCCGGCTGTAGCCTCTCTCTGCCATGGCTTTAGAGATCTTCTCATAGGTCTTTGCATTCCGTCTTTTGGAGCGCAGCTCGGAAAGCACGGACTCATCTCCCCACACAGCGATGAGATCCAAGACTTCCCGATCCGTCCATGCTGGGGCCCTCTTTCTATTGGATTGCACGGCCATCTCTGCTGGAGAGCTCTGCATCGTTGCCACTGCTGCCACTGCTGCTGAGCTCGCCACGGTGTCCAAACAGAAACTGCGCTTCAAACTGCCCAGACAGGAAAAGGAATTCAAATTTTCCCGGGGTGTGGCTGGTCAGAGCATCCGAGCTCGGACTGCTGTCCAGAGCGTCAACAGAGTGGTGCACTGTGGGATAGCTCCCGGAGCTATTAGCGTCGATTTCCATCCACACCTAGCCTAATTCGATATGGCCATTTCGAATTTAGCGCTACTCCTCTCGTTGGGGAGGATTACAGAAATCGATTTAAAGAGAGCTCTATGTCGAACTAAATGGCTTCCTGGTGTGGACGGGTGCAGGGTTAATTCGATATAACGGCGCTAAATTCGACATAAAAGCCTAGTGTAGACCAGGCCTATGTGTTTACCAGGCAAGTCTGGGGAGGGGGTAAACCCATTCCTCAAAGACAAAAGAGACGCTGATGCCTCTAGCCAATGTCATCAAAGTTGATGGGAAATCACCAGTCAAGTGGCCATTCTTTGGCAGCAAAGAGGGGCAGGAACAGATTGATCTGCATTTTAGCACACAACCACATGGAACTTCTTTCACAAGGAGACTCCATGTCTCCATTCTCACAGGGAGAAAGGAAGATGAACTAGGTGTACCCCTCAGAAAAATGCATTTCAAAGGGTGACTGAACTATAAAAGTGAGGGGCAAAAACATCCCAAGCTCTATCTCCTTATTCATCTCTCTCACCAAAGAAAACAAAAGAACCAGCCTATGGACTTCAGGGACAGATGTGGACCTGAACTTGGTCTGCAATGTTACTGGGAACCTATAGTAACAATCTCACCTTGAACCAAGTCTAGTTTGTTCAGTTTTGGAAGCATTTTATCTTTATTTCTCTTGTACCCATCCCTGACTTAAATGGCTTACACTTGTACTCATGTAAAATCTCTCTCTTTATAGTGAAATAAACTTGTTTTATTCTTTTATTAAAACTAATCCAGTGCTGTGAACAGATTGGGTAACTCCATTTAAGGTAGCAGACTGTTGTATATTGATCCCCTTAAAGGGACAATGGACCTAATATATATGGACTGTCCAGGAGAGTGCTGGACAGTGCACAAGACACATTTTTGGGGGGAAATCCAGGACTGGGAGTGTGTTGAGGTCACTCTGCAAGTAGTAATGAAGGCTGCTGGAAGCCAGAATGTGGCTGGTGTTTGCTGACAAGCTGCAGGGGTCAGAGTCTCTGGGCCAGGGTTGTGGCTGTCTACAGACACTCGGGGTATGACCTGTGTGGTCTTTGTGAGCAGCACAGGTTGGGAGTTACAGAAGCAAAGCATTGTGAGGCACTCCAGTTTGCAGTATAGGTGGTGACAGAGCCTCTCATTGGTCTGGATTGCACCCTGCAATGTCATACCCCGCACCAGGGCAACCTACTCTGTTATTTATAGATATTGTGTATCCTGGTTTTACTGTGTCCCATTGATTATCCTCACTCCACCAAGCTTCTGGGATGCCTATTATATCAATAACCTCATTTAATGCCAGGCACTCTAGTTCACCTATCTCAGTATTTTGATTTCTAACATTTGTATATAAGTACCTGTACATTTTGTCAATATTCAGTTGCTTGCCTTCATGTGTCATATTTAAATAAGACTCTTCTGTCTGACTCTTCCTCACTAGCTCCTACCTGTAGTTTATCAACATCTTTCCAATATAGGCTTTTCCTTACCCAAAAGGTTTCCCAGTTCCTAATAAACCTAAAACCATCCTCCCTACACCCTCATCTCATCCATGCATTGATACCCTGCAGTTCTATCTGTCTTTCTGGCCCTGTGCATGGAACTGGAAGCATGTCGGAGAAGCTATCATGGTAGTCTTGGACTTTAATCTCATACTTAGCAGCCTACATGTGGCCTCCAGGACCTCTTTCCTACCTTTCCCTATTCATTGATATCTTCATGTACCATGACCACCAGCTCCTCCCCAGCACTGCACATAAGTCTGTCCAGATGTCTTGTGAGATCTGCAACTTTTGTACCCAGCAGGCAATTTATCATGTGGTTCTCCACATCATCACAGATGTGACTATCTATATTTCTGAACAATCAAATCCTCCATCACTATTACTTGGCTCTTCCTAGTAACCTGGTACCTGTCACATTCCTGGCCTGCCCACACTCCTCCTCTCTGGGCTTTAGCAAAGGAAGTCACCAAAAAGCTTTATTCTGGGGGTAGATAAGGGGACAGAGAATACTTCTGTGTAAACTCATCACTTCCTAGTCCCATTAAAAGGGGCACTGGATGTTTGGGAAGGGGGGTCTGGCTGTGAGGAAACAGGGAGGTTCCCTGTTCTGAGCTCTCTAGGAGAGATGAAACAGCATTAAAGCAAAGAAATCACCCTTACTCGGCCTCAGTGTTTTTGGAGGGGATGGGTTGCAAAATACTTAGTCCTGCCATGAGTGCAGGGGACTGGATTAGATGACCTCTTGAGGTACCTTCCACTCCTACGATTCTATGAACATTTGATTTGTTAAATAGTTTTCAAAAATATGATAATTATAAAATTAATCAGTCTCCTCCCATTATAAATTTTACATAGCTAGCAGTTAAAAATAAGTGATTACCTCATAAATACCATTTTAATAGCCCAGTCAATGACATGGCCTCCATCATTCTGAGATTTTATCTAAAAAAGGGGGAGAAAAACCTTTTCTGTGAATTTATATTGCTGCAGCAGCCGTTGCTCCTGCTCATTATTTGGTGAGTAATTTTTTAGGGAAAAATATTCCTCAGATGTAGTCAGCCAGTGAGAAGTGAATACCAATGCTGATAAGAGCTAGCTGGACTGCACTGTTTCCTTTAACTATAACTGGAGGTGCTTCCCCGGGAGGGATAGCTTAGTGGTTTGAGCATTGGCCTGCTAAACCCAGAGTTGTGAGTTCAATCCTTGAGGGGGCCACTTGGGGATCTGGGGCAAAATCAGTACTTGGTTCTGCTAGTGAAGGCAGGGGGTGGGACTTGATGACCCTTCAAGGTCCTTTCCAGTTCTAGGAGATAGGATATCTCCATATATATTATTATTATTTCTTATTTGAAAAGAAGAGTTGTTCTGTGCTGTGCACTTTGGGGCTCTGAAACTGCAGCAGTGCGTCACCTAGGCTCCTAGGAGACCCCCCTTTGGGAAGGGTTTTGCAGCCACAGTTTAATGTTTTACAAAGTATATCATGACACATGAAGGTCTTGATGCTGCTTTAAAGTAACCATTGCAGAGGGCTGTGGACCTGAAACTTGCTTACAGCACATGCACTTTTGCCACCAGACACTTTTTTGTGTGTGTAAATTATACTGCGGCATTGATGGAAAAGCCACAAGGCAACCATATTGCCACTACCAATAGCTACAGTGGCATCATGTGAAACCTTTAGGAGTACTTCGAGAGGGGATGAACTGCCTGTACCCACTTATCTAACAGTGAAAATGGTCATTTCTGCTCACCAGTTTTCCTATGGAAAATAATAGCTTTTGTTTATTGTGGGCCGATGTGACAGGGCAGTCAATGCCACACCAGCTGAGAAGAAATCACTTGCAATTACAAAAACAGTAGTACCAGAAAATGGCATCAAAAGTAGCCAGTGTTTAATTTCACTATCCCTTTATTTCCCCTAAGTATTATTTTGTTATTAATATGCTCCACGTGGCTTCCTGTAGGAATGAGTGTACATATGAGTTTCTATGACCCTTCAGTTCTTGGTTTCTCTACTGAACCTGCCCAAATGGATGCCCGTTCTGATGGTAACCTTAGTGAAGTGAGCATTTGTCCACTATGGCCTACATGTAGACCCTCATCTTATTTTACAGCTGCCTCACGGTAGCAAGTTTTGTTCTCTGCCAACCCAAAGTGGATTCAAACCCATGACCTGATAGATAGCCGTAGCTCCATGTCTCATTATAAATGTGACTAGTTACCTCAGTTAAGTTACATCTCAAATAATATTTGGAATCCAGTTCCTCTATAAATTAAAAAATAAGGCTCCACAAACAAAGCTATATTCAAAAAAGATTTGTTTTTGTTCAGATTCTAGCATATCTTTGGACACAAAAAAAGTTTCAATAATTTTTTGGCTGCTAAATGATTTTCCTTTTTGGTCAGGTTTCAGAAAAGTCTGCAATACTTTACAGTTCCAGCAGGGGTCAATATGTTTTCATCATTACAAGCCAAAAGCTCAGCGAGAAAGAAGCAAAAAGTGTTGATCCTAATTGGAGCAGACAGAAGGATCTTCTATAATCCTCTGACATCCTTTTCAAATAATAATTCTTAGGTGGGTGGTGGGCTGGTGGCTGCAATGCCAGTGCAGACTTTTCTACAATGAAGCCTAACCATTGTCAATTATTTTTGATGTATGCTAGCTTAACGGAAGGATCCTTCTTACAGGTTTTTCTAACCCACAGAAGGTAACTCCTCCTAATTATTGAGCCACAATACAAGTATTCTATACTAACTGTGTCTTATAAAACACTCTTTCCTTCATACATACATACAAGTGGACAGATAAACAGCTGAGTTATCCTCTGATATACTAATAAATCTAGTTGCATTGTTCCAAATGGTTCTTTTTAAAAAAAATTATGTTAATGCCAGTATTTTCCAGACAAATGACTGAACAGGAGTATGTACAGCAAGTATCTCTTTACATCTAGATCTACAGCACCCGGAAGGGTTAGTAATTAAGTTAAAAGGGTTTTTTTTTATTGGAATACTGGCTAGCTTGGCTGTTGTGTGCAAACATTGGCATTGTTTGTATAAATATTAAAGAGTATGGTAGCTGCTGGAGACAGATTCCAAACCCAGTGATAAAACCCAACCCTCTAGGCTCAGATGAAAAATCTGAGCCTTATAAAATTTATTTGTTGATTTTTTGTTTGCACTGAGCCAAGCCCTGGTGGGGCACAGGGATCTTTTCCCCTTCATTCAGGACAGAAAAACAACAAAGAGATTTTCAGAAATCCAATTCTAGAAAGCTGGTGGGGTTTTCTAAATAGAATCCAACCCAAGTGAATCATATTCAGGGATATTTAACAGCTTGTGTGCTGCTGAACATACCTGGTATGTGGAGCAACAAACAGAATGGATGATGCCCCATTTATATGGTCATGGTGAAAGGCAGATGCAAAGAGGGTTAAGCAGGAAGGCCCAGATTTTTAAGGGTATTTAGGCACCTAGTAGTATTTTCAAAAGCAGCTAAGCCTGTGTGCACACGCATGAATGGGGTGGAGTAAAGGCATGGTTCTACCTTGTCCTGTTCTTCCCCTTTGTATTGCTCTCTGTGCTCAGATGGCATCCCAGAGATGACAATTCTTGGCCCCTACATGGGCCATAAGAGGAGGGTGGCAGGGGAGGCCTTGTGCTCTCCTTATCTCATTGTATTTTCATTAGGGAATGGGCAGACTCTAGCCCATAAGACCACTGCCATTCTCAAAGTCCTACTGAGCTTTGTCTTACTGCTTTTTTCCACTCCCATCTGAAACAGCATTACCGATGTCTGCTCTTCAGAAGTTTCTAGCTGCCTGCTGTATTTCAACAGCCTTCCTGGATTTTGCATGACTTTTATCCCCATATGAAGCCTCTTTGTTTCTTCTCTGATATCCCAGAATCACCTGAAATGGAAGGCAGGATGTATATATTTATCTTTGCTGTTATACTGTCAATGCACATCCAACATTCCCACCCCCAACAGTTTTATTTTCTCTGTGTTTACTATTGGAACTTCACTTGCACTCTGAGCCCCTGCATGTTTTAACACCTGTTTAGCAATTCTCTTTTGGAAATCCATCAAGTTTTCCCTCTGTCTTCTGGAGTTTTTTCAGTCTCTTCCTTTTCACTCTGCAGCTGTTTGAAGTCCTGATTCTGCTTTGTCATGGTGTCTTCCAACTGCTTTGTGTTGGCTGACAGTTGTCTCTTCACAGCCTCACTCTTTAGCCTCTCCTTTTGCACAAATATATTCCAGACAATGTTGATAGCAAACCTTGAAAGATCTCTCTTCCAGTTCTGCTTTCAGAGCACTGTAGTTTGGACAGGTGTAAGCTTTCTTCTAGTCGTGTAAATAAGTTTAGCTTTGGCTGAGACAGCAGTGTCTTCCCTATAGCCGTTGGGTGACCAACCTGGAGTTCTTGCACCTTGGCTATACGTCTACCTTGTCCATAGCATATGACTTTCCCTTTACCTGTGTAGCCAATGATTTTAGTTTATTATCCATTTATTGTGTGATGTTATGATTAATCAGTGTGTTATATTTAGGATTGTCAAGCAATTACAAAAATTAATGGTGTGATTAATCGCACTGTTATATAATAAAATGCCATTTAAATATTTGTGGATGTTTTTCTACATTTTCAATTGTATTGATTGCAATTACAACACAGAATACAAAGTATACAATGCTCACTTTATATTTATTTTTGATTACAAGTATTTGTAAAATAACAAAAGAAATTGTATTAGGTGAATTGAAAAATACTATCTCTTTATCATGAAAGTTGAACTTACAAATGTAGAATTATGTACAAAAAGCTGCATTCAAAAATAAAACTGTAACATTTTAGAGTCTGCAAGTCCACTCAGTCCTGCTTCTTGTTCAGCCATTTGCTCAGACAAACAAGTTTGTTTACATTTGCAGGAGATATTGCGGCCCACTTCTTGTTTACAATGTAACCTGAAAGTGAGAATGGGCGTTCTCATGGCACTGTTGTAGCTGGCATCGCAGGATATTTATGTACCAGATTCACTAAAGATTCATATTCATATGTCCCTTCATGCTTCAACCACCATTCCAGGGGACACGTGTCCATGCTGATGACTTGTTCTGCTCGATTCAAATCAAAAGCAGTGCAGACCGATGCATGTTCATTTTCATTATCTGACTCAGATGCCACCAGCAGAAGGTTGATTTTCTTTTTTGGTGGTTCAGATTCAGTAGTTTCCGCATCGGAGTGTTGCTCTTTTAAGACTTCTGAAAGCATGCTCCACACCTCATCCCTCTCAGATTTTGGAAGGCACTTCAATTTCTTAAACCTTGGGTCAAGTGCGATAGCTATCTTTAGAAATCTCACATTGGTACCTTCTTTGCGTTTTGTCAAATCTGTAGTGAAAGTGTTCTTAAAATGAACAACATGTGCTGGGTCATCATCTGAAACTCCTATAACATGAAATATATGGCAGAATGCAGGTAAAACAGGGGACATACAATTCTCCCCCAAGGAGTTCAGTCACAAATTTAACTAACACATTTTTTTAACAAGCGTCCTCAGCATGGAAGTATGTCCTCTGGAATGGTGGCCGAAGCATGAAGGGGCATACAAATGTTTAGCATATCTGGCATGTAAATACCTTACAATGCCGGCTACAAAAGTGCCATGCAAATGCCTGTTCTCACTTTCTGGTGACATTGTAAATAAGAAGAGGGCAGCATTATCTCCTATAAATGTAAACAAACTTGTTTGTCTTTGCGATTGGCTGAACAGGAGGTAGGACTGAGTGGACTTGTAGGCTCTGAAGTTTTACATTGTTTTGTTTGAGTGCTGTTATGTAACAAAAAAAACCCCTACATTTGTAAGTTGCACTTTCACGACAAAGATTGCACTACAGTACTTGTATGAGGTGAATTGAAAGATACTATTTCTTTTGTTTATCATTTTTACAGTGCAAATATCTGTAATAAAAATAATCTACACTTTGATTTCAATTACAACACAGAATACAATATATATGAAAATGTAGAAAAACATCCAAAATATTTAATAAATGTCAGTTGGTATTCTATTGTTTAACAGTGCAATTAAAACTGCAATTAATCACGATTAATTTTTTAAATCGCAATTAATTTTTGAGTTAATCGTGTAAATTCACTGCGATTAATCAACAGCCCTAGTTATATTACATATATTCATTGTATGTTGATTAGAGTTAATTTGTAGGATTATAAAAGTATAAGATTGATCAGTATTTAGAGGAACCAAGTATTAGACATGAGTAAGACAAGCTGAAAGGCAAGAACCCGTATGTTGAGCTCTGCAAGACTTTAGCTTAGCTATTTTAGGCCTTGGAGACAAGCAATGATGACTTAAGTCAATGACTGAGAACTAACCCAATGCCCTAAGATTATGGGAAAAAGAGGTGCCAAGTGGTAATATTGTGCAAAATTACCCAGATTAATATTAGATCATAAAAATATTGTAAAGGTGCATCTGTCTCAGACATGTCTTGGGCCACAGGATACAATCAATGCTAATGAGAACAAAGGGAACTTACACAGCCTATAGAAAATTGGGGTCCCTTAAATTTCCAGCGGACAGAAACCAATAAGAGAAAAGAGGGTTGACACTTTTATGGACATGCACAGAATGTAGGTATAGACAGAATCACATTATAAAAAGGGGATGCCCAGAACGGAAAACTTGAGCTCCCTGTGTTAGACTCCAGCAGGAACCATCCCTCTACTGATGATCAAGCCATGAGAGACCCATCAGACTCCAACACTATTGTTAAGGATGTGAGTATAACTGTATTTGTAATTTGTGCATAGGTCTATATAGAATTTCTATATGCTTGAATAATCATAACTTTAATTGTAACTTTAATAAAACTTATAAAATAGACTAGACTTTGTACTGGGAAATTTATGTGTGGTCACTACCCTTGGTCTTTGTGTGTCCTAGAGACTCTAACTCTAAAGAAAGTAGCAGAGGTGACTTTCACTCTGTTAAGCTTTAAACTGTAGCCATCAGAGCCGAACCCACGGTGGTATAATACCACATTACAAAATTCACTTGAAATGAAATAAAAGGCTACACCTGATTTAGGATTGGATTCTTACATCTGGCATAGGCCATTGTGCAAGGAATTGTTTTTTAATTTTCCATATTTGACACTCATTTCCAGATGCTGGACACACTGAGTATCATCCTGGATATGACCCATCCTTCTGTGAATGTTTTGTAACCTAAGCTCACTTCCTGAGGCTTGGCTTGCAGGAAGAACAGGCTCGCATGCCTTTAGCACACACAGGTTGTACACAGTTTTCCATAGTCAGAGGCAGTAACTATGCTACTTCCATAGCTCTAGTAATCTGTCCAACGTAAACGCTGGTTCTTTAAGAGTTGTTCTGCAAAGCTTGGCTGATGAACCAGATTGCATAATTTGCATCCTGATCTCATGATCCAAATCAGCAGACTCACATCTGAGTGCTAGCTGGTGGAATCTGGCCTAACAATTGGTCAGAGTCTCACCTGGCTCTTGTCTGGTTTCCCATACAACACATTGCTTTCTGGAGAAAATTGGCCATTTAGACACTAAGGGCTTTTACAATCAGACCTTCCTCTTTGGCTGTGGTTTTGTTGGGCAGTGAATTATAGATGTCATTTACCTTCTTGTCCATATAGTGCAACAGGTGTAAAACTTCTATTTTGGATTGTCAGTTCTGAGTGCAACCCGTAGACTTCTGAATTTTGCTTGTTTTTTTCTATCATTACTGAGCAACTGTCCTATCTTCATGGATATTAATTCACTGGCAGGTTGGTGGATGCAAGTCAGACTGTGCTGCTGTATCTTTTTGTTATTAAACTCTTTTTTGTTATTTTTCCCTATTTCTTTATGTCCAACAAAGCTAGTTCACCCAGGAAGGCTCTTGAAGCCAATCAAGCTCTCAGCAAACTATCCAGCTACAAGGCCAATGTGCTGAAGAGCTGATAGAGCTCTATAGTCAACTGAAAATTACAACCCTCAATGCTTTGGACCCAAACTGCCCCCTCACTAGCACCAACTGCCAAGATCACCACTAGCAGCACTTGCAAAGGCCCTGACTTGTGGGGTCCTACAACATTGCATCTTGTCCCCTTCAATATCTTCATGATCTCATCAGGTTGTGTGACATCATGGACTTTGCTGCCAGCAATACCCAAATGGCACCTAACAATGTATCTCATTTTTCACAGATACAAACAACAGGATATAACAGTGTCTACAATACAGCAGCTCCTGGATGAGGAGTTGCTACCTCAGACTAAGGTTGGTGAAAAACCAAAATGTGTTAGTTGGAAGTGGGAAAGTACTCTGATGAACTAGCTGGGGCACTGCCCTACTCTTCAATCAAAGGCATCTATCTCCTCCCCTCACCAATTCATTTGAGAACTGAAAAGCCTGGCAGTCCTGTTACTTATGCTATGATTAGGTGGCATCCATGGTGTAAAAATCCTTCTTCCATCTCCAGCTTGCTAGGAAACTTTGTTCCTTCTCCCCAGACCTGTGCATTTGTTACCACCAGATTGAACTATTGTCACTCACTGGAGCAGAATAGGGAAGCAATGCAAAGGTTCCAGCTTGTGCAGAATGGAGCAGTCTGCCCCAAAATGGACCGGGCAATTGTGAGCACATCACCTCTGTATTCCAAGCTCTCCAATTGCTCCCTACCTTCTTCAATTCTAGATTAGGACTAAGGCCATGAACTGACAAAGTTAGGAAAGGTCAAGACATTTTGTCTGTGACCAGTCAAGACAAATGCACACCCCAGCAATGGTAGGTCACAAAGCTCAGCTGTGAAACAAGCTTCCTGAGCACACCAGCTTAGCCTAGAATTGGATATTCTCCTCCTTGAGAAAGCATTCCCACCATAACCCAGGATGGAGAATAGCCTATAAAATATCTGTCCCACGAATAACCCCTTGGACCAAGGAATAGAGAAAAGCAATAGACTCCATGAAGCCTTCAACTAAAAACCTCATCATGCAAAGCTAAAGTACTGAGGAAGTGTTTTGATATTATTTTAATGGGAACTATAGAAAACAAGTAGGCAGGCAGACAGACTGACTATGCTATTAATATTATTTTAGGCAACTTTCCCTCTGAGCAACAAAATCCACAATAAGCAGGGGCAATAGTGGGGCAGCAGCCAGCGGTTGGCTACAGGAGCAGCACTCCTGAACAAGTTGTGCTGTTATGGTAGGCCTCAAGGAGTAGAGGGGAGGTATGGGGTTCTGAGCAAATGAACCTTGACCTCACAGATAGTTGCTGAAAAATGCAACATCAGTTGTGAATTTGGGTCAAATTCAGCAAGTAGATTCAGGGGAAAAAAATATATTTTTCCCCTGAGTCAAAACATTTTGTTTGGACACTTTTGAAATGAAGGGTTAGCTTTCATATTGAAACAGTGGGGGTTTTTTTTGGTTTTTTTTTCAAAATTTAGCTAGATTCATTTCTTTAGAAAGAGGGTAAAAATCTCAAAATGAAATGAAAAAAAAAATACATTTCAGGTCAAATGAAATAGTTTAACTTGAAACAAGTTTTTTGGTTTTTTGGTTTGTTTTTTCTTGCCAAGACAACTTCCATCTTGGGTGGTCCCCAAAACAAACAAATATTGGAATGTTTTTATTTGGTCACTAAACTGAAAAAAAATCAGTTATTTGCTCACGTCTCTCTCTCTCTGTATATCTCTGTGTGTATAAAAGAGGGAAATGGAAACTCTTCATCAGCCACTTGTTGTAGAAGGTGATGCTAATGGAGAAGCAGTAATAGAGCAGTAATAGACACACACACACACATATATATATATACACACACATACATACACACACACACACACACTTTTCAAGGTTTCCCTGAAGATCTCAGTGCATCTGTGTATTATGAGAGTCACAGCTCCTGCCCCCTTGCAGGGGAAGACAGAGGGTAATCCTGTTCAACACAGCATATATTTCCTGGACCATACATGGCTATTTTCCTCATAGGGGGATGATATGGCCCTGAGTCACAATGGCAGGATTTATCCCTGTACGTTTGCTTTTCTTTCTACCGGTTATTTCTTCTGATCACAGTTCCCTCCCCCACATACAATTCTCTTTCTGTAGATTCTTTTATCATTAAATGCACCACTTTGTTTGCACCAACACATTTGAGACTCATGAAAGCTGGTTGGCCTGCCAAAATGAAAATTTCAAACTTGCATCTACATATTTTGTACCAGTCTGAATGTGGCAAACCAGTTTCACTTGCACACAGATTTTTGCAGGTACAAATACACATTCAGTTACCTGATTTGTCCATGCAAATGCTCATCATCATACACCGCTGTGAGTTTTGTGCCCATAAAATCTGCGTGCACAAGTTTACAAGCCCACAAACTCTCTACACCCAACATTGTCACAGTTGCTCTGCTCTTCCAGCAATTACAATCTTATTAGATACAGCATTCAAAACTGCCTCTAGCATTTAAACAAAAGTAATTTAGTGCTAATAAAAGTGGTAGATTGACAGTTCGAAAGATTGAAGTCCTCTGTTTATCCACAAATCACATCCAGCATGGGAAACAGCAATGCAAGATTCCCCATGCTGCCATGTGATTCAACCTTGACTTGGAATGACTAACTCTTGCAGGGGAGCACATAGGTCATTTTCCATAAGTCTCTCTATTAAGACTACCAAGAAGGGTGCTAATTATTGCCAATAATTATGATTTTTTTCTGTAATATGGATCCTTTTCCACTAGGGAAAAAAAGACTGACTCATCGCATGACAGCCACCAGACTGCCCTTAGCTGACAACAACTTTTAGTAATTCTGACGTGTTCTGGATTGGAACTCCAGACCAGGTGCTGAAGGGCTCTGCAGCCCATTACTAGTCAAATCATTCAGTCTATTGCGTGCTAGCCACCGGACTGAGATTACCAATTCATTTAATAAAGGCCAAGCATGTAAAATTCTCTCAAACTAGCAACTGCTTGAAGAATCAAAAGGTATCTGATTTTGGAGAAATATCTTATTCTGCTGCTGAATTTTTTAAAAACTCTCCCTCCTGATAAATGAGACTTTGAAGCAGCATGGAGCCAGGGCCGGCTCCGCCCCAAGCAAAAAAAAAAAAAAAAAAAAAAAAAAAGCCACGATCGCGATTGGCGGCGGCAATTGGAAAAAAAAAAAAAGCCGCGATTGGCGGCGGCAGTTCAGCGGCAGGTCCTTTGCTCCTAGAGGGAGTGAGGGACCTGCCGCCCCCAAATTGCCGCAGGTGCCGCCCCTCTCCCTTGGCCGCCCCAAGCACCTGCTTGTTAAGCTGCCTGGAGCCGGCCTTGCATGGAGCTATTATTGCATAAGGTTGTTCCCTCTATTTGCCTAACTGACATGCAGAATTCCTCCACTTCCAGAGGTGGGAGTCATGGCTAACCTCGAGAGCACTTCCAAAAATAAGTAGCTTGAGTCTGGGGCTGGACTTACCAGTGGCATTTCCTAAAAGTTAGGCTGCTGGGCCTTCACTTCCCATTGCCCCTCATTAGCCACTCCTCCAACACCGGGACAGCCTGCCTTGTGGTGGGTGGTGACTCAGCCCCACAGCCAGGTCATAAGTTTAGCTCACCCACTTCCAGGGTAGCAGTGTTCAGAGAACCGTAGAGGAGCATCCTCAGGACAGGGAAGGCCCTTCAGTCTCTCTCTTGGCCTACGGGGCTTGTCCTTGCCGCAGGGTTTTCAGCATCCCTACCCTCTTTTTGTTTCTGAGAAGATGTGGAAGTAAGGTTTATACCCATCTACAGTCAGGGTGTTAGGTAATGCACTCCAGGCCTTCCACTCCACCTGGCTCCAACCCAGGGCCCTATGAAAGGCAATAAAGTCAAGCACCCTGGAGTGCCTCCAGACTGGCTCCCTGGGCCAGTTAGGCTTGCCAGGTGTCGAGTTTTTGACCGGAATGCCCAGTCAAAAAGGAACCCTGTGGCTCCGGTCAGTACAGCTGACCAGGTCACTAAAAGTCCAGTTGGCCACAGTGGCTGACTCTGCGCGGCTCCTGGAAGCGGCCGGCATGTACCTCTGGTTCCTATGCGCAGGTGTGGCTGGGGAGGGGACTCTATGTGCTGCCCCTGCCCACGGCGCAGGCACTGCCTTGAGCACCAGCTCCGAAGCTCCCACTGGCCGGGAACTGGCCGATAGGAGCTGTGGGGGCAGTGCCTGCGGACGGGGGCAGCGTGCAGAGCCCCCTGGCTGTCTGTGAACCTAGGAGTCGGAGGGACATGCCGGCCACTTCTGGGAGCCGCCTGAGGTAAGCGCTGCCCGGAGTCTGCACCCCAAACTCCCTCCTCCGCCCAAACTCCTAGAGCCCACACCCCACACTCCCTCCCAAACCCCAACCCCCTGCCTCAGCCCTGAGCCCCCTCCTGCACTCTGAACCCCTCATCCCCGGCCCCACCCCAGAGCCTGCACCCGCACCAGAGCCCTCACTCCCTCCCACACCCTGAATCCCTCGGCCCCACCCCCCAGCCCAGAGCCCCCTCCTGAACCCCAAACACCTCATTCATGGCCCCACCCCAGAGCCTGCACCCCCAGCCAGAGCCTGCACCCCAATCCCCAGGCCAGTGTAGATGAGCAAGTGTGGGGAGAGCGAGTGACAGAAGGAGGAGGGATGGAGTGAGCAGGGGACAGAGCATCGGAGAAGGGGCGGGACCTCAGCAAGGGTGTTCAGTTTTCTGCCATGAGAAAGTTGGTAAACCTAGGGCTAGTTCCTACCATTCACTCGCCTCCTTGGTCTCAAAGTCCAATGCAAGAGAGCAAAATAAGAAAAAAGAGGGGGTAACAATGTTCTGCCTAGCTAGGTTCAGCTAATAGGCCCTTCCTCACACCAGGGGCTTCTATGGCTGCTTTGTTCAGACTTCTCAGCATAGACCACTTTCCCTCCCCTGTCTGCCCCTACTGAGCTGTCTGGCTCCCTTTTAAGCTCCTTCTTCCAGCTACAGCATGCTCTGCAGGGACAGGTGGGGCGGAGATTCTAATTTGGTGTTTAAGGTATCAAACCTTAAGAGGCACATAGAGGAATAACTTGGGCTTGATTGGGAGGGAGAGAATGGTGAATTCACTCTCATTAGTTCTCCCTTTGAGGTTGCTAGACTCATCTGCTGTTATGATTGGTAATCAGAGAGTAGGCAGATGCTGGATATTTTTCTTTTTTTCCCTCCTGTGTCTACACTGATTTTTTTCCACACTGCAAAATGCTAAAAAGTCCCAAAACTGCTCTGAGAACTGTGGGTGGTATTTTCAAAAGCACCTAAATCACTTAGGAACAAAAGACCCTTTGGCTTTCAATGAGACTTGTAAGTTGTTGAGGCACTTTTAAAAAGCATTTTCTCTGTCTTTGTTTCTCATATCAGACATAGAGACACTGATAGTGTGTGTGCTGGCCTTCTGGCCTGGCTTCTCCTGGTTTGGAATTCAGTAGCAGCAATCAGTACTGAGAGGATTTATCCTTCATGTTTTTGCATGAGACCTTCAAAATCACTATCCTGTCTGTTCTGGCTGAATATTGAACATCCCATTGTACGTTGCATGAGAGTAAAGGTTCACTCTGATACCTTTGCTCAAACATTTTCTTTCTCTGACCCCTCACGCGTCCAGTTTGCTAGCTGACAACAACTTTCCACTCTAGAGTTGGAAAAGGAAGGAGGATCCTGTGGAAAAAGCACTAGATTTAGGTTCAGGACATGTGGGTTCACTTTCTAGCTCTAGGACAAACTTCCTGTATGATTTCACAATTCCCCATCTGTAAAACAGGAGAACTGAAACTTCCTTTCTCCCTCCTTTGCCTGTCTATTCTGTTTGGAATGTCCACCCTTTGAGACAGAGACTGTCTCTGTATGTATGTACAGTTCCTAGCAAAGTGGGCTCTTGATCTGAGTTGTGGCCTCTGGGCCACACATACAAATTATCTGTATAAATAATAATACAGATGGCAGCATTTCAGTGGCTATATAAAGCACTTTGGGATCCTTTGGGATGAAAGGTGCTATACAAATATAAAGTATTCTTGTGTCTAATGTGTTTATATAATCTTAAATTCCTTCCTTGGCATTTCACTATGCATCTTAGGACATAGCAGAGCTTTCTGGAACACTCACGGTGTCTAAACAGTGCTGTGCCTTTTGCTTATTTGAAAACAAAACAAATATTTTAGTACAGAAATGAAAACAAAACTTGACCTATACAAGGCAGGCCTTCCTGCTATTTTTAGAATGAGTTATCCTAGACTCCATGTTCATATTTCACAGACCTGTGTATAATTAATGATGTGTGTCCTTCCTTCCTCTGCTAATTGATGCACAATCTTTTGGGAGGTGTATGTCATTATTTAATGTAATCATGCAAAAAACGTGGAAAGAAAGAAACGTTTAAAAAACCTTTAAGTCTTATCTCAGTTGAATCGGGATTTTCCCATTCCCCCATTAAGTTTACAAGTTCAGGACCTTATATGGACCCTGAGATCCCCACTCTTTGAATATCTTTGCTCTTAAGCAAAGTAAGCAGTCATGGGATAAGAGGGAAGGTTCTCTCATGGATTGGTAACTGGTTAAAAGATAGGAAACAAAGGGTAGGAATAAATGGTCCATTTTAAGAATGGAGAGAGGTAAATAGTGGTGTCCCCCACGGGGTCTGTACTGGGCCCAGTCCTATTTAACATATTCATAAATGATCTGGAAAAAGGGGTGAACAGTCAGGTGCCAAAATTTGCAGATGATACAAAACTGCTCAAGATAGTTAAGTTCCAGGCAGACTGAGAAGGGCTACAAAGGATCTCTCAAAACTGGGTGACTGGGCAACAAAATGGCAGATGAAATTCAATGTTGATAAATACAAAGTAATGTACATTGGAAAACATAATCCCAATTATACATATAAAATGATGGGGTCTAAATTAGCTGTCACCACTCAAGAAAGAGATGTTGGAGTCATTGTGGATAATTCTCTGAAAACATCTACTCAATGTGCAGTGGCAGTAAAAAAAAAGCGAACAGAATGTTGTGAATCATTAAGAAAGGGATAGATAATAAGACAGAAAATATCATATAGCCTCTATATAAATCCATGGTACACCCACATCTTGAATAATGCGTGCAGATGTGGTTGCCCCATCTCAAAAGAGAGATATTGCACTTTGAAAAGGTTCAGAAAAGGGCAACAAAAATGATTAGGGGTATGGAACGGCTGCCATATGAGGAGAGATTAATAAGACTGGGACTTTTCAGCTTGGAAAAGAGATGACTAAGGGGGGGATATGATAGAGGTCTATAAAATCATGACTGGTGTGGAGAAAGTAAATAAAGAAGTGTTATTTACTCCTTCTCAGAACACAAGAACTAAGGGCCACCAAATGAAATTAATAGGCAGCAGGTTTAAAACAAACAAAAGAAAGTAATTTTTCACACAACGCACAGTCAACCTGTGGAACTCCTTGCCAGAGGATCCTGTGAAGGCCAAGACTATAACAGGGTTCAAAAAAGAACTAGATAAATTCATGTAGGATAGGTCCATCAATGACTTTTAGCCAGGATGGGTAGGGATGGTGTCCCTAGCCTCTATTTGCCAGAAGCTGGGAATGGGCGACAGGGGATGGGATCACTTGATGGTTACCTGTTCTGTTCATTCCCTCTGGGGCACCTGGCATTGGCCAGTGTCGGAAGACAAGATACTGGGCTAGATGGACATTTGGTTTGACCCAGTATGGCCGTTCTTATCCTTAGTTCTCTAATGGCTCTAGCCCTCCTTTACTTATAATCAATTGGTTGACAAAGGTTTTTTTCATGTTAATTATCTCTGTAGCCATCTCCCCTTGCATCTTGGGCTGCTCCTTCACAGTCTGCTGCTCCACAATCTCCATCATCTTCCTATTTTGGGTTGCAAGGTAGCTCTGTTGTCATTTGGAGACCACAGATTTTTTTGATCCCTGTCAAGACTAGAGGATCACAATGGTCCCTTCTGGCTTTAATATCTATGAGCCTATGAATTTAGCTTTTGACATGGGTGTGGCATGCAGACTGTACCTATCTCTGTAGTAGAGGGGTAATGTAGGTGATGAATAGTCAAGTGTCCATGCTGACTTTTTTAGATCTCTCAGAAGTTTTGGTTTTGTCAATTCCCACTTGCAGGTCTTGGCTGGGCTGGACAGGCTCACAACAGTGGCTCTGTTCTGTTGTCCTGGAGAGAACCCAAAGGATAGTGCAGGGAATGCTACAAGACACACAAGGCCTCTCAGTCACGCTGTCCCTAAAGGTTCCATTCCGTCATCCCTTCTGGTCAATGGACATGTCAGGCAACTGGGGGGGGGGGGGGGGGGGGGGAGAGTGAGAAGATTTGGAGTGTATTGTAATCAGTAGGTGGATGACAAACAGTTCTATGTCTGTTTATTATCTAACTGAAATGGCGCAGTCTGTCCACTGTTTCAGGTTCTCACTAGTTCGTACCCTACTTGTTGCTCTTCCACTACCAATGCGCACAGTAGATAGGTAAGATTGATAGGGAACATTAAATTGTTCCTTCAGCTATTTTTCCCCAGTGCGGCTCCTCCGTCTTCAGCTAATTTGAAAATACGTCCACAACTACGTTTAAGCAAAACCAGTTACCATAGTAACACTGGAGGCTTTCTAAATGCAGTCTATGATGTAAACAGCTAAAATGACTGTCACCCCAAATAGTTGTTTATTTCTTCTGCATAGTTTTAGTATTTAAATCTGTTGTAGCACACACAGATTTACCAGTTTTAAGTATAACTTAGAAGAGTTGTACATTTCAGCAGATCTGTTTCCATGTCAACAGCTCACATTGATAAAGAACTGACATTTCCACTGCATTTGGAGGTACCGGGTACAAGGTGACTACTAGAAGAAATCAATATTCTTCATTTTACTGATTTTAGAGTTTGAAATTCCCATGCACATATATAGAAGCAGCTAAAGAAACTGTTTCTTAAGTCTGCACAGAAGTGAGAAAGAATTCTCATAAGAATTAACTTTCTTGCAAGATTTTCATTCCTTTCTGCTTACAGACACAGAAATACTGAAAGAACAACCTCTCTCCCTCTCTCTGTTTTGGCAAATCAGCTTCCAGTACAGATGGAACCCAGATGCGCACAGAATGCATAACAATATTAAAATATGACAAAAGAGAACCACATTTTTGGACTCTAAAATTGTTTTGCTTCAAGTTTCAAGTTCAAATTTGGTGTTAGAATAGGGAGGTTCAATTAGGAAAATAACCAGAATTTTACTCATGGTAAACATATTTATTCTTGAGATCACAGAGAGACAACAAATATGGAGGCCTAAAGTGCCATTTTCTAAAATAGAGTTCTGTTCAGAAAAGACCTGCATTTTCACATTATGTGCTTTGAGAGCAAAATGGGCTGGTACTTTTATCCCCGCAAGTGTAAATGACAGTTTGCCACAGGTGAGGTATTATTATTTATTTGTATTACATTATTGCCTGCATATTGTAATGTATTACATTATTCTCTGTGGGTCCAGGGACAGAATAGGCCCACTGCTCCTCCTGCATGTCGTAAGGGGCAACTAAAAGGGGGCTGCCTGGAGAGGGATGGGCTCTGCCAGGTTAGAAATTTGCCCAAGATACAGCATATGATGAGCAAGTCAACCATGTCCATACCAGATTGATTGCAGCCCAGGTTAATAATGACTGCACCATCCGTCTCCCACCAGGGTGGACGCGACAAGTATACTACTGGTGTAACCCCAACAAAGAGGATCCGTGGAAGAGATAACATCACCATAGCCACATGGAATGTAAAGACATTGAGACAAATAGGGAGGTTGAAAGAACTCACATACGAAGTGGAACAATACACCTTGCACCTCCTAGGAATCGCTGAGGTCAGATGGAAGAACTTTGAGAGGTACTAATGGAAGAAGGCTATGTACTCTATTACAGTGGAAAGGACAAACATGTCAACGGCGTAGGATTTCTTGTGCATAAAGATATCAGGAATTCAGTATTAGGATGCCACCCAATGTCCAGCAGGCTTATTTTCATCCGTCTAAAGGCAGTCCTCTTTAATATCACATTGGTACAAGTCTACGCCCCTACAACAGACTATGACAATGAGCAAATTGAAGATTTTTACAATCAACTCCACGACATCATAGATAAGGTACACAAGAAAAATATCCTGATTGCACAGGGAGATTGGAATGCTAAAGTGGGTACTGATGCACAGGGAGATTGGCAAGATTATTGTGGCCCTTTCGGTAATGCGGTAACCAATGAGAGAGGATTGACACTTTTGGAGTTTGCCAGCTATAACAATCTGGTTCTTGCAAACACATTGGGAGCACATAACGCATCCAGACGATCAATGTGGCATGCACTTAATGGTCTACATCACAGCCAGATCGATTAGATCATGGTGCAAAACAGATTTCATTCTGGGATTAACAGAGCTAAAACAAGGAGCTTCCCCAGTGTTGATATTGGAAGTTATCATGACCTTGTGATGCTAAATTTTTGGCTGTGACTAAGGAAAATCATCAGGCCAAAGTTCACCAGAACCTAGTTTGACTTAGAAAGACTCAGAGACTGAAACATTGCAGAGTCATTCCAAGCAATGATCGGCATAAAATTTGCCCCACTGCTTGCTCTAGAGGAAGACAGAGAAACAAATGACCAACTATTTAAACGCTGTTATAAATGAAGCCGCAATGGACATCCTTAGGAAACATCGTAAGAAGACAAAACCATGGGTCACAAATGAAATACTATAAATGTGTGATATTAGAAGAGAACTTAAGAAAGACAAGAACAGCACTGAGGGAGCTGATAAATACAGAGCGATTGGAAGAAAGGTCAAGAAAGGAATGAAGGTGGCCAAGGAGATATGGATTGAAAAACAATGCTCTAAAATTGAAGAGTGTATCAATAATAAAAATAGCAAAATGAGACTTCCAGGTTGAAAAAGATCTGACGAAGGAAAGATGGACCAAAGCGAACGCAATTCAAGACAAAGAAAGGAACAGTCTTACAAAAGAAAGGTACATCATCAATAGGTGGACAAACTACTGCTCTGATCTATACAACCAACAGACAAATGGTCTGCTTTATTAACTGACAACACAAACAACAAAACAGCTGGATGTAGCTCCACAACTTACTAACAAGGAATAATAAGTTCTAGATCCCGCTACTGAACAAATATATGGAGCCTCTAGATTACTTTACAAATTGTACCTTCCATATTTCTTTACACCATTTCCTACCCCAGTGGTGCCCAAACTGTTTGCCCCTGGAGAACTGGCTAGCCACATGGTACTGTCTTGTTTTCACCTGCTAAATTGCATTAAACAGCAGACAGCTAAAATATATTACATTCTTCCCTAATATTACTTTCCCCTGTAAGCAATTGCTCTCCTTACCATAGGGATGTTATTTGACTGCCAGCATGAGGGGAGGTAGATTATACAGTCATGAATGGAATGGAAGATGGTCCACAAGACAATATTTCTGTGACGACGTGGTCCATATTGTGAACCAGCTTTGGAAACCCAGACCAAATCAATAGTAATAATGTTCTAAAGAATAAAAGGATGTTTCCAGACAGTTTTATATAAATGTTAACCCCAAACACGACTAATATGGGACCAAACACAGAGTTCAACCAAAGAAAAGCTGTAATCTGGGCCCAGAAACACTGAATTAAAGATGAAATCATAACATGAGAAAATGAGCCCCATTCTTGAGACACAACTGAGAAATAAATACTCTTTGTACAAAATAGAGAGAGCAGTGTATGAGCTATGGATGTCAAACTGTATTTGGCTATAATTGGATACATCATGAATGTGGTTAAAAAGTCATCCTAATTCTGGCCCAAATCTGAAAAACAAATCTTGCTTTCCTAACCTATTAAGTTTGTTCCTTCTAAGCCTAGCTGACCTGCAGTCAATAATTGGAAATAAAGTTAGGGTGACCAGACAGCAAGTGTGAAAAATCGGGACGGGGGTGGGGGATAATAGGGGCCTATAGAAAAAAATGCCCCAAATATCGGGACATCTGGTCACCCTAAATAAAGTATAATAATAGTTTAATAAACCTTTTTGTCACCAAATGTTGTACAATAGCAGAGGGGGAGGAGGAAGAAGACTGTTAGTCCTTAGCTTTTCATATAAAAAGCAATTGGGTGGGAAATAAAGATAAAAGTAGGTTCTTTAATAAAACAGGTGTATAAACCAGTAATATCTTCTGCCCTGCTGAAATAGTGACAACCTCTTGCTTTCTTCTAACAGACAACATTATCTTGTGGGGTTTTAATGGCATTATAGTGGTTATTCCCTTGCATATAGGGCTGATAATGTAGCAAAAATACAGGGTGTTACTCACAGCTCCAATTGGTTTCACTTATTGTCTGACTAGCCTTCAATGGGGTGCAGATCCCACCGAGTGAAACAATGCTTACGCTGTGCAGTGAATAGATGCCTAGAAACAGCAGCATGCTGCCTAGACGGTACCCCAGTGGTTAACAAAACTAATGAGCATGCACATTAATAACAGTGAGTCGTGGCCACTTTTCATGCACACGAGTGAAGGCAGTGTTTCAGATTACTGAAAGGACACGGTAAATACATGTCAACGGTACTTTAGACCTGGTTAGAACATGCAATCTAACACGGGATTTCTATTCCCTCAGTTTTCATTCAGCAACGGGGGGTTAATTGAGACATCTTCTAGCCACCCTGCACATCAGTTTGACAAACTGACCCCCATCTTCCCCAGACTTTGAGTAGGACCATGTTCTACATGCAGGAGGCCTGGGATGGGATGTGCAGCAGCTGGGGCTCCCAAAAGTTCCAGCTAAATCAGCCAGCATATTTTACAGGGTTTCCCAGGGCAGCACTCTGGAGCAGCAGTTCTGTCGCCCTACTGAAGGGTTCAGGACCCAGATCTGCAAAGGTATTTAGGCTCCTAACTTCCATTGACTTCAGCCCAGATTGCTCACCACTCTCTGCCTGGCCAGTTCTGGTGCAGATAGGTGGACAGACAGGGCCATAGCTTTATCCCATCCTCTTTCAGACAGCTGGGATGCCTGGGGGTGCTAGCAAAGAGCAGGTGCTAATGGGCCAACCCATGTGCTAGGGCATAAGATAATTCACAGATACTCTTTACGTCCTTTTCTCCCTGTTTAGCCATACATGGATCAGACAGTATCTGGCCCTTTATTTGGAGTTCACGGCAGAAGAACCAGAACTAGGCAGCTAATCATTATCTTGCTGGGTACTCTGTCCATTCTCACTATCTGCATATGATTAGGAAACCCCTGGTTGGAGGTCTTCTGTGGGACCACACATATAATACAGGGCCAACACCCTTACTCACCCTTTACGGCACTTTGATGGCCTGGCTGGAAGCTCCTCTGTCAGTTGCCTCCTACTCCTCAGATTTAGCAAGACTGCTGTGGCCTGAGACTGGGTTGTAACTGCAGCTGTCATCTCAGTGTTAAATGAAGAGCCATAAAATACCTCCCTGCACAGCATTTATTATTTTAAACCCATCATGGGACATATAAAATGTTTCCTTTTTAGTAACATTTATAAACTACTCAGAAGCATAGAGGCATTCCCCTTCTATTGATTACACTAGTCTAGTTTTAGGACTTAATCAAAGGGAACAGTCACATTTGTAAGCACATACTTTCTTCATCAAAGACCACTAATTTTAACACAATGCAAAGGATAAGATGACAGGTATAATAAAGGTTCCCTTTTTCAGATTAAAAATATGTGGGCTTGATTGTGCCCTCCTACAGAAATACCCATAAGAGGGGTCTGGGGTGAGGAAGATCCTGGGATTGTTTCAGGGTTGAGATTGTCTCCAGTTCTGCCACAGAACGCACAGGGAGCCACAGCACTGTGAAACCATGGTGTGGGCCTATCAGATAGGGCAATACTCAGGAAAGTCCTGTGAACGAGCCAGCTCTTAGTCCCTTTAGGCCCCTCCTGCTTCCAGGCAATGTGAATCCATTGTAGCTACACTGCTGGGAAAACTCCAGCCAGCGACTCTGACTGCCAGAAGTTGGGACCGGATAACAGGGGATGGATGACAGAGACAGAATACAGGGTTAGAAGGAACCATTGGTCTGACCCACTATGGCTGTTGTTATGACTCCTAGCATGAAAAAGCAAATGTGCTTTCGGACCTTTTCTACAGGAGAAAGTCGCACCAATTTTACTAAGGGTGTGATTTTTAAGCTGATTTAGTAAACTGGTGCAACTGGCTGTGTGAACACTCTCCTTACATCAAATAGGCTTATTTCAATTTTGTTCAAGTTGATTGGGAATTGGTTAAGCTAAACTGAACTAAGCCCCTCATAAACCAAAATAAGAGTGTCCACACACCAGTTTAACTCAAAATTGGTTAAAATCAATTTAAGTTAAACCAGTGCAATTTTCTCGCGTGACAAGGCCTCAGCAAGCATTAACTTTTCTGTCTTTTTCACACAACATAGGCCCTGATGGCCCTCTTTGGCTTTGCAGGATTTATAATTTTATAGAATAAATGAGAGTCGCCCATTCCAGGTATTAATAAACCCTGCAGAGGGCAGGGACTAAATGGGCCAAGGAAAATGGTGAGGAAAGGAGGCTTGCTGGCATGCAAGCACATGCCATGAAAGCAATCCTTGTAGTTCCTCGGAATGTTTGTAGGACCAGTGCTTCCTATGGACTGGGCCAGCTGGAGAACCTAGTTCACTAGACCCCCAAATGTCACTTCTTTACCAATTTTAAGAACAAAGATGCCTTTGCCATTACAGTCAGGGCACACTGTGGGGGTGGGGCTTTGGGAGATAGAAGAGGCCACTGCCTTGATCATGCACATTGCTGGTGAACGTGGACCTCTCCACCCGCTCCCCTCCCCGCTTACAAGGGGACTCCTCATTGGATGATTTGCATAATCTGTAACAGGCAATCGGATTGGCTGCCTGTGAGCTGAAAGAGTCTATAATAGGTCTGGCAGGGAGAAAATAGGTGATTTACTCTTCCCCTTGTATCACCTCTATTAGCTGATGAAAAGGAGGATTTGGCTTCTCAGTGCATGAAGAGCTTGCAGGATTTGCTCTAAACACTTTTGCACACTGAACTGTGAAATTCAGGAGAATAAAATTAATAAATTGTACTAGATGGTATCTTAAATTTACCCCCTTGAAGTAATTTTGATGAGTGTTTATAAATTGCACATGCTGAGGTGTAGCAATTGCTGCTGAAATTATGTGACGTTGATACTTATCTTTAAAATGTTTCCAGTGTGGAATAATCCACCTGTGTGAACTTAAATGGCAAGTTTTGCGGTACTGAGATTTTATATACTTCTTTTTCCACCATAGAAAAGGCCAGATACATAAATGTTACTTATTGTTATTTGGTACACGTCTGCTGCATACATCCGCTGCCAACCATAAACACGCTGAGTGTTCCAGGTTATAGACGGGAAAACACTGTGCAAACTGGGAAATGGTGTTCAGAACAGCCCTTTATAGGATTCTCTTGTGGAGCTAAGTGATTAAGTCAGGTGCATGGAGAAGGATCCTTCTAGAGACATATTATCACCTCCAGCCTCACCAGGAAGCCACAGGCCATATGAGGGATGGAATTTGTTTTTATCTATTCAAGAACAAGATTCTACATCTGTTCCTAATTACAGGTAGGGGTCTCAAAGGATGCCTGAGCTACAGTATATGTGGATATCAAAATGCATAACTCATTACTTGAATAGATAAATAATTTTATTCATGATCTGTGAAGGGACATAGACAGCATAGCCCAGGAGATGCTGACAATTAACTGCAATCTAGTTTGTATTATTAGCTACTGATATCTTCAGTGCCTCTTAACAGTAGTTTAATGCTGAGCAGAGACAGTTTACAGAAAAAGGGATTAATGTTTTATTTTTAAATAAAGCTTTTGTAAAATATTTCTGTTTTTAACTGACAATGCATTTACATTGTTCTTTTCCACAGAAATGTTTATTTGTTTCATTACTTTTCTGGTGGGGATGGAATACTGAGAACCCTCTTCAAAAATACTGACACCCCGCAACTCACGTTTGACTTCATTGGGAGTTGAGGCTGTTCAGCAACATCTTAAGATCATAAGATCATTTCCCACATTCAGGATACATAGACTCTCTGGAGCCACAGATTAATGTCTTGGAAGGGTCAATTCAATTGCTCATCCTTCTGAGAGAGACAAACTGAGTTCCATACTATATATCATGAAGATCCCATGGCTCTTTTGTAACTGCAGAGATTTGATGTTTTAGGATATGTCTTTTTTGTAGAATGGAATCCTAGTCTGAATCAGGTAGAGCAGTCTCCTTCAGCTCACTAGGTTATTAGCTATGCTAGGATGGGACACTCATTTTGACCAGAAATTCCAACCAGAATCTAAGGCCCTTTCCCAATGAAAATTTCACTGAAACTGGTATGTTCCCACCAAGGTTTCAGTTTGGGCATTTTCTGACAAAAAAATTGTCGTCAAAAATTTCCCAATCAGCTAGTGATAACTCAATCTGTAGCCTATACCCCCCTGACAGGCCAGCCAACTTAAGTTGAAGGCACCATCATACTCAAGGGGTTTTGTGTGGACGGTACACAAATTAGGGGCAACACTCAAGTTAATAGTCTCCTATATCCCAGGTAAGTGTCCCCTAGTGCACTGGTTATTCTGGGGTTGATGGGTCTCTCTTCCCCTTTTCAACAAAAAAACAAACTTGAAAAGGTCTTGATTTTGTCCTGATGCAGGACAGGAAAAAAACTGGAAAGCTCCAAAATTTTTGTGGGGCAGAAAACTATTTTCCACCTACCTCTAGCTAGCACAACTTGGCAGTGGCCAATACAACCATACTATATAGCTCAAATGTTATTTCAAAGTGTGGCTGCTCTCATTCTAGCTAGGCTAACTCAAGGTGAGTTAATGCAAATGTAGGCAACTGGAGCTAACTCTGCATTGAAAATTTACCATTAGTCAGAAATTCCACGCTCATCCCAATATGGTGTTTAAGAACCTTTAGATTTCTATCAATGTAAAATATTATGTTCATATTATTTGGATTGCTAAGTGTTTGTTGGCACAAACAGCAATTATTTTTAAGAGGACAGAAATGGGACAGCCAGGCAATTACAGACCAGTAAGATCAAGTTTAACATAGTACCCAGTAAGTTGTTGGAGCCGTTAATAAAATGATCAATGTGGAAGCACCTACAGGAAAATAAAGTGATAAATAGCCAGCAACAGGGATGTGTTAAAAATCCAAACTAAGGATTTCTTTCTCTGATAGGATAAAAAGCTTAGTAGAGAAGGGAAATGCCCTGGAGGTAATATATCTCAACATTTGTAAGACTTTTGATACAGTTCCATACAGGGCTCTCATAGGGAAATTAAAGATGTGAATTAGATGTAACTTTTGTAAAATGGTTACCCTTTAAATGTAAGTCTTAAATATGTGTGTCTGAAGTATATCTGAGGCATGTCACGTTGGTGTCTACCCATATTAATGATTCAATTTCAAATTAGAAGGGAGTTGTCTTCCAGGAATCAATTCTCTGTCCAATACTAGTTAATGGTGCTCTATTTTCATTAGTGACTTTGGAGGTGGAATTGAGAGTTCACTAATTAGTTGTGCAGATGATACCAGTCTGGCTGGGATTGCAAATATTTTTCAGGTCATAGTTATAGTTTGATTGATAGATACACCCACCATGCCCAGAGGTCACAAGGAAGCATGCAGGTGATTAGGCCACCTGGAGTTTCATCCATAGAAGGGAAACCTCTATGTGTTATATTAGCTGGGGTCAAGGAACTGGCCCTATAGCTATCATTACATAAAAAACTACGTTAAAAGAACATTAAGGTGGCAAAGTCAAGCACTCAAAAGTTAGGATATGCCAGATTGAGGTGGCCTGCACAACCCTAACCATGTGCATGTGCATTCTGATGCAGTCTTTAACTACAAGAGCACATACAATTTTTTCAGCAGAACCCCTTGTGCTGGCCTTCTGCACAGGGGTGAATTTCACCCACAGTGAATATTTTTTCCATCAAATTTCACAAAAAAATCTTCAATTTCATTCCAGGTCACTTTGCATTCCCAAAATGTCTGGTGACTTTTCGGGGGGTGGGTGGCTGGGGGGGCAAAATGGAAGTTTTCACATGAAAAACATCCAATATATTAATCTCAACATTTTTGAAATTGTAGATAATTTTACTACAAAAACCAACTAGTTTTGAGTGGAAAAAAGGACATTTTGCAGGGTATTTGTAGAATGTGACTGTTTTTGCCAAACCGCATTGAAATATAAAAACTTAAATGTTCGAGTTTTACTGTAGATATTTTGCATGGTCCTAATTTGAAGTCACAATATATATCTGTATGCACTGTAAATTTTATTCCAATGACTTAAAGGGTTCACTATTTGCAGTAGATCCACAATAATTAGGTATTTTCATCTCATTAAAATTTATTTTCATAGTTTTAAATGCCTTTTTAATAGTATTCTTTAATTAGCATATATTAAAATATTGTATTCCTCCTCCCTAGAAACCCATTTTCACTAATTTAACCTGGGTTTTTACTATTATACTTTTGATAGGGAGAATGGAAAGTTGTTCGATTGCTAGCTTGTAGTTTTCATATGGCTATTTGTTGTACCAAGGAATCAAGTTTGAAACATGAAGCCGTATTCTGTATTTATTTACACCAAGGTAAATGAAATCAGTACCTGGACAACTATTTTCTATTATTATTGTTGTTGTTATTTAATACTTCTATTGCAGTAGCTCCCAGAGGTCAAAGTCAGATCCCAGTGTGCTAGGTACTGTACAAACCAATAGGAAATTACAGTACATTCCCAAAAGCTTATAATTATTGGGAAACTCCAGGATCTGATTATTATTATATATGAAACTATATCTATGTATTATACAAATAATTTAATAGAATGCATACAGTGCCTGGCACAATGAAGTCTTGTGCATGACTGGGGCTCTAAGGTGATATCACAATACAAATAATAAATAAAAAATAGTAAATGAAAGAAAACAAACATTAGTAATTTCATAGATTTAGCGGACAACATTTTTTGTGATGGTAGGTGTATTATAGTCTGAAATAGTTGTCATTTCATTAAAAAATTAGAAAAACTTTTAAAGTAACTCATACTCAGGAATCAAAAGGCACTGTAAACACTTACCAAATTGTTCATATTCAAATGTAGATGTCATACCTACAATGGAATTTTCAGAAGTGCTCAGCACCGACTTAACTCTGCTCCCACTGAAGTCAATAGAAATTAAGCCAAAAATGAGTCCTTTTAAAAATCTCACCTCTAGAATCTGCACACCCATCCAAGTTCTAAGACACTTATCCTTCATGGGCTTCCAAGTTATTTGGGATTCCAAGTTTGTAAGGGAGATTTTCAATTGTACCTAAGGGATTTAGGAGCACAATTCAATTGGACTTTCAGCGAGACTTGTGCTTCTAAATAACAAGCACTTCTGAAAATCTCCTGCTAAAACCCTATGATTCAATTGCTGGTTGAAGCCTCAATGCACATGTCTCCTCAGATAAGAGTAGGTAGATTTTAGTGAGAGGCATATGATGAAATTTTTGTGCAATTAGATGATACAACCAGAGAAGAGGATGTCAAACTATCTTTAGTTACAAATAAGAGGCACTGTCACGAGGAACATTTGAACATCATGGACTATCCCACAAAAGAATGCTGCAGCAATCCTGTGGAGAGCGATGCTAAGTCAATGCCAAAGAGTTGCAGTCTACCTCTCTTACTCAAAATGAGAATTGCATAACTCGACGAGCAGTGCCTTTTACACCAACAGGGCTGCTTGGGGAGTAAGTTACAATTCAATGTAAATATTGGTGGGAGAATCTGACCCAGACTTAGGTATGGTCTACACACAATTCTTATAACTGTATCAGTTCAGGGTGTGATCTTTTACTGATATAGTTCAATGGGAACAACCCCTATGGTAGGTACAGTGATACTGGTATAGATTATTTCCCTTCCCATATGAGAATAGCTATACCAGTATAGGTCCCTTTATACTGGTATAACTGCATCCACACTAGGGGAGGGTTGTACCACTTTAACTATGCCAGTACAGTTAAAGTGGTACACCTTTTGTATGTAGACAGGCCCTCACTCTTTCTGCTGGCAAGAGATGATAAAAAAGTGCTGCAGCTCTCCTGAATCTTGTGTGAGAGAGAATTCCATTCCTTCCCCTTGAAGCTTGTAACAGTTCGGGAACTGTTTGTTGGACCCATAAGTGCATTTGGTACTAGAAGTTGGGGGGTAGAGTTTCATCTGTTCTGATGAGAAAGGGTTCCAGGTTGAGTGCTTCTCTTTGTAACATGGCTACTGATGCTACTTCCTCTCATAGCAGTTTAACTGGAGAGATCACTAGACTCAACAGGATAATACTGCGAGAGAGGGGGGAGGCAAGTGAAATTCCCTTTTCATTTTCTCCTTGCCAGTTAAGAAAAATAAACATACTTCTAAAGGATATATCTATTCAGTACTTATTATTGATAAGACCTCCTCAGCCTGTCTCTTTCTGGAATTATAAAGGTAAATCCCTCACCTGTTTGGGAAATTCCAGTTGCTGCTCACCTGAAGTTCACTGATCTCACTGTTGTTTAGACACATTGTAGCTCCAGACCCTAACAGGCAAAGGACCCTTTTAGAGAAAATACTAGGGCAAATTATCTCCTGACATATATCCATGCACCCTCTCTTGATGGCAGTGGGAGCTGCAGGGCTGCAATAGAATACTATTTCTGCAGGTTTTTGAATATACTGGTCAACAGTTGAAAGATACCGTATATATGAGGGCACTCAAGGAGGTGTCTAGGTATGTATCTTATCTCCACTGAAACACATTAAAGTAGGTGAACTTTCTGGAGGATGAGAGTAGGAAAGTGATAAATATTTTGCTTTAAACCAGAGGGACTGTGCCTGCTAAACGGGGATAAATTGGTTTGTGTGTTTTTAATGTCTATTATGGCATGTTAAAGAAAATGCTCAGCAAAGAAAAGAAATGTTAGAGTTTTAAATTATTATTACTGACAGTTGCAGCAAACTGCTAAAAATTAAAGATTGAGAGAGAGAGATTGCCACAGCCCTTACTTAGGCTTGCAGAGGAGTGGGACAATGAGTAAGATCTCTCTGCCCTAACCCTCTTCCACCCTTCACTCCCCAGCTCAGATTCCATTCCAGCCATAGGGAAGAGAGTGGGGACTACTTGCTTAATACTCCCCCTGCCATGAGCAATTGTAGTGGGGAGGAGTCCTGGCCTGGTGCATAGAATCATAGAACTGGAAGGGACCTCAAGTGGTCATCTAGTCCAGTCCCCTGCACTCAAGGCAGGACTAAGTATTATCTAGACCATCCCTGACAGGTGTTTGTCCAACCTGCTCTTAAAAATCCCCAATGATGGAGATTCCACAATCTTCCTATGCAATTTATTCCAGTGGTTAACCACTCTGACAGTTAGGAAGTTTTTCCTTATGTCCAACCTAAACCACCCTTGCTGCAATTTAAGCCCATTGCTTCTTGTCCTATCCTCAGAGGTTAAGAACAACAATTTTTCTCCCTCCTCCTTGTAACAATTCTTTATGTACTTGAAAACTGTTATGTCCCCTCTCAGTCTTCTCTTCTCCAGATGAAACAAACCCAATTTTTTAAATCTTCCCTCATAGGTCATGTTTTCTAGACCTTTAATCATTTTTGTTGCTCTTCTCTGGACTTTCTCCAATTTGTCCACATCTTTCCTGAAATGTGGTGCCCAGAACTGGACACAATATTCCAGCTGAGGCCTAATCAGCGCGGAGTAGAACGGAAGAATTACTTCTCATGTCTTGCTTACAATACTCCTGCTAATACATCCCAGAATGATGTTTGCTTGTTTTGCAACAGCATTACATAGTTGACTCATATTTAGCTTGTGATCCACTATGACCCCCAGATCCCTTTCTGCAGTACTCCTTCCTAGGCAGTCATTTCCCATTTTGTATGTGTGCAACTGATTGTTCCTTCCTAAGTGGAGTACTTTGCATTTGCCCTTATTGAATTTCATCCTGTTTACTTCAGACCATTTCTCCAGTTTGTCCAGATCATTTTGAATTTTAATCCTATCCTCCAAAGCACTTGCAACCCCTCCCAGCTTGCTATCACCTGCAAACGTTATAAGTGTACTCTCTATGCCATTATCTAAATCATTGATGAAGATATTGAACAGAACCGGACCCAGAACCGATCCCTGTGGGACCCCATTCGTTATGCCCTTCCAGCATGACTGTGAACCACTGATAACTACTCTCTGGGAATGATTTTCCAACCAGTTATGCACCCACCTTATAGTAGCTCCATCTAGGTTGTATTTCCCTAGTTTAGCATGCTGGGGAGCAAGCTGCTCCATTAAAAGAAGTGAAGTACTAATTCCCCAACCGGAGTGAGGAAGGAGGTTTTGTGACTTGGAATCACAATTCACTGTGGTCTGCTCCTGGGGCTGTGCAGATATGCATTGCACCTTCCTTGGGGCTGATTGTAAAGTTACAGTCCAGCCCAGAATGATAACAAATACCAAAAATTTATTTCCTGGCCTAGGAAAGGGAAAATGGCTGGAGCATCCCTTGAGGCCATTTGCATGTTGGTGCAAATCCAGGGGCTCTAATTTTGGATCACCTTTGCAGACACCTGTTTTGAGTTGCTCTCAGCGTTCTTTGGCTGGAGATGAAGATGAGGGGTACTTTGTATACATGTACTACTAACGGGAAATAGCAGCATAGGGTGTTCTCTTTCCTGACGTAACCATATACTGTTAAGTTTTACAAACCAGCACACACATTTACTAGTACTTACCAGAAAGCAGGATGAACAGGTTGGCAACTGCTCTGAGGCATGAGGAATACACAGGCAATTGCTCTGTAGTACGGGGAACATACAGGTAATTCAATTTCCCCACTGGTTTCCAGGCAGGTGCTACCAATTAAAATTAAAAGAATAAAAGGCTGAAAGCTTGGGACTGATGATATGCTCTGGAGAGAGAAGTTGCCAGCAGCTAGCACAACAAAGCTTTTTCACTGGATTTCAAATGGTGAGAGAAACTCAGGTAACAGATCATTCTTTTCTTCTGGTTTCCCTGATTTTGATGTACTCAGTCATGTAGCCAAAATTTCTACAAAGAGACGAGATTGTTCCCCGTGAATTCCAAGCAGCGAGCCAACCTTTCGAGAGCTGGTGTGCTGAATATGCCAGCAGTCAGCTAAACATTGGAAGTGAGGTTTGGAACTGAGCATCAAGTCTCTGAGCACAAGCAGCTGAATGCTGTATGGTGTGCTTCCAAGCTAAAGCCATTCAAATGATCTATTAACAGGAGCACCGTACATGGATTTTTAAAAATTGCGTGTTAGATTAAAAGATTTTCCTGATCCCGCATGTCTGTCAAATTCATTCCTTTGGCAGAACTCCCCTTCTCGAGGAAGAGACTGAAACCTAACTGGGCAAGATTATTAGACGTCTATGGGATCTGTCCAGCCCAACATTTATACTGTGATACCGGAGCACCTGAGGAGGCAGTAATAAGTGGGGGAGTTGTAACTGTAGTCACCGCAGGGCTTGGGAAGTCCTATATCCTAACCCATTATTAGTTGCTAAGCCTAAGCATTCTTCCCTCATTTTCCTAAGTAGTTTCATTAAAGTTAATGAGCCACTCAGATGAGTAAGGGCTCCTGGATTTTTACATAAAACCCAGCTGCTTGTTAATCATAAGTTTGACAAAACATGAAGGAACAAAGGCCAGTCCGTGCTAGAAGACTTTGAAGTTACTGGAGTCTCAACAAGCTGCTACTAAAGCCCAGCAAAAATGTGTATCACCCGAACTGGCATCAACCATAATGGAAGCAATGTGAATGTGTTACCTACCAGCTGCTGGTGGAAGAGTGTGACTCTAAACACGTCAGGAAGACTGGATTTGATGACAGACACCAGGAATGGTTTGTATTGCGCCATGCATTTTATCCAGGGGGGGATTTTTCTTCCCAAGCTACCTATTAAGGAGAAATAGCTGCAATGACCCCTGCCTTTCAGTTCCCTCCTGATAGGCACATTGCATGTTTATAGAATCACCAGGCTAACATGCCCACCTGGTAGCAGCACTTTAAAGTCATCTGAAGTACCTTGCATCAACAAAATTCAGCAAAATATAGGTTTGCTATCTGAAGAATGCACAGTGTTCCTTTCCGATCTTCTCCGAGAGCTTATAGCAGGAACTGTACTATCAGGTGAAAAACGGCATCATTCATTATTGCTTAGTTGAATAAATTTCATCTTAAATTATGATGCCAGTTACAATATTGAATGGAAAGGTTAAGTGGACATTATAAAACTGTGCAGGAACCAGAATTTCCATTCCACAGGAAATACTATGATGTCAAAACCTGTTTTTGTTCTGAATCTGGACAATTTTTTTTTTATTTTTCCACAAAACTAAACACAAAACAATTTTGATTTTGACTTTTTAAAAAATAAGTTTCTAAACAAAAAGTCACTTCGAAACAAAAAATAGTAACATTTAGTTCTAGTGAGATCAAAACAGATTTTGATGAAACTGTCTTTTCTGATGAAAAAGCCTTCCATCGGGATATTTTCAACCGGCTCTAGCCATTATTGTATTTAGCATTTAGACCGAATTGTGACCTTTTTACACAGATTACACAATAGGTCATACTGGTTATTTTAAAACAACAACATTAAATACATTGTTAATTTCAGAAACATCCTGGCACTTTACTTAGTTACTTAGATTTTGAGCTAAAAATCAAAGACACTCTGCACAAAAGGGTTTTTGGAGTTCTCATAGGTGCTGGAAGTAGGGACACTGGGGGTGCTGCCGCTCCCCCGGGCTTGAAGTGGTTTCCATTATATACAGGGTTTGCAGTTTGGTTCAATGGCTCTCAGCACATCTATTATACAAATTGTTCTAGCACCCCTGGGAGTTCAGGTCAGCCTTAACATATATTTCAAAACAGAATTCAACAGTTACAACATCAGTGCAATAAAATAATATAATATAGCAAAAATATATTTATATCCATATTAACAAGTTTTACAGAATTATACTGACAGGATAAAAATGTCTTCTCTGCCCTCCTTTCCCTCCCGCCCACCCAAACAAGCAATAAAAACATTTTTGCATAAACAAATTCCAAATTATAACTAATCATAGGAAAGCTGACAAATGTATGCTATGCTACACTGTGAAAATACTAATCAAAGCAGCCTGTCAATTGTTAAAGTTAATGATTTAGATATGCAAAGCTCTGACTAAATTTTTGTGGATAATTACATAATTACGCCTGGGTTAACACAATCAAAAATAGCAATTGCATGCTCAGTCTTTAAATCATATCATGGCAGCACACTCCTACTTTTTAAAGGCCTATATACTCCCCCTCACAGTGTATTGTGGAAGGAAGCAAATTGAGAGAGGAAAGGGCACTATACCAGATGCTCGCTCCTGCCAAACGTATCTGTCACTTTACCCTTTGCAAAATATTCAAATAGTCATCAGAGCACGAGTGGGGAGTGGGACCAGGAAAAGGTGGGAGCTGTATACAGCTACTGCAAGCAACATGTTCTCCCTCTACAATGGATTCAGTTATTTGAAAACAATCCTTCCCTTTAGGAGGGCTGTCAGATTGCCTAATCTTCAGTAACAATGTCTTCACGATTTTTAAAAGGATTTTCATGATGTGACTGATCTCCTATAGTTCTGGAGTAAGGCTAGGGTTTCAAAGGGAGTTAGGCATCCAACTTATATTGAGTCACTTAGACTTTTAAGGCCCATTTAAAAATCCCAGCCTAGACCTTTGGAATTTTAAGTTACAGTTATGGCTTCTCCCTTTCTTTCTCCCAGTTGGATTGATGGACTGTTATTACATTAGTTCTGGCAGATACAGTTTAGAGAGTCCAGGTATCAGATAAAAAGGATGGAGGGGAATAAAATAAATGTTGGGCTCTGTGCTGGATGACACTCATTGGTTGGCAGGACGGGGGGTGATGGTGAATATGTGTTTTAAAAATGCTCTGTCGATGGGTTCTCATTATTTTTCTTTTTATCTTTGCTCTCCTCTGCAGATGTCCATTAAATGAACAAATTAAATAAAAATGTACTTTGAAGAAAAAATGGAATATTAAATCCATTCCAGTCAAGAGATGAATAAAAAGAGCCACGTCCCAGCTTTTCAAAAATAGGTGCCTAAATATAGGCTCCTAAATTCACACTTAGATGCCTAAATATGCTGATTGGTTTTCAAAAGTGGTAAGCAGCCAGGCACCACTTGTGCACCCAGGAACCTAACTTTAGACATCCATTCTTAAAAAATAATTGACTCAAGTTTTCAAAGTGGCTTCACAGTAATTAATGTCATGGTGTCAGTTACTGTTTTGATTGCATACTCAAACGAAACTCAATAAATTTCCTTGACTGGCTGATCAATCTGTAATATAGGCCATGTCACTAAATAATAATCTATTTCAGTGTCTGAATGGGACTTAAAATATCCTTTTTTGGAAATGCAGAAAGCACCAGAAGCTCCAATGATTGTGGCTCCATAGATGCTGGAACTAGGGGTGCTACCGCACCCCCTGGCTTGAAGGGGTTTCGATCATATACAGGGTTTACAGTTTGGTTCAATGGCTCTCAGCTCCCCCACTATACAAATGGTTCCAGTGCCCCTGTCAGGGTCTGAAAAGCCTTCCTCCAGTCTACCTACAGACTATTTCTGTAGTGCTGATGGAGGCAAAAACACCAGCCTTCCTATGCCTAGATGGATTTAAAACATTTTCATACAAAACCACAAACCAAATGGAATATTTTCACAGCTGACACCAAATGTCACAGGTTTTGTGGCTCCTGTGATATTGTGATTTATACGGGGACTCTGTGATAAAGCAACCCAGAATAGGGATCCCCTTGCTACTTGCCACTCAAGCTTTTGAGCACTGTTTGGGTCAAGGGCCTGTATTTGCTGTGTGAAATGTGAAGTATCAGAGGATTTAAATGATAATTTTACAACATGCTCGTTTCTGCATCTAGACACGAAGGAAAATGTTAAAGGTACAGTGATCCAAAATGAAGGAATAAGATTTGTTATTTATGCCTCATAAATAATCATTTGTAGAAACAAAAATTCTTAAATCAGACAATGAGCTCAAAGCTATGCCTCATTCAAGCAGTCAATAGCTCAGTTAAATAGCTCATTTTCATGCAAACTTAAATCAAGAGGACATTTTATACAAAAAGTAATACTCAGCAATTTATTTTCTCTATTCCCTTTACTATTAATTCAGATGTTTATGTCTGACTCAGACTGTTCATCTTCATCCGTTTCTCCCGATCCTGTGGAGAAGTCATGATCTTCTGTTTTTGATACAATTCTGTTGCCAGATGTAGTGGGCCAGCTTACCTGTATATTCATTGCTTTGTTATTTTGCTTTATTATATTTAGTAGTAATGCAAGGAACCTACAGGATTTTATCCTGTAAGATTTGGCTTTAGTAGATAGTGTGAGGCTTGAGGCCTATAACCTTTGGCATAGATAAACTTAAGTAACGTATAAGTTATGGAAAACTGAAAGTTGCATACCAGAGGGGGAATTTTGTCCAGAATACTGCCATCAGCCACCCACAGAACACAGCTGACACTAGCACAGAACATAGCAGACACCAGCATCCGGAAGGTTCTGGACAGAATGTCTGACCGCAATGGTACCATGACAGCAAATTGACGTGCATGCTAATAGGGTGACATCATACATATACTAACCTATAGAAAACAGACACCTTAAGGGGAGGAAATATAAATAAGGACCTCTATTGAATATGCATTGGACGTGGCAGAGTCAGCGTAACCTACTATAAAAGTAACATCCCAGGGGCAGCAGATAGGCTGGATAGATGTAGACTTTGGGAGGGGCCAGAATAACGGCCCCTGGGGAAGATGAGGACGATGACCGTGATGAGAAAGATAATGGTTAACATTCCAGGGTTTAAGTATGGCCGTCCAAATGTACTTTCTGTATTATCTCTATTTGCCTTGTTGAGTTTAAGTGTGTGTATAACTTTACTAAATTATTAATACATTATATATTTGTAAATATATATAGAGTTCCTATGAGGTGAGTGTTGTACCTGTGCACACCAGGATTCCCAAATTATATGATAATTACTGGGTCTTATCTTGGGACAAGAACCTGTTAATTCTCAAATTACAATTATATATACCCAACTTTGGGTCAGGCTACACAGAGAACTTAATATGATGCCACATATTTATCTTTACAGTAAGTTTTCTGGTATAACTCCATTGCAGTCAACGCCAGCTCAGAGTTTGGCCCAATGACGTTCCTGTAAGATCTCACTTACACTTAACATTTAGATCCACTGAGCTGTGCCACTCAGGGGTGTGAAAAAATTAAGCTGAGCTAACCTCCAGTGTAGATGCAACCAGATTGACAGAAGAAAGAATGATTCAGAAAGAGGACAAATGCACCTGCCCATCTGTTAAGTCAGGCAGTCACTCATTGGGGGGGCGGAGTCACTCACTCAACAGGGGGTTAGGGGGGAAGAGTCACTCACTGGGGGGTGGGCGTGGGTGGGTGCCCTGACTCTGTCCACCAGGGGGTGGGCGAGGATTCCTCCCCAGCAGTCTCTGAGGAAGGCCATGCCCCCTCGCTACAAAGATGAAACAGAAAAAATGTAGAAGTATTTCCACATCTCTGTGGTTTTTATTACCAAAATAGTGTAATGTACCCTACTGATGTGTCTCCAAAACCCAGTTTAGTTCTAGTGGCTTCTGTTAGAAATTAGCATTCAGACAAAACAATCAGTGATAACAAATGTAAAGAATTGGGGGAGATAATTACAGTTTTGAATTTTTTGTACATATTTACAGTCTAGATTTGAACAGGATGAAAAGCGGATGGTATGTTAAATAAAAAAAGATGGTAATTCTCTAATTTTTTCCCCTTTGACTTTTTTTTTTAACCTCTTTTTAAACCATCTGCTCTGTGTACAAGAAATCAGTCAGTAGATTTCAATAGTATATTTGTGATCTTGTTTATGCCCTAAATTCAACAGTTTTAAAAAGCAGAATGTAGATTTGATATTAAGATTAGCTTGTGCTATTTGAAATAAATCCACATTCCACTAATTTCAAAATCCCATTAGCTCAGAAAGATTTTGGAATTTGTGCTAATCAATTCTCACTTACCATGCAGGAGCAGGAGACTAACATTCAGTCCTTCCTCCAACCAACAAGACAGCAGATGAAATTCAGGAAATCTATTTTAGATCTAGCATTGTTGTCTCAGGCCAGGCAAATGTAGCCTGATCCTGCAAGGTGCTTCCATAGCCTTCAGTGGAAGACAGTTCTCACTAGGCATTTATAGCCTAATTTGGCACAGTGCACAGGGACATGCTGAAATTTAAGCACATGCATAGTCCATTTGAAGTCAAAGGGATTACTTTCATGTTTACATGCTTTGCTGGCTTGGGGCCTTCTACTGGTCTTCTAACATTTGAAGGCACTCACAGCACCTTGCACAATAGGGCTGCTTGTTTAGGGCCTGATCCAGTCCCACTAGGGTGATCAGATGTTCTGATTTTATAGTGACAGTGCCAATATTTGGGGCTTTGTCTTGTATAGGTCCCTGTCCCGATTTTTCACACTTGCTATCTGGTCACCCTAAGTGCCACTGAAGTCAATGACAAAACTCCCATTTATTTCTATGTTGCTAGATCAAGTCCTAACTGAAAGCCACAGCAGAAATCTGAATCCGCTGTCCTTGTTCAGGCACAACTCAGGCTGCAGTGAAAAATAAGAGTTATGCATGAAATAAAGGATGTCAATATCCGACCCATCGTCCATTGGCATTTGGGATCCAATCTGGCTCACTGTATTTAAGTAAATAGTCTCACTAGCTCATGTGAGTAAGGCAGGCCAGATTTGACTCAGCGTATTGATTTTTTACAGACCGAACAGATTGCTGAGCTATCACTTCATGGGGATTAATGAATTCTTGTGCCACAAAGTTTATTCCTCTGGGCTGGATTTGATTATTTGATAAAAATAAATCATCAGTTTAAAGAATAAATTATGTGAATCTTGTTTTCTTCTTTTGTTGATCATCTTTGGTGCTTCTTTTTGTTCAGTAGCATAGTTTGGACTTCGGCATCATATTTTATATTTTTTCATAGTTCTCTGGGACCTTAGAAAAGTTAATTGACGAGCCTGGTTACAAGATAGGTGCCTTTTCATTCACAACAAGTTTTGCTGCAAAGTCTTTTAACCATTATCAAATGTTCTGTCTTATCACTATTGAATTTGGGAGCAATTTATTGTACATAAATTAAAACTCTCCATGCTGCTGCTATATTGTATTTACAGGGGCCTTTCATTATTTTCCTTTCCATAGATGATCCATTTTAATTGCTGTTATTTTTCCGCACAATGTTGTTATAAATACGATCTTCTAGTTAAATTACACCACCAACTAATGCAAGGCATCTGGTGTCTATAACCTAACCTGTCACTTTAAGATGTGCAGTAAGAGGCTAGGCTAAAAGTAATGGCAATATCCTTTATCATTTCATGGGGTCTTCTAAGGAAAATGTGCCAATTTTATGGGGACTTCTAGGGAAAAATTCTGATTTCATGTGGATTCAGGAGAAAAAGTAAATTTCATGGGATTTCTAAAAATGGCTGAATTTCCCTGAATCCATTAAATCTATGACAGCCATGGAAAAATGCACAGCTGTTGTCATGGAGTAAATTTTCATTGCAGTTAGCAAAACTTTATTTTCCCATGTACATCCATTCTTCTGCCACACAGTATGCATTTTGGACCCTTTCCTCATCTTGTAGGCTCTTCTGATGAGTCTTCTACACTCCTTGATGGGTGCATAGTGCTCGGCCATTCAGATGATAGAAAGCTATGACTGCCTACTAAGGTAGCAGTGGGTTTGTTGTGAGCATGGAAAAGAGGAGAATTTTATGTGTGATCCTGGGAATTCCATTTTTTATTATGACAATGCCATCTTATTTTATGCAATTCAGGAGAAAATAGATCAGGAACAGGAATGTGACTGGATTTCCCATGTATCACATTTAGTGTGATATTTAAGCAGTGTACTCCCAAAACTAACAAACTCACAATGTGTGAAATTCAGTCCTATGGAGAGGGCCCAGAACAAAGTCTAAGTACCATCTAAGTTCCACTAAAGCCTTCAAAATAGGATGATTCTATTGTGGCATCTCAACATCTCTTGTAAGTTATACTTCCTCTGAGTAAGACAGTTCTGTGACGTCTGCATGCTCACCCTACTCTGCCTTGAGAGAGGCAGCAGTGCTGTCATGCATCACACTTTTTCAAGGAGAGAAAAATTAAGATGCAAAAGCAAAGGAGAAAAGAGAAAATCAATGGTGAGATGAGGTAGGGTTATACAAAAAGGCTGCTCCAGGAGGTGCTGAGAAATGACAAATAAGAATCAGTGCTAGATGAATGGAGGGAAGAGAGAACGGGAATAAAGTGTGAGTGATAGATTAAGCTAAATCTGTGGACGGTTTTAAAAAGGAAGAGAACAATTTTGGACTATATTGAAATGAATGGGGAATGAACTGATTGGCTTAGAAGGATGGTGATATTTGTTGACCTCCTTTCTACATCAGAGAAGGTGGCAGCATTCAGAACAGGCCACTGAGAAGGGAAACATAGTGGCCAGGGTGAGAAAAGATGAAGGCATGTGGGAAGACGTCACCACCATGCAAGCTAAGGCTGTGGTGTGCCTGGGTTTTGTTGCAGAGGCAGGCATGCTTGCAGACAAAGGAGAAGGAAAGTTGAGGTTCAAGAATGATGCCATGTAATATTACTCTACATATTGTTTTAATTTGGGCAGCATAAAGATGAATTTTAGGCAATATGTTTGAAGGAATAACATGCCTGCCTTGGACTGTGTTGAGAGAACACAGTAGTGTTCTCAGAGGCAGCACGAGTCAGTGAATAGGAACATCTGGTGTAAGTGAGATTGCAAAAGTGAAGACTTGCCAGTTAACTTCAATGTACACAAGAGACTTTTATTATGTGTTGCATTGCTCTTTATTACCCATTACCACCTTTTTTGCTTGAACCTAATATTTTACTGGGGTGTGCATTCCCTCTGGCTCTGTTTTGCAACTGCCAAAAACATTTCAGGCATGTGAAAACTTTTCCAAAGGAAGTATCAGCATTTTTCATTTTACTATTTTGAGGGAGTGTTGTGGGGCCTACTGGCATCCTCCTTTTCTCCCCCTCAGAGGTTCTGCATCACACCTATGCTCCTCCTCAGTGAGAAGGACTAGCTGCAGAGTCTGTCAACACCTCAAGTAGGAACCAGACGGGGTCACTCAAGAGCAATTCAAAACATGCCGCCTCCACCCCAGTCTTGGGGGAGCAAGGGAGTTTGGGATTAATCATCTTGTGGTTGGATCCTCAGAACAGCAGTATATGGTTGACCCCTCATGCAACTTTCATTACAAATCTGTGAACTGTAAATGTGGCTCTGTCTTCATGAGAGATTTAACTCATTGTGAAATAGGAGTTTGCTTGTTAATATGCTTTGCATTCAGAAACTAACCTCCTCAGTTGTGCCATTATTGTACAGGACCACAAATTAGCTCTGCGGTACAGGGTAGCTTTTTTTGCTGTCTTGATGTGTCTGTAATGGAAATGCACAGCCATGACCCTTTGATGGGAGATGGTATGCCAATCTTTTCCCACAAGCCTCCAGGGCACCCAGTTCTGTGTTCTATCTTGCCACCTGTGAGGGGTGTCCACCCCCCCCGCCCCCGAAGGGGTTAATGGAGGCCAGAATGGGCCAATTAACTTACTAGGTTGAAAGGAAAACCTTCATTAGAAGAAGCTCTCCTAGGCACAAGCCTATATAAGCTGGGAAGCTGGCAACAGAAGGGGGTGCTGGAAAAGGGGGCAGTCACTCCCTGAAAGAGGGAGCAGTGTTTGGAGACTGCAGAGAATGTAGCCTGCAGTTGCTCCCTGGGAGGAGGGAGCAGTGAAACTGGCAGACCAGATGGGGAAGGGAGGAGAGCCAGAAGGTTGGGAAAGGGCTCAGGGAAATGCAGCAAGGTATAGTGGAACAGACGCTGACTGCTGACTAGAGCATCCCTGAGCTAGAACCTGGAGTAGAAGGAGGGCTTGGGCTCCCCAACCAGCCACTGCTGAAGTGGCAATGGCAGGGCAGTGCATAGGAAGACTGCCTGAGCCTGACTGGGTGAAGAGATTCCCTTTGCCCTGGAAGGGGAAACCACAATAGTGACCTAGACAGAGGACTAAGTCACAAAGAGGTCGCAGCAGCTCCAGGAGTGAGAGAGTGGTGGCAGAGAAAGAGACAGAGGCGGAGGGATGGCTTGCAACCATGGGGAGAGGCATTGACCTGGTGAGCTATTCCTCAGAAAGGCCAGGAGGAGGCACCATACCTGTGGTGCGTAGAGCACCCCGTCACATCATTTATCTGTGCTGTGTCTCCTGACTGGAAGTCACCTTCCTTCAAGTGCCTCTGCTCATCTTCCTCAGTCCCACACTGCTTTCAGTAACTTGAGCTTCAATCATTTCTGGTCTCTAATACAGCAGTAAGAAGAATGCCTGGTATAAAGCTCATGTATCAGCATGCAGCTACCTGGCCAGAGGCTGACACCAAAGCCCTTGTTGACCTTTCAGCGAACGTGAGCGAAATCCATGACTTTGGGATCCAGAAGTGGAATTCTCAGCAGAATGACAATATAGCTCAGAAACTAGTAGATCATAGGATTGACCAGACTGGGTAGCAATGCAAGGAGAAGATAAAGGGGTTCAAGGAAAGCAGCTGGATGGCCAACGGAAACCATTCCAAGTCTGGCATTACCCCAATGAGCTGCCCATTTTACAAGGAGTTGGACTCCATGCTGAGCAGTGCCCTGAGCAAAGAGCCCCATTTCAGCCTGGACTCATCTATGAAGTCAAGATGGGTGCAGATCTACAACATGGATGTCTTCAAGGACATGCTATGTAAAATCTGGGAAAATCCCTGCTACCATTTCATCTGTAAGGTCAGAATAGTATCTCTCTCTACAGCTATTTTTTAATTCCTCAATTTTCTTTTACTATACTGACTTTGGAATTTTCCTGCTTTGTTTGTTTGGTTTTTGTTTTAGAGGGATAAGAATGAAGAGCGTTAGTTCCCTGGTATGTTTTGGCATACTGTCCTCTTATTTCTCAGAAAAAGTTCATGTGACATTTTAATCACACTTCCTCTACCAACTGAATACTTTTGGACATATTCTACAATCTTTACTTATGTTGAGTAGTTCTCACTCATTAAAACAGGCTCATCAATGTGAAGGTTTCAGAGTCTGGCCATAGATTAGTGCATTAACACATTAAGAATACAGATGCGCAGTACAAAGGCATGTACTGGATGGTGTGTGTGTGTGTGTGTGTGTGTGTGTGTGTGTGTGTGTGTGTGTGATTAGTGTCATCACATAATCTTACCTCTCAACTCCTTTGCCAGAGTTTCAGGGATGGAATCCCAGAAGATCCACGAAGAATCACCAGAATTTGGGATGCCTTATTTGCATATACAAATATGCAAATTACATTTGAAGTTGTTGTTGTTTCCCTTAATGAGGAATTAGATAGCAACACAGGTATTTTATGTGTGGTCCATGCCTTTCAAAATAGACAAATTCAACTGGATTTGATGAGCATCTGATGCCCTGCTGTTTTCATTTTTCTGATATCATAATTTCAACAGCAACAGTAGCTGGCAAAATTAAAATTAATTTAAAAGAAATGAAGCATTTAGACTGAGCCTGACATTTTCAGGATTCCAGGACATTGCGTTCCCAGATCAATATGTTGATTTAGTAACATAACTTATACTTAGGCAGGCCACGTGACCCACTACATCCATCCATCTTTCTGACTAGCATTTGCGTTAGAGCTATGCAAAATCCTTTTCCATGTGATTTAAAATAGATTTGAGAATTTTCCCATTAGAAACAGATCATGTGGATTTAAAAACTCTGAAGTTTAAAAAAGTGGATTGAAAAAACTTGTTTTTTCATATGAGAGTCTCATTTCAAGCTCTTAGACAAGGTTTGCTCCATATCATGTATATTTCTCACAGTTTTGCAAGCATTCAAACACATTTTTGCATGTCCACACAGGTTTGCAGAAGGAATTGCTATACTAGGCTACGGCCCGCGCAAAACAGACACATACATAAATGGCAGGTCTCTCTAGGTATAGATTGACTATAGATTTTGCTCCTGTTTGAATTGCCAAATAATTTCAGTTAGCTAACACCTTGTCAAATGCTAATTTAGACACTCCACATGTATTTGTTCCAGGACACTGCAGGACTGCATGGCCATCCCTCCCCACCAGTCTTGAAGGGAGGCCACACCCCCTCACTCAAGGGTCCCTAGCAAGGCAAGGGTTATTGGGGAATTAGCAGTCTCTAAGTTCCTGGCCTTCTAGGCAGGCTCGAGCAGCAAGTAGTCCAGGGCTCTGGTTCCAGGTAGGGCAGAGCGACAAACAAACTTCTGACATCCTGGCTCTGGCAGATGGCAGACCAAAAGAGGCCTCTATTTGTCTAAGGTGGGTAGGCTAGCACGCAAGAGGTAGGGTTAGTAGCAGGGGGTAGGGAAGCCCAGGCCCACCCTACTCCACTGGGTCCCAGCCCAGGGCTCTAACACTGGCGGAGGATTCCGCCACTGGGTCAGCAGGGATCCAGCTGAAACATGACCACCTGGATTCAGGCAATAACACAACCAGACTACAGTCTGGTGTCCTTGGACTGCTTCCTACACTCCCCTTGTGGTGTACCTGTGTCTCAGGATTGTCCTCTGTCTCCCCAGGATACATGGCTAACGGCAGTCCCAGCAACTCCTCGGTATCATTGGTGGCAGGCAACTCTGGCAAGTTCTTGGCACTGCAGGAATCCTCTTCAGACTCCAGCCCCAGCAGCAGGCAGGAGGGGTCTATCTCCCTCCAGCAGCTCCATCCCAACTGAGCTGCAGGGCCTGCCTTTTATACTTCCTGTCCCGCTCCTCTGCTTCCAGTGGAAGGGCATGATGTCCTGGCTCTGCCCACCAGGGGGTTGGCAGGGGTTCCTCCCCATCAGTCGCAGAGGGAAGCCACGCCCCCTTGCTACAGACACAAATATTAGTGCGTTACCCTAAACTGAGCCCTCAGGTACAGGGCTAACAGAAGTAAAATGTAGTAAAAATGTATTTTTGTCAGTAAATTAACAGATGTGGCTCTGAACATATACAGAATACAGATCTGATGAGTAAGAAGGTGCCATTGTCAATTGTCATTTTTCAGATTAGAAAGTGTACTTTAAGAAAAATTAAAGCAGACTAAGTGCAGATACTCTCTCTCTTACTTCTATTCAAGTCAGTGGTAAATTTTGCCATTGACTTCAATGGAACAAGGATCATGCCCACATTTAAATTTGTCTGTACTAAAAATAAACAGGCACTTACTGTCTTTGGATCATTTTGACTTCTAATGCATTATGAGAGAGAAAAACAAGGTAGGTGAGGTAATTTATTCTATTGGACCAACTTCTGTTGGCGGAAGGTACAAGCTTTCAAGCTACACAGAGCTCTTCTTTATTATGGTCTTTCCTGTTTGATGGCTATGGGCCAGCCCTGCTCAGCTTACCCATATGAATAGTCACAGTGAAATCAATGTAACTATTTGTGTTCGTAAGACTGACAGTAATTTAGGGACCAAGCTTTATATTATTGCAAAAGTTTGAAATATTTTGGAAAAATGAAACAATTGCTTCTACCCTCTCTCTTACATATACTTACACATATATAACACATACACTTATAGACATGTAAACTCTCACACACAGAGCTGACAGTTGTCATCTCATGAAGTTTTTAAAATATTTTGCTTTTAAGTGATATTTATGTCAAAGTGCATTATAAATGGAAAAGATGTCATTTAAAAACAGTGAATCATCCTGTAGAACCTTTTCTTAACAACAGAGAAGGAATTAACTTAATCATTTATATCAGGCAAGGTTGCCTGCCCCATAATCCAAAAACATTTATTTTAACATGTTCATCCAATTTTGCTTATTTCCTAGTAAGTTTCAGAATTTCTCAATACCATACTATCAACCTATAGAGACACCTGCTGGGCTGTCACTTTAAAAACAATGCAGCAGGAGTTCTGTTTCTATACATGGAATAGCATAGAATTTGGTTTTATATAGTGCCTTCCATACTCCAACTATCCAAAAGCAATTTTGAAGCCACTGAAAATGCAGCATCCATTATTTGCTCAGTAACAGCTCACACACAACCTTGAATATTAGAACCCTTTTCATTGAGAGGGTAAATTGGCCAGGGTATCAGAACTAGATAGTTCACTAAACAAAGAGGCAAAGTTTTTACTGTTCTACACACAGCACTTATTTTAGTCAGGCGTTTTCAAGGTTAGAGTGTTTCTTTTAGCCTACTAATTACCAAGTGGCATAGAGGGTGTAATATAAAGTATGTTGTAATATGCTGTAATCTTTTATTTTCTAAACACAACCCAAACTGTTGTACCACAACCAAATAGCACCTCCCGAGGAAGTTCCTATGCCACAAATATTTATTGAAGTATATTAACAGTCAAAGCCATTTAAAGGTATGTGGTTAATTGGGACAGCTGGCTTACTGGGCAATGTTGGGTGAACAGATCTCTCTCTGAGTATTAATGGTGCAGCTTTGTTTTGTTGGTTTAAATGGGGCACTAATTAACAAAGTCCTGTATGCAGGTTTGGACTGGTGATCTATTTCCCCATATCTTTTGCAATTAGGTAAGTGATGTGGCACATGGTTTGAATCACGTCAATAAATTGTAGTAACTTTCCTTTGACTAATAGAGACAATATTCTTGAGGCATCAGAGCCCTACTGCTTTCTTGTCTCCAACTGCTAATCAAAGGAGCACCTCCAAAAGCCAAATTGGCTATATTAGAATAGAAATGAACAGATAGGGTGTTTAAGTCCTGTATATCGGCCATTGTTTTGATCAGTTTGTTTAATTTCCATAAATTATAGCCCTTCAATTCCTCCTAAAACCTTCCCCACCTCCTGCATCTTTCAGCCTCTCTGCTCAGGTTCTTGCCAACATTCTCCTTGACCATTCTACCACTTTGGAGTCTGTAGATCACAATCTCTTGCTTGACACTAGTCCTCCTTTGACTTTCACAAAATTGTGTTCTCCCAGTTCTCTCCTGTTGCTGCTCCATTAGCCTCTCTTTTGATGAATTCTCTTCCTTGCCTCTACCATTTTCCCTGGAGATGTGTAAGAGCTCTCTCCTAGGTCTCCTCCTCTTTTCTCACTAACTTTGAGACCTTAACTGCTCACAAAGCTTCCGCTGACATCTCTGTATCCTGACATGTCTCCTTCCATCCAACCCCACATCTCAGCCCATTTATCTGACATTACCTGCTGGATGTCTCACTATTAACTCAAACTTATAATGGCTAAAATTGCATTTCTTATCTTTCCTCTAGAACCCCACCCCCACTACTTCCCGCACCATTCTCTGTTGCTGTTGAACACACCACCCTCATCCTAGTCACTCAAACCTATGGGTATGTCCACACTACTTGCTGGATCGGAGGGCAGTGATCGATCCAGCGGGGATCGATTTATCACGTCTAGTCTAGATGCAATAAATCGACCCCCTAGTGCTCTCCCGTCGACTCCTGTACTCCAGCGCCGCGAAAGGTGCAGGCAGAGTCGACTGGGGAGCGGCACCACGGTAAGTCGAACTAAGTACGTCGACTTCAGCTATGTTATTCACGTAGCTGAAGTTGCGTAACTTAGATCGATTCCCCCCCCCTGCCAGTGTAGACCACGGCTATAATGCGATCACCTTCAATTTTTCCCTCTTCCTTGCCTTACACATCCAGGTGTTATCCAAACCTTGATTGACACTTCTTCCTACACAATATTTCTCAGATTCATTGTTTTTCTCTCTGTTTATGTTCTAAAACTTTCATCCAGGGTCTCATGATCTGTCTTGATTTTCTCCCCAAATAATAGGTTTTTACCATTTTTCCCCTCTTAAAAAGAGACATTAAAAATTTAAAAACATTAAGAACTTTATTAAGTTTGCAAAGTCAACCACTCAAAAGTTAGGAATCATAAGGTTTATGATTACCCATGCAACTTCAATTCTGCTCTTTTGCACATATGCATTATTATATAGTCTTTAATTACACAATCACATACTATTTTTTTCCACAGGCTCTCTGCCTCATATGCTGTACAGGAAAGATACACAAGGGGGCATAATTAAGGTTACATGGGCTACCATAAATTTGGCATTTCCTATATTTTGAGTGCTTGACTTTGCAACTTATAATAAAATTACATATAAAAATTACATTAAAATTATATTAATCTTATGAGTTAGCTAATTTATATGAATGTGGGGCTAGTATGTTGAAAGGGACAGGTATAAGGACACAAACTGCTGGGGATTGCTATGTGGCAAAAGGTGCAGGGAAGATGCGGAGAGGGAAATCTAGTATGTGTAAACTGAAAACAAACCACTAACAAGCTTGTAACTAATGAGCTGCATACCTATCATCATTTTGATCATTTTGCTTGCATGTTGCATCCCCTTAGCTCCTTCCTTTAATCTTCTAGATTAAAACTTTAGGCAGATAGGTTTGAAAATAGTCACCATGATTTTTATACTGTAAGTTCTTTGGGGCAGGAACTGTCTCATTTGGTGTTCAGTAGAGTGCCAAGCACATAATCAGTACAAGTACTTAATTAAATAATAGTGATTACAGTAAAAATATTTTCTGATAACCCCATAAAATGATATGATCTGCAGACAGTTATGCTTTTCATCTAAAAATGGGCAAATCTGTTTGTGGCATTACTGAGTCAGTCACGCAGGTATATTTCCAAAATATTCAGTACATCTCTGGAAATAAGGAACCAAAGTCACACTCATTGTAGCTACTAATGTACCAGAGATTAATTTGGCCAAATGGAAAAATTGGTTACAAAAGAAAAATACTTTCAATATACTCTTCAGCACTACGTAAATTATTCTTTCAAAGTAATCTCATGAAAATGGCATTGTTACGGTGATCCTTGGATTCCTGTATTCAATATAATAAATATAAACCAGCTTAGTTAGGCCCATTGAAGTCAATGGGGATCTTTCCATTTAGTTCAGTGGGATTTGGATCAGACCTTGAATGAACATCTATTGGTATCCTAGAACAGCATCAAAAAAGGTTCACATTTAGCTGATTGGGAAGACTTCTAGAAGATAAAATAGGTTGGAAAGTACTCCCTACAGGAGATCATTCACACCTCCCACTCTGTACACAGTTGTCTCAGAATGACCTGAACCACCGGGAAGACTCAATGTCCAATAGAGCTGTTGAGATCAAGATTTGGCCAAACCAAAAAAAGTGGCTGTGTATAGAAAATGGATTCTATGAGCACCCAAAGAGATGCACCATCCTCATAAGATTCTACAGGAGGCAGCTGACTGAAGCATTCAGGATTGGGGAGAATGAAAGAATTTGTGAAAGAAACTATGTCAAACATAAACCACAAAATTAATGCATCATATTAATTTCACACTGCCCCTACTTTGGGCTAATTAGCGCAAATTACATCTTGCACTTGTCAGCCTTAACAGTTTGTACAACATGTATTGCATTAAGATTATTTTGGAGACACTTACACAATGTGAAAATAGTGTGAAAATATTTTTATTTCAATTAGTGGTAGTTTTACAGTCATTAAGAGATTTCTTTAATAGGCTTAGACTCCCATGGCCTGCACAGCTGCATGAGGTCTGGTTTTATTTAAAGTTAAAAACACAGTGGGAAGGGAGATATTAGGCTGATGGACTTTACCTAATTACCCCCTTCTCCCCACTGTAAAACACCAAACCAATCTGACTTTATCCATCAGAGGCCAATTGTCTGATTACAAAGAAAATCCCCAATACTTACAGATTCAAAAGCCCACTAGATTTATTTCTGATGAACCAGGAGGCACCTTTAACAAGGATTCAGAGGTGCCTACCAGGATTAGACAATACTGACAGCTATCAAAGGGCCAGATTCTAATACTTTGACTTACACAGAGTAGAAACTTCCTGCACAAGTAGTCCTATTGCTTTCATGGGGACTGTATGATGGGTAAGGTACTCCTCAGTGGGTCAGATTTATCCTTAACCGCCTTGACTAGTATTTTACCACTCAAATAATCCTATTGATTTCAATGGGACTGTTTGAGAATTAAATGCTACTGAAGGTGAGAAAGGGTATCAGAGTCCACCCCACTGTGAGTAAGGATAGCTGGATTTGGCCCTAAGGGGGCAAAGGGCAGAAACACAGTATCTACTGGGCTGTGATGAAACCATAAGATAGGATAAAGGATGGGATTTGTAAAGTGCCTAGAACAGGTAGGTGCTCAACTCTAATTAACTTTGAATGGGAGTTGGGTGCTTTAGGGGCTTTTGAATATCCCACTCTATATGCAGATGGGGAGGAGCACATCAAAATTATCTTGCACCAGTGGCAGAACTAACACTGACACAACACCAGGCAAGGCAACTGACATTTGTTTTGTAATGTTGACAGAAGAAAGCATAAAAATGGGATTTCCTCACTACATTATTTATTTCCAAGCTACCTTAAAACATATTCTAAAGTGGCTGCCGGTCCTAAGCAATACTGTCAGGCTGGAAATAAGAGATATTTTGCTGAAATATTAAAAGTCAAACAGGACTTAGAATTTAAATATAATGTTGCAGCTGCTCACAAGCAAGAAAAGAAGATTAAATATTTTAATGAATTCAGCAAAATCATGAAGTAGAGCAGGACATAAAGGGTATATCTACACTGCAGTTAGACACCAGTGGCTGACCTGTGTCAGCTGATTTGGGCTCACAGGGCTTGGGCTATGGGGCTGTTTAATTATGGTGTAGATGTTAGGGCTCAGGCTGGAGCCCAGGCTCTGGGACCCAACGAGGCACTGTATCCATATATAAGAGAGACAGTCCCTGCACCTATAATCTAGTGCATGTGATTTCACCATCACCCAGATGATAAGGGCTGGTCTACACTGGGTGTGTGTCTCTGTCAATGTAAGATACGCAACTTCAGCTATGGGAATAGCGTAGCTGAAGTCGACTTATCTTATTTCAACTTAACTCGGGTCCTCACGGCGCGGGATCGATGGCTGCGGCTCCCCCGTCGACTCCGCTACTGCCGCTTGCCCTGGTGGAGTTCCAGAGTTGACGGGAGCGCGTTCGGGGATCGATATACCACGTCTAGACGAGACGCAATATATCGATCCCCAATAGATCGATTACTACCCGCCGATTCGGCGGGTAGTCTGGACGTACCCTAAGCAAAAGCACACTAACTCTTCACTTGGATTTTTCTTTCACTCCTCGGTTCCCTGCTCCTTCAAAAAAACTGCTAACACATGACCCTCTTCATTTACTTTAGGTAGCAGAGTAAATAGTACAAAGTGGTCCAAGATCAGAGTGTTTTATTCTCCCACAGGTCAATACCTCTGTCCCTGGATTTCTTCTGTAATTTGCCTTCTCCATTGTCTGAAGTCTCTCCTGTTCTATTCTTAAGTTTCTTAAACTGGGAGTTGATATTCTTTGTTGAGATCATAAAGATCTGTAGTCAATTTTTTCTTAATTGCAAAGTGGCCACTAATATACTATCCTGCCACAGCAGTTCTAATATTGACAAGATAGGACATGGGTGGAATAATGGGTAGCTGCATGGTTTTAAAATGCCTTTACCCTTTGAGTGAAATGTCAGTTACACCTTCTGAAAAGAGACTGGGCCTCTAGGGCACTCCTCTTCTTTTTCCTTCATGATCTAAACTCTTCTATGGGAGATAGCAGGTGTAAACTGATTTACACCAGTTGAAGTGCAGACCTCAAATTCTTAAAAATACATACTATCTGCAAAGCATATTTGCATTCTCTAGAATCTTGTGTATACCAGCTTGAATGTCTTCTGGAGCCATATGTTCCTGTTACCATTGTGACTTGTTCTTTATGGAGTCAAACAATCTCCAATCTGTCCATGGGGAATTAGCACATATCAAGTCCCATTAAAAAGTTAATGGGAGTTCCTACATAAATCCCCTGTACACAGAGTGGAAAATGGGCCCCTCTGTTTCAGAGGAAGTTGCTGGATTTGTCGTCTGTTGTGGGATTTAGAGGAGATATTTTCCCCGTTACAGACATATGTTTACCCCTTTAAAATTAGTAGACCTTTCCTCTTTCATATGCCTTTCTAATTGATTTAAATGACCTCAGCTGGTTTATATTTTTCAGTTTCTCATCCTCAACTGCTTCATTTTTTCAATATATGTTCTACTCCGCACTCTGCTAAGGCCCTCAATTAGCTCCTTTTGTACTGCATTACGTTGGGCTGGATTTGACACTTTTACTCACAGTAAATAGTACTTTTATCTGTAATTGGTGCCACCGAATTTAGTGCTCAACATGATCAAGGGTATGAGAATCTGGCCCAATGTTAATAAGAAACTTTGGGAACTCCTTTTTTATATTTGTATAAAACTCACTTTTTCTTCCAAATTCATAAACTCCATGGAATTATATTCTGCTCAGCATGGTCACTTTCTGGAGAGTGATACCATATAAATGGCATCTTACATTTTCATTTCTTTCCAGTCTATCCACCGTATGTTTTCCTTGTGTAAGAGAAATAAAATACCAGCATAAAGCTTCTTCCTCTTGAACCTAGTCTGAAGCACATTTATCAATGAATCTTCTTTCATGAATGTTTTGTCTTGTCTCAATAAACCAACAATTCCAGAGAATACTGTAATTAAAATATCTTCAAGGAACAGTGGTTGTCATGGTACTGTTAACCTATAATACTCCTCAGGATACTTAATAGAATGAAGAAATCTTAGTGTGTTGTCCTTTGACCATATTTGGACTTGTAAAGAAATACCCAGGTGTGCAACTCATCATAGATAAAATACAGGTATATAAGAGTAAGTTTCTTCAAAGAGATAATTTTTATAACATTTTCAAACAACCACTGATGTTTAGGGCATTGAATTTCAAGGAGTTTATTATTTTCTCTGACAGCACCTTTCATTCACAGATCTTAAAGAACTTTGCAAGCATTAATTAAAAAACTTTTAAAAATCCCGATGGGATGGGTAAGTATTATCATCCCCATTTTACAAATGGGTAAACTAAGGATCAGACTAGTTGAATGACTTGCCCAACTTAATACAGCATTTCAGTGGTAAAACGAGAACTAAAAGCTATGAGTCCTGACTCAAGTCCCCTACTCTAGGGCCTGATCCAGAGCCCACTGAAGTTAACAGAAAGATTAAATAGATTTTGACTCAGGCCCTTTTCTCAAGACTAGTTGAAACAATTACCTTTATTGTTGTCTCCCTGCATGCTTTGACAGAAACCCTTTTCTCTGTTTGAGATACTATGCAAGATATTGGACCCCAGCCTTGTCATATTGAATCAGTGGCTCATAATCATTAGCTGAGGAATGCTGAAAGTTCACATTTGACATAGAATTCTTGTATGTTCTTCCTGTCCCCACTCCTCCTGCCAGCACAGTAAGTTATCTATTTTATTTATTTGTAAGAAGCAAAAAATATACCTTCTACCATACATACAGGCTGCATATTGATCTACTGCAGCTTTTTACAGAAACTGGATCACTGGGAATAAATAAAAAGCAAATTCATGGCCCTCTACTGAGAAAATGACCTACTTGTTGTTCTCCTTTTCCTACCCTCTCACACCTCTACCAACTGCTGAACAGTCCCAGGAAATGGCAACAGAACGTCCCACCCGCCCTTAATAGCGGCAATACGGTAGGATTTGGTGTACTGGATCAGAATGGTGATCCATCTAGTCCAGTATCCTGTCTCTGACAGTTGCCAGCACCAGATGCTTCAGAGGTGCAAGAAACCCCATAGTGGCCAATTATGGAATAACCTGCCCATAATATAAATTTTGGGCTAGTGCCTGTGAGATAGTGGTTGATTTATGCCCTGAAGTGTGACAGTTTATATCCTTTCTACATTTTTATCCTAACTGTGGATGCTCTTATTGCCCTCAAACGTCTCATCCTTTTTTGAATCCTAAGATCTTAGCCTCAATTGTGTTCTGTAGCAATGAGTTCCGCAGGTTAGCTATGCATTATGTACAGAAGGATTTCCCTTTAACAGTTTAAAATGTCACCTTTCCCTTGTATTTATAATATGACAGAGTAAACAGGAGGACAATTTACCTTGTCTATCTCATTTATTATTTTGTATTCCTCTGTCATGTCTACTGTCATCTTCTCTCTGAACTAAAATAGTCCCACTCTTTTCAAATCTTTCCTTATACAGAAGTCTCTCTATGCCTCTAATCATTGTGACCTATTTCTGCTATACCTTTTTCAGACAGGGTGACCAGAATGGAACACAGCGAACTAGATCTTCATCGACTTTAAAGGAAGTTTTCCTATTTACAACAGCAGTATTCCAGGTGAGGGCATACCATTAATTTATGTAATTGCATGACAATATTATTAGTTATATTTTATATCCCCTTCTTTATCTATTTTGTTTGAGGTTTTGAATGCTGCTGCATACTGAGCAGTGGTTTTCACTGAGCCATCCACAATACCTGCATCTTTTTCCTGAATGGTTACAGTTAATTTAGAACTCAGTAAAATATATGAGCAGCTCAGATCATTTCTTCCAATATGCATTATCTTGGACTTGCCTTCACTGAATTTAACCTGCCACTGTGCTGCCCATTCACTTAGCTTTGTTGGGTCCCTTTGAAGTTCGTCATAGTGTTTTTTAGTGTTGATTAAGCTAAACAAGGTTCATCTGCAAATTTTGCCATTCCCTTGTTTCCTCCCTTTTCCATACCTTTAACAAATATATTACACTAGACATATCTTAGTACAGATCTTAGGGACAATCTGAGTTAACCTTTTGCCATATTCCTGCTCTTTGTTTTCTGTCTTTTAGCTAGTTTCTGATCCATGATAGTACTTTGCCTCTCTCCCCATGCTATACAGCTTCCTTAATAACCTCTTGTGGGGAAATTTGTCAAAAGCTTTTTGAAAGTCTGGTAAAGTATGTCAGCTGGTTTTCCATGATCTATTGTTTTGCTGAAAAGCTCAAAGAATTCTAGTAGATTAGACAGACATGATTTTCCTTTACAGAAGCAAGGCTGGTTTGTCCTAGTCATATCAAATTCATCTAGGTGTTTGGTTGAAAAGATAATTGGAAATAGATTTATCAATCTTCCTGGTATCGAAGTAAAGCTTACTGGTCTGTAATTCCCAGAATAACCTTGAGCACCTTTTAACAAGACAGACAAGTATTGCTACTCTCTAGTCCTCTCATATAGCTGTTTTTAATGAGAGATCACATATTTTTGTTAGCAGCCCAGCTCCTTCATTCTTCAGAACTCTGATGTTATACCATTCAGTTCTGGTGATTTATTTGTTAGTTTGTTCCATCACTTTCTCTTTTGATACCTCTCTCTCTAACAATACCTCGTCTTTACTATCTGAAAATAATAGGTGTCTCCACAACATTCTCTGTGGTAAAGATAGATGCCAAACAAAAATTTTAGCCTCTCTGCAATATAGATAATGGTTGTGTGAGTGAGTGAGTGAGTAAAAAATAATATGGCCTACATTCTGGAACTTCTTGCTGGGAGGCAGGCTGCTGCACCCACTTGGATCCCCCCTTGAAGGATTGGGGCCTATGTGATAATCCTCTAAAATGGACACAAAAAATCAAAAGAGAAAAAGGCAAAGGGGGGTGGAGATGGGAGGAATTACCAGGTGACTACCTTTGGAAAGCCCAGACAGACCCATAATTCACAAATCCCATGATAGAATTTATTGTATAAGAGAAATCTAGACTGAAGCTACTGGAAAAACAAAAGATGGAAAATAATGGGGAAAAGGTAATAGGTGCATTTGAAAATTTTACCTAAATGACTTAGAAGTCCAAATTCATTGCAAGTCAATGAGAACTTTTGTTTCAGGATTTGTAAACACAGGTTGAGGTCACTGCATGTTAGCCTCAGACACGTGAACTGAGAGCATCCAGGACCTTAACAGACAGATATTTTCTTTAAAACATGAACACTTTGATTTTATAGAGCTAGAAGGCAGCATGAAAGAGTTGCTGGTGTGCTTTGTGCTAGCCCAATCCTAGCTCTGACCGTGGTAGCTGAATAAGACTGTCCGGTAGGGATTTGGTTCTGCAAGGTGCTGAACACTCTGGCTCTGATCCAGCAAAGCATGTAAGTATATGCTCAACTCTGAGCACCTGGATTGATTTCAGTGGAACTTTTACAGTGTTCAAAGTTAAGCATGTGCATAAATTCTTTGCTGTAATGGGACCTATACCAGTTTAATTTTTAAGGCCCATGATTTGGGGTCAATGTTCTCCATCTACACAGATTTTATCATGTTAACCTTAGTTATTTCAATCTTCAGGTTCTTAAAACAACCATAATGTACATCTTACTGAGGAAAATAGAAAGGAGCATAAACTCCTGCAAGTCAAGTGTAAAAATATAATTAGGCATGCCAAAAAAAAAATTGAAGAGCAACTAGCAAAAGACTAACACCAAAATATGTTTTAAGTACATCTGAAGCAGGAAGCCTGCCAAACAATCAGTTGGGCCACTGGAAGATCAAGGTGCGAAAGGAGCATTCAAGGACGAAAGGCAATTATGGAAAAGTTAAATGAATTCTTTGTGTAGGTCTTCATTGCAGAGGATGTGAGGGAGATTCCTACATCTGAGACATTCTTTTTAGGTGACAAATCTGAGGAATTGGCCCAGATTGAGGTGTGAGTAGAGGTGGTTTTGGAACAAATTGATAAATTAAACAATAAGAAGTCACCAGAACCCAAGAGTTCTCAAAGAACTCAAATGTGAAAATGCAGAACTAACTAACTAACTAACTGTGGTATCTAACCTATCACTTAAATCAGCTTCTGTACCAGCTGACTGAAGGATAACTAATGTAATGCCAATTTAAAAAAAAAAAAAAAAAAAGGTCTCCAGAGGCAATCCTGGCAATTACAGGCCAACAAGCCTAACTTCAGAACCAGGCAAATTGTTTGAAACTATAGTAAAGAACAGAATTATTAGATGAACACAATTTGTTGGGGCAGGGTCAAACCTGCTTTTGTAAAGGAAAGTCAGGCTTCAACAATTATCATTCCTTGGGCAGGGGGGAGAGAGGGGGAAACAAACATGTGGACAAGGGAGATCCAGTGTCCCTAGGCCTCAGATGCCAGATGCTGGGACTGGACAACAGGGAATGGATCACTTAATCACTCTGTCCTGTTCATTCCCTTTGAAGCATCTGGCATTGGCCACTGTAAGAAGACAGTATACTGGGCTAGATGGACCATTGGTCTGACCCAGTATAGCCATTCTTATGTTCTTATGCCAAACTTAAAGTTTTAAAACAGAGCTTATTTTGAGTTATCCAGGTGCGAAAAAAACCCCAACAACCCTACACTCAAAAACTGGTTATAAAACACTTTCCAAAAGAATCAATTCTGGATCAATACCAAGCATCAGAAATTTCACCAGAACCAGCCATATTATGAGAAAATTATAAGCAATTGAAAAGATGAATGTAGAATGATAATGCTCTCTTAACCATGACAGTCGTGGTGCTGCCATGACTCTACAATAATTTATTGTTACAGATGTCACCATAGAACCCAAAATATTTTAAGGAATTTCAGTTATATCTCGCAGCAGATGATCTTGGAAAGTACTCAGATTTACTAGCTTCTGGGAGACTAGAGAAAAAGTGTGTAGCAGATTAAACAAACATGATGAAAAGCAGTGAGTGATGTAAAATGTTAAATTAGAATTATCAGCTTTTTATGTTTTTTGTTGCTATCCATGAGTTATTTTAAAAAGCTTTAACTATAGAAAACCTTCTCAATACACAGTATAAGGGAATATTATTTTACTTATGAGTTCTGGTGACATTTACAAACAACTCAGACTTTGCTCTTATGGTTTATATTGTAACCAGAAAAAAAAAAATCTTACACTTGGGTATAGTTTATTTTCTCTATATTATATGTTGTATGTTATGGATGTGTTTTCTGGACTGTGCATATGATCAATAATTTAAAGGCTCACCATGCAGAGAAATGCTGAAGTTGTTATGGGAGTCCAATAAAGAAATGAAGATGCTACATCTATTACTTAGATCTACAATCAATTGTTCTGATAGGTATTCAATTACTTTGGGCTAAGGCAAAAAAAGAGATATGCCCTATGAGGAAAATTGCTACTACAGCTGACAGCCAGGACTCATTGGGACTGAGATTTCATATGATTATTTGTTATCCATGGTGAAGTACTTGTGCTACATGGTATATATGACTGTGAAGTTTAATGTTACAAATGTTATGGTAAAAATAAAACATGTTTCTGGGTCATCATAATTGGACTTAGTCGATAACTCTGGCAGTTTAGTATCAGAGGGGTAGCCAAGTTAGTCTGGATCTGTAAAAAGCAACAGAGAGTCCTGTGGCACCTTTAAGACTAACAGATATATTGGAGCATAAGCTTTCGTGGGTGAATACCCACTTCGTCAGACGCATGTAATGGAAATTTCCAGAGGCAGGTATAAATATGCAGTCTGGAGATAACGAGGTTAGTTCAATCAGGGAGGGTGAAGTCCTCTGCTAGCAGTTGAGGTGTGAACACCAAGGGAGGAGAAACCTGCATATTTATACCTGCCTCTGGAAATTTCCATTACATGCATCTGACGAAGTGGGTATTCACCCACGAAAGCTTATGCTCCAATATGTCTGTTAGTCTTAAAGGTACCACAGGACTCTCTGCTGCTTCTGGCAGTTTAATAACTGTTTTTCAAATGGAGGTGAAAAGGAACTGGATGGTTTGATGGACTGGTAATGAGTTAAAGGAGCCTTTCATAGCTAAGTTACCACTTTGAATTCAGGCAGTGGGTAAAATTTTCAGAAGCACCTAGGTGACTTAGGAACCCTATTGACTTCAATGGGATTTAGGCTCCTAGGTATTTCAGGTACTTTGTCAGTGATCACCAAAAGACACTGTAATCTGATAACTGTGTAGTGGTCTATATGTGTATGGCCTAAGTAGGTTGTCTCACGTTATGTCCACAAGGGGTGCTGGAACAATTTTTGTAGTGGGGATACTGAGGGCAGCAACCATGTATTTGGGTTATTACTACTGCATGCCAAGGGGTGCAGCAGCACCCCCAGCACCAGTACCTATGATGTCTACACTTAGGGTGACCAGACAGCAAATGTGAAAAATCAGGACAGGGGATGGGGGGGTAATAAGAGCCTATATAAGAAAAAGACCCAAAAATCAGGAATGTCCCTATAAAATCAGGACATCTGGTCACCCTATCTACACTGCAATCACGCAGTGCGATTGCAGCTCTTGTAGACATGCCCAAGCTAGCTTTTATTTAGTTACCTTGGGTACTGGCAGCAGTGAAGCTGCAGCAGTGTGCACGTTAATGTAGACTGTACAAACCTGCCATTCTCAATGACTTCATGGGGGCCCCATATTTGTCTGAACTGACCCAATTTCTCTCACTACTTACATGGAGGATATAGGCAGGATTTGAAGTGCTGCATGGCCTGTATTTTGTATAATTAGCAGCAGTGTTAAAAATACCAGTTCCAAGTTCTGCTCTCACTAATACCAGTGCTTCTCTGAAATCAGCTGAGTGGAGGGAAGGTAGCTGAAAGCAGAGTTTGGCCATTTATTTCTCTTCTAAGTCAGAGTTCTTAATTGTAGGGGCCTGATCCTGTAAAGTGCCCAAAATCTCAGCACCTCCCAGGAGACATTCAACCCTCCGCAGGATCAGGCTGCAAGATAGTAATTAATTCTAATGAGGGCTAAGTAGGTTCAGGGTGCGATATTAGTACGGAGGTAATTGGGTAATGCACTGGAAGACTGGAATTGCTGGCTCTGTTATCAGCACTGGGGACGCTGGCTCATTCATCCTTAAATACAATCTTCCCTGCTTGTAACTAAGCTGCAGAATATCTACCAATGTGATTGTTGTTTGTAAATGTCAGCTCTCTCCACGCACCCCTCCTTCTACTTCACCATTGTACCCTCTCTTCCTTTCAGTAGATAGGACAGTCACTATACAGCATTACTTTTCTGCTGTCTCTCTCTATGTAGAGCAAGTTGTGACACTCAAGGCTGTAGCAGGGCTTGAACAGTCCAGATGATGCACCAATATTTTTTCCTGTAGATGGACATCACTTGAGAGCCCTACTCTTAGGGGGTTTGGTCCTGCCTGCAGTGTTGTAACCCAAAAGAATAAAAAAAGAGGGGATAAGGCTGGGTGAACCAGGGAGGAAACATAGGAATGATCAGGGGATGCCAGGGAGAGAAGAATGAAGCAAGAAAACTAAAAAAGAGGGAGGAAGGAAGAGTGAGTGGACAGATAGAAACAATGCTCAAGGGCCAGACTATGACAAGGGATTACGGGGGAACAAAACAAGAAGAAAAAAGGAGACAATTCACAACCTGACTGTTGAGCCAGATACTAAAATGGGAAGTTGGATTGACAACAAACCTGTTGAAAGTGAGAGAACTGGCTGCCACAGCACACAGCAGGGGAGAGAAAGGAGGGGATTTTGGTGGGAGAGGATGGGCTGAAGTACGGATCATAGCCAAGACTTTCAAAAGTGAGTCAATGACTTCAGTAGGACTTGTTGGATGCTAAGCAGTTGTGAAAAATCAACCCATTTATTTAGATGCCAAAATATGGATTTAGGAATGTAATTTTCGGCACTCATTTTAAAACTTGGTCCATGTGTCTACTGTCCATACTATTGTAACTATTCAAAACAAAAACAAAAAGAACCTCTTGGTAGAATTACAGCCACACATTACTCTTTATTCTTTACAGGATCAATATTTCATCTTTAAGAACAAAGGTCCATCATCTCAGCTGGTTTAGGGTGAAATCAATGGAGCTATGGTGAATTGCACCAGCTGAGAATCTGGCTAAAAATCTTTTAGCTATGCCTAGGTTTGCTTTTTCTTCTAATAAATATGTTGACAATTTTTACCCAGCAAGAAATCCTTGTTCCACTGTCAACTTTCTGTTCTATTAGCAATACCTCAGTTATTTTCTATTTTAATTTACTTCTTCTGGACCTAACGAGCTTTCCTTTGGACTTTCATAGTCTAAAGTTCATCGTGAATTTTATACAACTTTTTCATACAATTATCAATTTTTAAAATTCAATTTCAAATGTAAAAGTGAATATTAAAGGTTTTAACATCAGGATTTCAACTCATTTGAAAAGCACTAGATTGAAATTAAGATAATAGGAAATACATAAAATTGAAGTGGCTGCAATGCTCATCTTAAAAATTTCAACCAGTAACTTGGTCATTTATACTGTTGTTGTACTGAAAATTTTACATCAGGAGCACCTGTTTGGATTGCAAATTGTACAATTAAAAAAAAAAAATCACAAATGAGATCTCCATTCATCACAGTTGTAGGTACACTCTCCATGAGAGCAGATGACTGAATGACAGCGGTATATATACTTTTGGATTCTGGTAACCTGAAGAAACCACTGCTGAGGGATTGGATGGCACTCAGGACTGGAAAATGAAACAACTCTGGAGAAAATCCTGTTCACTTTATGGGCCAGATTCAGATAGTCTCATTATAGTGCCATCAGTAAGGCTATGCATGGAATAAGATCCCACTCGCCCTGAGTAAGGCCCGAATCTGGCCCACAGGTAGTCCCAATGGGCCAAATTCACTCCAGTGAAACTCCTTTAGTTTCAGTAAGCTCCCCTGCAGTCAATGCCGTTACAGAGGTCTGAATTGTGCTTGCTGCGTTCTGAGGGGCTAATTACGTTTGTAAGGCAAACAGGATTTGGCCTCGTGTCATCAAGTGAAATTCAGCCTAGATTGGTGGTGAGTACTATCAAAATAATTGCCACCGGCGTGGGATGGCTCTGCAGTGGGCTATATGAAATGATTTGGCGGTCTTAGCCCAGTTTCATCACAAGAAACACAATCATATTTGTCACTCTTTTTTGGTAGACTCTCTCTACCAGAGAGAGAGAGAGAGAGAGCGAGCGAGCGAGCGAGCGCGAGCAACTTGACGTAAAGAATAAACTGCTTGTTGTTAAAGGTAGTTCCTCCAGGTTAGAGTGAAAGGTAATGGTAGTGAGAAAGGTTGGGCTACAGTTACCCTATAGAGGGAATGCAATGTACATGTCAACTTAATTAAATGTTTGTTTAAAATATGACCAATGATGTGTGACATTATATAAATTATTCCATAGAAGCACTGTTAATTAATATATTAAAATATGATTGGAAAGATTTTGCATTACTTTGACACACGTGCCTTTACTGTATAGGCATTGATAGGAGCTCTTTCCCCCTCTCACTTCTTCCCCCCCCCCTGCACAAATGGTATTTTTCAGCAAATAACTGTTCAATCTAAAAGCTCAGGAGATTTTTTCAAAGGCACATATAACAGCTAGGTGCCAAACTCCCATTGAAAGTCACCTAGTGGCCTTTGAAAATCCCCCCCAAGTTTTTCTAATATTCCTCATGTCACTTATTCTAAAACCATCACACATGCTGACTCCTTCTATAAAACTAAACTGGTGGAAAACCGGGCACATGGAGATCAGAATGTTGGATCTAATTTTACCCTCATATATGCATACATGAATCACACTGGAGTCAATGAGACTTCCAAGGCAGAATTCGTTTTACATTAAGAAAAATACGAATTTTTCAAATTAAGGCTATGATTCTGCAACCATTTACAGTTCAATATATGAATGGTTCCAATGAAGTTAATGGGACATCTACTCACATGCCTAAATTAAATACATGCATTTGTGTTTGCAGGATAGGGGACTAAACAAATATTTTGACCAATGCTGGCAAATGCAAATGCTGGCTAGTATATAGTTTAAGTGCTAATTAAATTAAGAAGGCTATACACCTTTACCCCGATATAACGCTGTCCTCGGGAGCCAAAAAAATCTTACCGCATTATAGGTGAAACTGAGTTATATCGAACTTGCTTTGATCCGCCGGAGCACGCAGCCCCGCCGCCCCCCCCCCGGAGCGCTGCTTTACCGCGTTATATCCGAATTCGTGTTATATCGGGGTAGAGGTGTATAAGAGTACTATATATAGTATTGACATTATTTACATGGTTATATTGAAAATAGATTTTTTTTTTTGCAACTACTATTATTCCACAAATGGTTTTTAGTAATAACTGCACTAAGGTCTAATATATGTTTGTTTTAATGCAGTCTTATTTTTCAGACACTTATCTGATGTCAGAATCTTTTGGATTCTTAACCCATCTTGAAATATTATATACAATACAGACTTAGGAGGCTCTAAGTCTTGAGAGGGAACATAGCTCATTCTAGTGATTGTGCTTTTAGTGTGTGACGTAGGAGACAAGGATTATATGCATCTAGTGCAGAAAGAACAATGAGCACTCTGACTAGCATAGGAACAGGAAAAAATTTAAGTGCATCAGGAATAGATTACAGCACATCTAACGTTGGAGAAGGACCTTGGTGTGTATAACTGACTATAAAAGCATGAAGTTTATACAACACAAGTAAGTTACAGATAAATGATCTGTAGGGGGATTTTAAATACAATCTAATTTGATATTAGAATTCATGATTGCAAAAGCAAGCTAAGTACTGGATATACTCAAGGATAGCAATACTTATTTTTTCTTTAAATTCAGCAGTGAATCACCATGCCATGCCTGAGTTATTCACGTGTGAAATGTAGGGTTGCCAATTCTAGCTGGATGTATTCCTGGAGGTTTCATCACATGACATAATATTAAATTAAAGGTTAATCTTTAATTCCTGGAGACTCCCAGACAATCCTGGAGAGTTGGCAACCCTAGTGAGATGTCAGCGGCATGAGAGTTTACATCATATGCCATCCTGATGCATGGAATTTTTAAACCTGCTGTTGACAAGTCTAAATGAATCTGAAGGACTCAAACCTAGAGTAATTTACATGATGCAGGGTTTGAAGAGAGGTGTAACAAGAAAGGAAATAACCAAGAGGGTATAAGGAGGTATACATTAAAGGTTAGTCTATTATATACCATATGATCTGCTGTAGGTGGCACACTTTAGACTCCTGCACATTCACTTAAGAGATGTCTACACTTATGGCTGTGTGTAGAGTCCAGACACTGCAAGCTCAGCTAGCACAGGTACGAATAGTGTAGATGGTGGGACACAACTTAGGTGAATAGAGTAGACTATAGTGCTCTGCATACATGAACCCCCAAGGTATGTACCCTAAACTGCTCTCTATATGCCCAAGCAGTGCCTCCCCCATGTACACTGCAATTTTTAGCCGTGTAGAGTCCCAATGTCTCCTCCCTGCCAAAGCCTTTCCTTGCTGCAGTGAAAGACTCTGGCACTGGGAATCGGCTCTGGCAGAGGGGAGCTGCCAGAGCCTTTCCCTGCTGCTGCCTCTCCCTGCGTTAGCTACACACTGCAGTGACAAGTGTGGATGCAGCTACCTTTCTCTACAGTGTGTAGCTTCATGGATAGTGCTCGTATTCTACACGCCACCATAAGAATAGACAAGGCCTTAGGGTATGTCTACACTGGCAAAGTTACATCGCCGGCAGTTACAGCGCCACTCAGAGCGCTGAAGGGAAACTGCTGTTGTGTGTGCACACTGTCAGCTGCCTGTGCAATAGCATGTTCACACGGGCGGCGCTTGCTGCGGTATTCGGAGCAGTGCACTCTGGGCAGCTATCCCACAGAGCATCTCTTCCTCTTCTGCCACTAGAGTTGTGGGAAGGCATAGGGGGTCACAGGGCATCCTGGGTCCTGTCCCAATGCCCCGTAATGCATTGCTTTGCATCCCAGCAATCCCTGTGCTTCCGTCCACATTTGGCACCATCTTTCAATGGTTTGGGTACTATTCAGGAAGGTGCAAGCAGGGATTCTCTTCCCAGACCAAAAGATCACCGTAGGGGACGTCAAAATGCCCACTGTGATCCTGGGAGACCCTGCCTACCCCTTAATGCCATGGCTTATGAAGCCATACACGGGGAACCTTGACAGCAGCAAGGAGTGGTTCAACAACAGGCTGAGCAAGTGCAGAATGACTGTTGAGTGTGCTTTTGGCCATTTAAAGGCCTGCTAGCGCTGCCTATATGGGAGGCTGGACCTGGCAGAAGACAATATTCCCATTCTTATAACTGCATGCTGTATGTTCCATAGTATTTGGGAAGGGAAGGGTGAAAACTTCACTCAGGGCTGGACTGCTGAGGCTCAGCGCCTGGAGGCTGAATTTGAACAGCCAGAGACCAGGGCTATTAGAGGGGTCCAGCGCAGGGCCACAAGGATCAGGGATGCCTTGAGGCAGCAATTTGAAGCTGAAAGCCACTAATATTTGTTGCTATGCTCGGAACTGCAGTGCTTGTTATGCTAGGAAGTGATTGGTGCAGACGATGCACTGTGAAGGTTTAAGAAAATTGCCTGTTGCTTTACAGGGCTCTGTTTGCTTTCAATTAATGAAATAAAGATTGCTTTCAAACCAACACAATTCTTTTATTTAAAAACAACTGGAGGAGAGAGACAAACTGCAAAAGGGAAGGAGTTCACCACACATCAGCACTGTGGGTGATGTGGAAAGGGAGTGTCCCAGGAGGAGGTGGGGTCCCGGACGGTTAAAGATTTGTATATGTCCAGGTATGATATGCCACCTTGTCCTTTGGAGTACAGCGCTACGGGTACTGTTCTTCAGCAGGGCTAAACTGCAGAGGGGCAGGTGTTGAGTGCAGTGGGTACTGGGAACCCGCAGTGCTGGACTGTAACCGGGGAGGAGTGGAATGCCGCAGGTACAGACTGGAGCCAGGAGGTTGATAAGAGTGTGTTGGTGGTGTCTGGGGAGCACATGGGAAAGAGTTTTGTGACAGCGGCTGCAGGGGAGGGCGGGCGAGGAGCTGCTCAATTTGCAGTGCTAGTAGCGCCTGAAGTGTGTCCGCTTGTCGCTCCATAACTTTTAAGAGCCGCTCCGTGACTTCGTTCTGGTGTATTGCGTTCTCCTTTCAGTCCCTCTTCTTGCTGTCCCGCCACTCCTTCAATTCCTGTTTTTCAGCTGTGGAGTGTATCATGACATCACACGGAAAGTCCTCTTTAGTTTTTTGTGGCGGCTTTCTAATTCTGCACAGCCATTCAGCCAGTGATAACAAAGAAGGAGGCTGGGCTCTGAAGGTCATATTTGTGAAGCCAAAATGCAACATTTTACAGAAGCAGTATTGTTTGCAGCACACAGACCACTGATTCAGTGATTTAAAACACAGTCAGTATTCACATACCTGTCACTAACTGGCTGACCCCAGGCAAGCACTCATGAGCCACAAGACCCCCAAAATGGTGAGTAATCACAGGGGCAGGGGAAATCACTGTACCAGGACCATACTGTGCACTGGGCACGTGGCTCTTGGGGAGAGCCAGCACTGTAGCGGGGGCTTTATAATCATTACTGTCCCCACATTTTCCACAGGCTGTGTTCATATGGAAGATATCTCACTGCTGAGGGTGAGCAGGGAATCAAGGGAGGGTCTTCTCCAAGACTGCGGCTTCTGCCCTGGCCCTCATGTAGCTAGTCTGTGTACAGGAATGGTCTCCCCCACAGTGACGGCTGAGTGGCACGTGAAAGTTACCCTTAATGGGGCAAGAAACAAAGTAGCTCTGCCAAAGAACCTGCAGCAGCAGATTGCCCAGTATCTCCATGACAGTTTCCTGGAGATCTCGGAGGCGGATTCCCGTGAAGTGAGGGAGTCAATCAACACCCTGTTCCGCTGCTCAGGCTAGGCATGTGGTGTTACGCACATCATACAGACACAAGCCTGCTTTCTGCAACCTTCCTGCCCCCAACAACTCGCTTCAGCAATTCCCAAAAACAAAGCCACTTACCAGGGGCCTCCTCTTCAGTTTGTGCTTCGCCAAGCTCTGACTGCTGTGACTGGCTAGTCTCCTCCAGATAGAGAAGAGCTCCTGGCTGCATGCGTCTCTGACCTCCGAGTCATCCTCTGCCTCTGGGTCCCCCTCCCCCTCCTCGTCCAAGATTTCCTCCTCCTGACTCGGTCCACTCTCGACTGGCATGCGAGCCACCGAAGTATCCACAGGGGCCTTTGCAGTGGAGGTGGGGTCACCACCGAGTATCGCGTCCAGCTCTTTGTAGAACCGGCAGCTTGTGGGCGCAGCACAGAAGCGGCGGTTTTTCTCCCACGCCTTCTGGTAGGCGTTCAGCAGCTCCTTCACTTTGACCCTACACTGCAGTGTGTCCCAGTCATGGCCCCTTTGTGTCATCCATCATGAAATCTGTCTGTAGGTATCATAATTCCTACAGCTGGAGCGCAGCTGAGACTGGACAGCCCTCCCCAAATGCTGATGAGGTCCAGCAGCTCGGCACTGCTCCAAGCAGGGGATCTCCTGGTGCGTGGAGCAGGCATGGCCACCTGGAAAGATGCGCTGAGACCACTGCATGTGTCACTGAGCAAACAGGAAGGGGACTTTCAAAATTCAAGGAATTTAAGGAGTGGGGCTCACGGTTGGTCACCTGAGAGCAGGACAGTAGAGTTCAAACCTATGACCAGAGAGGCGAGAACAGGCATCATGGGACACCTCCCGGAGGCCAATTACATAAGAACATAAGAACGGCCGTACCGGGTCAGACCAAAGGTCCATCTAGCCCAGTATCCTGTCTACCGACAGTGACCAATGCCAGGTGCCCCAGAGGGAGTGGACTAACAGGCAATGATCAAGTGATCTCTCTCCTGCCATCCATCTCCATCCTCTGACAAACAGAGGCTAGGGACACCATTCCTTACCCATCCTGGCTAATTGCAGCACTGTAATCGACCAGGGTATCGCTGGCACTGTGGCGCTGTAGCCGGAGCAGAAAGCTGTATGTCTCTCGTCGGGGTGCTTTTTTTACAGCGCTGCAACTGCGCAGTTTCTGCACACTAAGTGACTTGGCAGTGTGTATGCCTCAGGAGTTACACCGCAGAAAGCTGCTTTACTGCACAGAAAATTGCCAGTGTAGACAAGGCCTTAGACTTACCTCTGAATTTGTCCCTGACCGAGGGAGGAAGCAAGATCTCATTTTTTCATAGCCTTATGGATATTTTAGCAATATTTTAGATTCAAATGAACTTGGTTTTAGACAGAATTATTATAGAACCAATAGAGACTTTTTTTTGCATCGTATGCTGAGAAAAAATGATGCCACAATATGGACATGAAAAGAAATCATTGCAGCCTGTTAAAACAAATTAGGAAACGTGCTTTCAAATCTTAATATCATTTCTAAAGAAAGGAGCCTGTTGACTCAAATGCTAAAGGTCTGAAAATGGTCAAAGAGCATCATAGAGCTAAGTGGGGATCCAAATTACAGAGAAGCAATAATGCAAATGTTAATACAGAGGGACCACTCAGCTTCTGTCTTTCAATAACTGTGGTTCTGACTGGAGCACAGAAAAAAAAATCAAAATCTCTATCGTTATTATTCTTTATTATTTGCATTACGGTAGTGCCCAAGCCCCCAATCACAAATGGGATCCCATTTTGCTAGGCACTGTACAAACACACAGGCAGACAAGTGCCTGCTCTGAAGAGCATGTTTTTCATCTTACAGAGCGTTTACAGCTAAAACTGTTCCTTCAATGAGAAAACCGAAGCGCACCCCTCAACGTATGAACGTTTTGGGCTAAATATGTATACAATTATGGGAGTAACAGGTAGGGAGACATAATAAAAGCCAACAAGTACTTGAAGTGTGTAACAAACATTTCTGATAGAGAAATTATCTAGCATGATAGCAAGATAACTAGTTAATAGTGGGATGAAGTTAATAAAGGAAAATTGAGGAAGTTTTTCCTGATGTTCATCCTACACAGTGAAGTCTATTACACTGTGGAATGGTCTCCCAAGGGAAGTAACAGAATCCCCATTGCTTGGGTTTTTCCAAAAGTAGACTATAAAACAAAGATAATCCTGCTCCATCAGGGACATGGGCTAGTGAGCTATTAAGCTTTCTTCACCTCTAGTCTATACAATTCTATGGGCAGGTCTACACTACAGTTGACCTAAGTTATGCAGCTCTAGCTACATGAATAACATAGCTGGAGTTGACATACCTTAGGTTGACTTATTGCGGTGTCTACACCGTGCTGGGTCGATGGGAGAAACCCTCGTTCCGGTGGAGTACCGGAGTCAGCGCGAGAGCGATTGGCGGTCGATTTAGTGGGTCTTTGCTAGCCCTATGTCTATAAGCTTGCGTGACAATCAAATAGTTCCTACAGTAAAAGGAAATCTTTGCCCACAAAGCTGATCATTAACCCAGATGCAACGAACAAGTCTTTAGGCATGAAGGCCTACATTCACAAAAGGATTAAGCACCTAACTACCAGTTCAGGTCCTTCAATCCCAGAATCAGGCCCCACTGCGATTCACAACACTCCCACTCAGCTGCCGCCGAACCACATAGGTTGCTAAAGTCACTCAGCTCTTAAGTTTTTGCAGTAAAAATTCCCTCAGTGCCTATATCTCTGCCCCTGCACATATGCACTGCAGCTTCCCTCTAAGCACCCGGATGCCTAAGGCCTAGTGTGATGCATGAACCAGGGGAAGAGGCACTCCTCTGTCCAGCTCACCTGCAGGGCCTGATCTGGTAAGCCTGTTCAGAGCTCAGCTACTGGATTGGGCCTGTGTAGGGAAACACACAAAGTGATGGTGGTAACCTCATAACTTTTAGCCTAGTAGTTAGGGTACTCACCTGGGATGTGGGAGACCCCTGGTTCAAGTCCGCCCTTCACTTGGGGGTAGAGTTGCCACCTAATTGCTAGTAACAGGACACCAAAGGCTCTGCCCCCACCCCTTCCCTCAAGGCTCTACCCGCATCACTTGCTCCTGCTCCCGTCGCTGGCTGGATTATCTCAAGGAGCCTGCCTGCAGGTAGGAGGTGGCCCTAGCTGAGCAGGGGCTGTCATATGTTAATGACCTGGTGCCTCCTCTGCCCCGGGGTAACCGGATTTTTGGTTCGGGTGCCGTTTAGGGTTGCCAGGTCCTCTTTTTGACCAAACTTTCTGGTTGAAAACTGGGTACCTGGCAATCCTAAATGGCACCTGGACACAGAATCCAAAAACCAGACTGTCTAGGTAGAACCCAGATGGGTGGCAACCCTACCTGGGGGGAGATGAGGAGGAAGTGCTACTTCTTAGGAGAGAGCCCTAACCACTGGGCTATGGGATATTCTGAGTAGGGTGCTCTCAATCTCTCCTGTTGAAGCTGTTCCACGGTAGATAAATTTAAAAATTAATTGGAGTAGGGGGACTGGAGCCTGCATCTTCCACCTCCAAGGCTACAGAGTCATTGAGTCTCTCTGGCCCAGTGACTCATTATTCATTTGCAGTGGCAAAGCTTCAGCCAGAGACACTGATGAAGCCCCACATCAGAATGTCCTGTAGCTCAGTGATTAGAGCACTCATGTGAGAGGCTGCAGATCCCTCTTCAAATTCCTTCTCACCCTCAGGTGAAGCAGGGACTTGAAACAGGGGTTTCCCACATTCCACATGAGTACCCTACCCACTGGGCTAGAAATTATGAGGGAGGCCCATATCCTCACAAAAACTAGGTAGCCACCTAACACCACCAGAGGGTTTGCAGTTGAGGCTCCCAAGCAGCATGAGGCACCTCCCTCCAGCCCAGTATTAGGCGCTAAGTTCCTTGAGAGGGGCGAGGCTTACGACACACCCCTCACCTTGGCTAGCTTAGGTGAGGAGCCACCTAGTGTGCTGACTTTTGTGAATCCCATTCCATACTGACATGCCTATCTCTTCCCATTCAGTGTATAGAGCGCGTAGGTACCTAACACAGACTCTGGGAATCCCAGTGATTTTCTAGGTGCCCAAAAGTTAGGTGACAATCAACGTTGCCATGCCTAAGTTCCTTTGTGAATCTAGCCTGTAGTCAGTCTCCAGAGGAGGAAAATCAGTGCACCTTATGACTCAGCACCAAAAAGAACTATGGCTATCCAGGCTAAGGACACAAACATGCCTGCATACGAGATGACCAAGTTCTACTGAGGCACAAGTCCATGTCATAGCTTCAAAGAGTTTAAGGCCAGAAGGGAACCCTAGATCTTCTAGTTTGACCTCCTGTATGTAACACACCATTAAATTTCAGCCCCGTGTTGAGAATCCATTCTTGATTTGAAGACATCAAGAGATGGAGAATCCATCACTTCTCTTGGTATTTCTTCCAGGGGCTAATCACCATAATTATTAAAAATTTGTGCCTGATTTCAAATTTGAATTTGTCTGGCTTCAGCCACTTACTTAGGTCTCCAGGCTGTGCTGGAACACCAGAGCCTGGACACAATCAATCTATAAAATAAAGTCCAGGAAACTCACGACAACTATCCACATACTTGTGTGTGCTTTTTAAAAAGAAACCCAGCAAGCCTGACTAAGTGCTCATTTGTGTGATCTGTGACACATCCCAGAACTTGACCTGCTGATCATGATAATGTCTATCTAAGCATATTTGCAGCCTCATAGATGTTGGTACTTGACAAAACTCCCAGAGTGGCATGACTTACATATGCCATGTAAGTCATGATCAGGAGGCCATCACCCTTCAAAGCAAACATATCAGACATCTGATATAAGCTGGGACAGGTATCGACATAACTGTGCTTGGAGTAGACACCTCATTAATAACGGCACAGGACATACCCAGGGCTATATTGCCCAGTGCGCACACACAAGACTGCTGTATACCAGTTCCTATCACTTTTACATTTGTATTGTTTTCTGAGTCAGGAATGGTTGGGCTGTGCACAGATGCAGACCACACCTACCTGCTGGGAGATGGAACACAGAATCTCAGCCATACCAGGCCTTATTCCATCCACATCCTTTGGCACTGCCAATGCAAACACCACAGTCCTCCACTCACCTCTACTACAGAATCCTGAGGACACCACACAGAGATCATAGACTCATAGAAGATTAGGGTTGGAAGAGACCTCAGTAGGTCATCTAGTCCAATCCCCTGCTCAAAGCAGGACCAACCCCAACTAAATCATCCTAGGCAGGTCTTTGTCAAGCCGGGTCTTAAAAACCTCTAAGGATGGAGATTCCACCACCTCCCTAGGTAACCCATTCCAGTGTTTCACCACTCTCCTAGTAAAATAGTGTTTCCTAATATCCAATTAATATCCTTAGACCTCCCCCACTGCAACTTGAGACCATTGTTTCTTGTTCTGTCATCTGCCACCACTGAGAACAGCCTAGCTCCAACCTCTTTGGAACCCTCCTTCAGGTAGTTGAAGGCTGGTATCAAATCCCCTCTCACTCTTCTCTTCTGCAGACTAAACAAGCCCAGTTCCCATAGCCTCTCCTCATAAGTCATGTGCCCCAGCCCCCTAATCATTTTCATTGCTCTCCGATGCCTCAGTCTATGCAGGTCGGTAGCACCATGGTAAGTGATATCAGTATGGTTCACATGCCTGGAGTGACTGCTTTGTCACCATACCGCACAAATCATTGGTGCTGGAGCCTTTTCTCCTCATAAGGAGCAACGTCAGGCCACTGAACTCCTAAACAACAACCTGCTACTCTTAACTGCTACCTCCTGCTGCACCATTAAAAGGCCTGAGTGTGAGCTAGGATGGTGGTGAATAGAGTTATTGTGCTGGCTGGGTGAGTGAGAATTTCTTGTACACACTGAGACAGATCCCTGTTTGGTGCCTTCCATTTGGCAAGGATCCCTGACCCAGGAAGTGGTTCTGACAGGAAATCAAGGGTGCCTCCCTTTATACTGCTTTTTCCAAAGAGAAGATGTGACTGTAACAACAGCACCAGCATCAGGAGGTGAGCTATGTCCCCATTTCTAGCAATAAACAGATACAGGGAGATCCTCACCCCCACACTAGCTGCTATATGCCCAGTAAAAGGAGCAGAGTGGTATAAAGGGACTCTCAAAGCCCTTGTCCCATGATGGGGTGGGGAGAATTACCTCAGTGGTGTTGGGAACTGTGCCATTAAGGGCTGTGCAGACATCTGAGTCCTTTAAGAGCATTAGTGCTGAAGGTATGCCAAGGCTAGGGCTGGGAGGGGTGATTGTTGTCCATGCTGTAGCTCATAGTGTTGTGAAGATCCTGGGCAGCCAGACACAAACTGCCATAACTTAGACAGGTCCCCGGGGCTGTCTACGTTTCTTAGGAATTATGGAGAAACCAAGAACTGAGAGGGCACAAAAGTGGCTTACAGCCACTATAGCCCCCCTCATTCTGGGCTGAGAGTTCTGTGCAGCTCCTCTTATAGCCACACTGCAGAATCTCAACCATAGTCTTCTGTTTAATGAACTTGTGCCTTATGATATTTTTCTAGGGTTGAGCCTAACTCACCAGTAAACAGACTGCAAGTTCATGTAACAGGGCTCACAGATCCAGATCTGCTTTTCATCCTGGCATATTTCCTCATTTCTAAGAGACAAGGACCGGGAAATGCGAGATCTCATCTTATTGCTCATTGTCTGGATGGCTGGTTGTCCTTTCCACAGTTTCTGCAGAGTGCAATTATTCTTCCTGCAGATGCCCGCACTGTTTTGTTATCCTTGCCCTGTGTTATCCATTGGTCAAAATGAACATAGGAGTATTCTTTAGATAGGGGGAATGGTGAGAATGACTTGGGGAACAGCTGCTGATAGGGCTCGTCAGCTATTGGGAAGTGGTTGACAGTGCTCTCAGCTGTTGTGGGTATTTCAATCTGTTTTTTATTCTCTGTATAGGGGTGAAGACTGAGTGAGTATGTATATAGATTGCTGAACCTCCACTAATATTTTAGAGGCCTTTATATATTTGTGTTCACATATTCATAATGATACAGAGTTTCTATACACAAACAAACTATATGTGGCTTATGTTCCCTGCATTTGTATGATTTCTCTCTCAAACCACCTTCTGTCCTTGTGCCTTTTTTTCACATGCATCATCTTAGAAAGAAAGAAATTAAGCGCTGTTGCACCCTTTCTTCTGGTCATGCACTTATGGTCTGTGCCCTTTGCTCTCAGTTGTTAGGGAGTACCCATTATGTGCTTTATGGGTAGGGGTCTTACTCCTCGTGCTATCATGCTGTTTGTCACAGCATATATATATATTTTTTTTAAACAATCTCCTAGATCACTCCTCTATCTACCTGCTTATGGCTTTCACTGTCTACCATGTTATTGATCCTCTTCTGCCTCCTGCTCTTTCCCCTTTCAAGCTTCCTGTCCCTTCCTCCTTTCCGAAGGCCTTTCCCTACTATATCCACACTCATGCATGTATTAAGGCTGGACAGCTTGGGATACAGTTTTTGGGAGTAACCCTCAGAGTCAGTTTATTTTTACATGTACTTTCACCTTTTGGTGATACATTGCCTCAGAAACAGAGCACCTGAGCAAATGCTTTGACAGCTTTTATTTTAGAGGTATGTTTTTGAAGCGTCCCTCTGCAATGTGTTCCTTGTTGCTGCTCTTCCTGCACTCTTTTCCACAGGCACATGTATGAGCAAAACCTACAGGAATTTGGTCCATGGAATGCAGAGCCATGATAAATTCCAGGGATTTATACTTAAATAAGATTGGTGGATCATGGAGTTAGCATTTAGTTGGCTGGAAGAGTTTACTTGGTCCCTTAATCCAGATGTTCAACTTTATGATTATTAATGTAAATTGTGAACTGGAGTATTCCTGAATTTGTGCCTGGGTGACTGTCACAACCTTTGGAGTGAAATGCCCCCCCCCCCCCCCCTTGGGGGAACTGCCTTTCAATGTGTCTATGGTGTTTGTGTGTTTTTAAACAGAAAACTGCAAAAAATATTTTAGGGAAAAGTGTATGCAGGGGGAATTGTATATTTGTTGTGTTTTTGTGGAGAGAAGAAAATATGTTTGCAGAGCCCCTCACGTTGTCAGTCCTTTATTAAAATACTTTCCCTTCCTTTCAAACTGGGACGTTGTTTTTTAATTCCAATAATATTTTTAGATCCCCTGAAAAGGTTTGTCAATTTAGCTTTTCTAAAGGAGATAATCCAGCATGTAATATACAGAACATACCCCAAGAACTTGTCTGTGTCTATTTATTTCTGCCTACCATTATTCCCACAGTTTTAGTGTTTAGCCACAGACATGTTATGTCCTTTGCCCCGGTCAGTATTCTATCCTGTGCTTCCTTTCCCTGCCTATGATTATATTTGCTCCTTAGCAGTCATTACCTTTCATTTTGCTGCACTGCATGTGCCTTTAGCTGTCTGTAAGCCTAATTTATTCAAATCATTTTAAATTTGCTTGCTCTGTGCACCATTCTCCACTTTATCTGCCATCAGCAAAAAATTCCACTTTAAAAAAATATATCCCCTGTAGGCCATTTATATAAAAGTTTAACAAAAAAAGTGGGCATCATGCTGAAATTTGGGAGAACTGTCTTGTTACTGTCCCTCTATTCACCCTGAACCATTTCGTTTTGCTGACATCCTGTTTCTTGTCCCTCAGATAATTCTGAATCCATGTGCTATTGCTCTCTTCCCATTCCATGCTTACTGACTTTGTAGATCAATCTTTTGTGGGGTACAGTACCAAATGAATTTCTCAAATCCAGATAAATTATGTCCACCATTTCACTTCTGCCTACCAATTTAGTAATGTACTGAAAGATATCAAGCACATTTGCAAGGGGTGATCTGAATCTGTGCTGATTCCCCTGCACCAGATTATATATTTCTACATGTTGCATAATCCTGTCCCTTATTAATGTTTCCAATATCTGTTCAGCAACCGCCGTTAGGATTACTGGTGAGTAGATTCCTAAATCCTCCTTTGACTCTTTTAATACAGCTGAACTGGAGTAGCTACCTTCCAGGCATCTAGTCATATACCTTCCTCCTTAGCAAGCTATCAAGCATCACTACTAAAGGCTTTCCCATTTCCCTTGCTAGTTCCTTCAGAATTCTGAGATGCAGTTAATCAGGGTCTTGTGTCTTGTCAACTTTTAATAGTTCTAATTGCCTAACTATCTGCTCTGGTGTGATCATAAAACCTTTTAACATTTCACTTTTCCCCCTCAAGAAAATCTATCCCAGTTTCCGGGACGTGACCTTCAGCTTCTTTCGTGAATTCTCAGGCAAAGAATTCATGCAGGCTCTCAGCAATATCAGCCTCATCTGTCACTGACTTCCCATTCATACCCATTAATGGCCCCACTGATTCCTCGGCTGGCTGTGCACTTTTAATATATTGAATGAAAGTTCTCACTTGATTTTCTTCATTTCCTTGCTATTTTTTAAAAGCATTTGCTACTTTAGAGTTTCCTGCCAGTGTTTATAATTGTTCAATTTTGGATGGAATGTCATTGTCAGACCTGCTAAGTAATGTAACAACACAATAAAGGAAACTGAAAACCATGCTAGGAGCCAAACCTTGCACTAGTGTAAAACTGGAGAAATTCTTTTTACTTCAGTGGAGTTACTTCAGTTTTACCAAGGATATGAGTATGATCAGACTCTGTCCCTATGTAGGGAACAGCCCACACATTATCTGGGGCTTTATGGGCAAGCACAATGCAACAGCAGTGCTGCCCAGCATTAACACCCGAAAAAGGAAGTTTTCTAGAGCATTCAAAAGCAAACCTGAAACTCACCAGAAAACCTCTTGGGAGATAAGAGGGTTGCTTCAGAATTTGTGAGGAACTGAATGCCTTTCCTTCATGGAAACATTCATGTGTCTGTCTAGGTTCTTAAAATGGCACAGCAGTATATTTCTGTTTAACTACGTGTTTCACATTTGATTTGCAGTCACCTTTAATTTCTGTATCACCCTCTTTTCACTTTAATTATTACATCCTGTGGGCCTGATTCTCCACTGATTTACTCTGGGATAAGACAGGAGTAAATCCAGTGGAGTCAAAGGAGAGGGGAATCAGGCCCTGCATTTTGTCCTTGTCATTTTAAATGTCACTGCTGTGTCTCAGCACCTCTAGGTGAGAGCCTCATCCCTGCTCCAGCTGCTTTACACGGGGTAAGTGGTCCTGTGTGGCATAAAGAAGCCCTAAAAGTCCTAGTTCTGTCTATGGGAGGTTTCCCTTGGCACAGGCATTGTGGAACATACTATAAAGCGGTCATCCAATCACCCACTCACAAATGCTGGCACAGGGGCCATATGAGAAGTGGAATTGGGACTGAGAGGGACATGTCAGGTGCAGGGCTGCAGCATTCAATGCTGTGGAGGTTCTGGGAAGCACTTTGGCCCATAGGGCAAGCCCAGGAGGCAGATGTAACTTAGACAGGGGCCCAGAGCTGTGTGTGTTATATAGGTGCCTTTCCAGCCCCCAGAGTAGTCTAGGATCGAGAAGCTTAAAGCCACCTTAGCTAACCTCTCCCACAGACTGAATTCTGCCCTCCAGGTCTTAGGGGCACAGCACAGAATCTTACCCCTAGCTTCTGTTTTTGCTTAAATCACAACCCAGCAAGCTTGCAATCACTACTCCCTATACCTTCTTCTACCTTCGTGCCCTAAATCATACTCTGTATGTTGCTCAATACTGAATCTGGCATTCTTCCCTTCATTGTCCGTTTATGTACACATTAAATTAGAAAGCAGTCCTGCGCCAAATCAAGCTTCACTTCCTCCACTTAATGTGCCTAGGTAATTAAAATCTCCCACTATTACCACTTTGGCCTTTTCCTTGGCTTTTTTCCCCTTTGTGCAATATTTCATAGCTCTTTTCTGGCCAAGTTGCATGTAACATATGCTCTAGGAATTATTTTGGGGAAGTTCTATGGTCTGTGCTCTACAGGAGTTCAGACTAAAGGATTACAATGGTCCTTTCTGGCCTTGGAATCTATACATTTGTGAACATAGTCCTGTCAATACAGTCTCAATCTATATGTATTCCATACTGCCTGTGCTACATGCTAGTTTATCCCAGGCTTCACCTTTCAAGAATCTTCAAATTTTCCTTTACCAACGTGGCTATGCTTCTTTCACCATATTCCTGCCTCTTTCTTCTTAACAAGCAACAAAACTCAGTGGTCACTAAAGAGCATAGGGCCCGTGTAGGGGAGGAAAGGAGGGAGAGTGGGTGCAAGGAGCTCTCCCACCCCATGATTCCTTGTGCACCTATAGAGGGGACAGCCATAAGTGTGCTAGATGAGTGGCACCAGCCACACTAGCCTCTCAAAGAGGGAAGGGAAGAGCAAGAAGAGAGCAGGACCATGGTTTCCCCCACACTCACACCAGCCATGAGACCTAGCCAGACACAAAAGGGTGTACATAATGCACCTTGCAAATGGATGGCAGTGACTGCTGCAGCATGCCCTGCTCTGAGTTCTTCTTGGGGCTCTAATTACAGCATCATTCACCCCACCCCCACCCCAGGCCTGTTCTTTAAAGGCACAATCAAATCCTTAAAAACATCCTATGTTTTGATGTTAAGAGAGCTTATTCAGTAATCACTGAAAAACTGAGTTCTGTGTAGGCATGAAGGTATGGACAGGTATGAAGTCACAATAGACCATTCTAGAGCACATACTTCTGAGATGCTCTTGCAAAATGGCTGCAATTTTAAAAATACACAAAGAAAACTTTGAAAACTTTACAGATGGATCAGGTTAACGCAGTGGCCATTCACCTATAGAGAACTGACCTTTAATCTATTTGAAGTCATGGCAAGTGATTAGTCTCATGCTATACAGACATTTGTTCAAATGCCACATTTTGGTACAATTTGTTATGATCCACAATCTCTGCTGGGGAAAAAAAAACCAACACTGGAAAAGGAAGGGTGTAGGAAGCCAAAAATTAGTCATATTGACATTATATTTGGGGAAAACCACTGTGGCTTAGCGGGGGGTTGCTCTCAGATTTAAATTTTAAAATGTTCCAAATTTACCCAAAAATGAAAATAAGACTTATAAAAATGCTGTGCTATTCTACAAAGCTATTTTTCCAGCAATGTTTTCCCATCAGAAGATAAAGCTGAATACTTTAAAACTCAACATCAGGCCTACAGTTTAGTGAGTATATTCTCCCTTGTCAGCATCAGACACTAATAGTATCTTTCAAATATTATGAAAAAATGAGCGACTGGACTCTACATCCTTTAAGTTGCAACTCATTAACTCAAATTAAATTTTAAAAAGTTTTCCCCTCACCTTGGGATATATATATATATATATATTAATAGAAATTCATACATTAAAATAAGTACATTTATCAATGACACATAAGAAACCTTATCTTGTGCAGGTGATCACCATACTCTGAAATCCAACTTGGGCCAAAACCTTACTCGCCTTACTGAAGCAAATGGGACTATTTGCATGAGGAAGGTGATTTAAAGGATGTGGTCCTTTAAGTTTAGCAGTTCAGGATGGAATGAAAGTGGAAAAAGCATGGGCTTTTCTGTCTACATGGCAAGTTATTGTGCAGTAACCCAGGGTGTGATTCTACACAACACCAGCTTGCCATGCAGTAAATGTCCTGTGTGGGCATTGCTCCAGTGCACTGAAAGTCACCAAGTTGCCCTTTGGGACTTTCACTGCACTACTGTAGTGTCCTCATGGTACACTATTGTGCAGCAAGCTGATGCACTGTAGATTCAGGCCCTAGCTTGCAGCACAGTAACTTGCCATTTAGATAAGATGTAACTCACATCACATACAGCTCAATATTCTTAGCATGATGAACCAACGAGCAGGCCAACTTCTCCACTTGCATAACTCCAGGTAGAGGATTTGGGTTAATATTTTTGTGTTGATATCAAAGAGAGAACATTTATTTACATTAGTAATTTCTCACTAGAGTCATTATGGACTTGAGCACAATGATATAAGGTTTTACCTCTTCAAAAATAAGAAAAATATCAGGTGATTTAATCCAGTTAAAATCTCCAATAATTATATAAAAAATATTTTCAATCATATCTTTAATTTTTTTTAAAGAACAATTTTCAAGGCCAACACCTCACTGGCAAATGGAAAAAAAGAATTTCACATCCCTTAAAATCTAGCATACCAAATTTCAGGCTATAAATAAATAAAGCAATTAAACAATGTAAATGCTTAAAAGCACTAGCAAAACAAGGATCAGAAATTTATATCCTTATTACTGGTAATTATAGTCACATTCTTTAGTGAACTATATTCCCAGCCAACACATAAAAGTGTCCTTATCCATTATCCACTTAAAACTAAGTCACCCTTACACACATGTGCAAAAGAGACAAGCTGTGGCTATGTGACCATGTTAGCACACAGAGCTCTGCATGCACTGCTGTAAATGTATCTGTCTACCTTTTAAGCAAAGTAGCTGAAAGCCCCTCAGGGTGTTCTTACGAAATGTAAATTCACTGAGTTGGAGACCTCAGCATAAAAATCTCTGCTTATACTGGATGGTAGTTTAACACTATCCTCACCTTAAGAAAGGGAGAGAGAGAAAAGGAAGTACAATCTCCTGGGTGCTATAACATATATTCAGCAATTTTTATTGGTTGGTTGGTTGGTTGTTTTTTTTTTTTAATAAAATAGAAGCATTTTAAGCATCTACTCAAAGTTGCTCTTTTTCAGCAATAAGTAATAATCCTTAATGCCATTGTGAAAGAGCAACCTGCCAATAATTCATATTTGATATTGAGTAGAATAAAGTTAAGATGGAATCACAAGGAAAGGGGAGATGCATATCTTTAAAGACAGACTGGGATTTAGACTGAGGTGGACACATCCAGTCAGGACTATCAATATGCAAAAACATGGGCCAACATTTTCAAATCTGTGCGCTTCAATCACTGCAAGTCTTTTGGTATACATTTTAAATAATGTATGTATTAGACATCCCATGTTATGGTGTAAGTATTTAGATATCTACATAGAAATGGCCTGACTTTCAGAGCAGCAAAGCACCCTCTTTTCTTATTGCCTGCAATGGAAATTGTGGGTGCCCAGCACCTCTGAAAATCTGGCCATTTGAGAATATAGATTTAGCTGCCTAACTGTAGGCACCCAATTTTGAAAATGTTGGCCCGTATTCATTAGGAAAGAACAAAGTATAGGTGCCCTTGGAGTGAGGAATGATTATTTTGAAATAAGATGCCAAGCATGCAGGTAGGAGACAATTATGGTGTCTATGCATCTATTTAAGTAGCTTTTGCAGAGTTAAGACTAGATATAGTATACATACTATTTCTTTTGTTTTAATCCGAGTCCCTCTACTTATTCTTAATAAAGAAATAATTGTTTTTAATGAGTCCATCTATGCCTTAAATTATTTTCTGGCAAAGTTGCTGTGGTATATCCTTGATAGGAGAACAATCTTCTGACCTCTTATGAAAGGCAGTTAGGGAGAACATGCTATCTATCCTAGAACACTCTGTTGAGCCAAAGTAATGCTTCCCAGACCCTGGATATAGTCAATAATGCCACTGGAAAACCAATGACCAGGAGGAGTGACAGGTATAGAGAAAACCTTCTTTAACAGTGTTACCGGCCTAGTGGATGGGACAAAGCAGTACATGTGATATACATTGTTTTTAATAAGACTTCTGAGAATCCCAGTGACAGTCTCATAAACAAAGTAGGGAAATGTGGTCTAGATGAAATTACTATAAGGCAGATGCAGAACTGGTTGAAAGGCCGTACTCAAAGAGTAGTTAGTCGCGTTTGCGACCAGGGGCTGCTAACAGGGAGTTTCGCAAGGGAGTTCTCCAGGTGAAGGAGGAGCAATACAGCACCCTTTTGGGGTAAGTGACTGTCTGCAGTGTGTGTTTGTTTGTGTTTGGGGGTTACTTGCTGTGTGCTGAGCTTGTGTTTGGCAGTCTGTTTGTTTGTTTGGTTGTTTGAAGGACCGTGTGCTGTGGCTGACAGTTGGAAGCTGTGAGCTTCAAAGGAAGGTTTGAAACCAGGAAGCCTCTGGTAATTGGCAGAGCCTTACTCGGTGGGCGGGGCATTCATACAGGCCAGGGCTTTATAAAGCAGCGCACAAGCGACCAGGGAGCGTTTGCGACCAGGGGCTGCTAACAGGGAGTTTCGCAAGGGAGTTGGGAAGGGGAGTGGGAAGGGGCGAGGGTCCCTTGCCGGTTCTATCTGTTTTCCCTTTATTCCCCTTAAAACTTTAAACTTCTTGCTTAAACAACCCTTTCAGCGGACAGGGGGCTGCAGACGGGAGTTTGACAGAGGGAGGCTTACGATGGTTCGGAAGACCCGCAACACCTGTGCCAGCACTGCTTCTGTCTCCTCCACCTGCGCCTGTAGCCAGACAGAGCGCCTGAGCATGGATGCTTCTACCCAGATCCTGGTGTGGTTTTGCAGAGACTGTAACTTGCAATTTCCACTTACTGATATCCAGGCTGAGGGGACCATCCAATGTGAAAGGTGCCTGCTGGTGGAATCTCTCAGGCAGCAGGTGGGAGAGCTACAGGAGGAGGTGGCTAGGTTGAGAAGCATCCGAATCCACGAGCAATTCCTGGACAGTGTCCATGTGGAGACAGCTGAGGTAGCTGTCCCAGACACAGGACTGCTGATACACCACTGGTGGAGGAGGAGATGGCTCAGGGTGGACACTGGCAGCTGGTTACTTCTGGCAGCAGGCAGTGCTCCACCCCTGCTCCGAACCCTCCCGCTGTGGTAATAGGTAACCGTTATGCTCTTCTTGATACAAGAAAGAAGGCATCACCCCCTACAGTAAAGGAGGAAAAGCCTCGTACCCCTAAGGCTGGGAGGTCTGCTGCCACCACTGCGAATAGGAAACGTAGGGTAGTGGTGGTCGGAGACTCTCTGCTGAGGGGGACGGAGGCGCCCATCTGTCGCCCTGACATTTCATCTCGGGAGGTATGCTGCCTGCCGGGAGCCCGTATCCGAGACGTTACGGAGGCATTGTCGAGGATTATCCAGCCCTCTGACTACTACCCCATGCTACTCATCCATGTGGGCACAAATGATACTGCGCGGTGTGACACTGAGCGGATCAAGAGTGACTACAGGGCTCTGGGAGTACGGGTGAAGGAGTTTGGAGCGCAGGTGGTATTCTCTTCGATTCTTCCTGTCAAAGGTAGGGGCCCGGGCAGAGACAGATGCATCATGGAGGTGAATGCCTGGCTGCGAAGATGGTGTCGCCAGGAGGGCTTTGGCTTCCTAGACCACGGGATGCTATTTGAGGAAGGACTGCTAGGCAGAGATGGCGTTCACCTTTCGAGGAGGGGAAAGACCCTATTTGGACACAGACTGGCTAACCTAGTGAGGAGGGCTTTAAACTAGGTTCGATGGGGACAGGTGAGCAAAGCCCGCAGGTAAGTGGGGAACATGGAAACCTGGGAGATGGGTCGGAGACGAGAGGGAGTGTGGGCTATATTGGCAGAGAGAAAGGAGGGTCAGGACAAAACCGGGAGGAAAGATCAAACCAGTATCTTAGATGCCTATATACAAATGCGAGAAGTATGGGTAATAAGCAGGAAGAACTGGAAGTGCTAATAAATAAATACAACTATGACATTGTTGGCATCACTGAAACTTGGTGGGATAATACACATGATTGGAATGTTGGTGTGGATGGATACAGCTTGCTCAGGAAGGATAGACAGGGGAAAAAGGGAGGAGGTGTTGCCTTATATAAAAAATGTACACACTTGGACTGAGGTAGAGATGGACATAGGAGACGGAAGTGTTGAGAGTCTCTGGGTTAGGCTAAAAGGGGTAAAAAACAAGGGTGATGTCATGCTAGGAGTCTACTACAGGCCACCTAACCAGGTGGAAGAGGTGGATGAGGCTTTTTTTAAACAACTAACAAAATCATCCAAAGCCCAAGATTTGGTGGTGATGGGGGACTTCAACTATCCGGATATATGTTGGGAAAATAACACAGCGGGGCACAGACTATCCAACAAATTCTTGGACTGCATTGCAGACAACTTTTTATTTCAGAAGGTTGAAAAAGCTACTAGGGGTGAAGCTGTTCTAGACTTGATTTTAACAAATAGGGAGGAACTCGTTGAGAATTTGAAAGTAGAAGGCAGCTTGGGTGAAAGTGATCATGAAATCATAGAGTTTGCAATTCTAAGGAAGGGTAGAAGGGAGAAAAGCAAAATAGAGACAATGGATTTCAGGAAGGCGGATTTTGGTAAGCTCAGAGAGCTGATAGGTAAGGTCCCATGGGAATCACGACTGAGGGGAAAAACAACTGAGGAGAGCTGGCAGTTTTTCAAAGGGACACTATTAAGGGCCCAAAAGCAAGCTATTCCGCTGGTTAGGAAAGATAGAAAATGTGGCAAAAGACCACCTTGGCTTAACCACGAGATCTTGCATGATCTAAAAAATAAAAAGGAGTCATATAAAAAATGGAAACTAGGACAGATTACAAAGGATGAATATAGGCAAACAACACAGGAATGCAGGGGCAAGATTAGAAAGGCAAAGGCACAAAATGAGCTCAAACTAGCTAAGGGAATAAAGGGGAACAAGAAGACTTTTTATCAATACATTAGAAGCAAGAGGAAGACCAAAGACAGGGTAGGCCCACTGCTTAGTGAAGAGGGAGAAACAGTAACAGGAAACTTGGAAATGGCAGAGATGCTTAATGACTTCTTTGTTTCGGTCTTCACCGAGAAGTCTGAAGGAATGCCTATCCTAGTGAATGCTAATGGGAAGGGGGTAGGTTTAGCAGATAAAATAAAAAAAGAACAAGTTAAAAATCACTTAGAAAAGTTAGATGCCTGCAAGTCACCAGGGCCTGATGAAATGCATCCTAGAATACTCAAGGAGCTAATAGAGGAGGTATCTGAGCCTCTAGCTATTATCTTTGGAAAATCATGGGAGACGGGAGAGATTCCAGAAGACTGGAAAAGGGCAAATATAGTGCCCATCTATAAAAAGGGAAATAAAAACAACCCAGGAAACTACAGACCAGTTAGTTTAACTTCTGTGCCAGGGAAGATAATGGAGCAAGTAATTAAGGAAATCATCTGCAAACACTTGGAAGGTGGTAAGGTGATAGGGAACAGCCAGCATGGATTTGTAAAGAACAAATCATGTCAAACCAATCTGATAGCTTTCTTCGATAGGATAATGAGTCTTGTGGATAAGGGAGAAGCTGTGGATGTGGTATACCTAGACTTTAGTAAGGCATTTGATACGGTCTCGCATGATATTCTTATCGACAAACTAGGCAAATACAATTTAGATGGGGCTACTATAAGGTGGGTGCATAACTGGCTGGATAACCGTACTCAGAGTTGTTATTAATGGTTCCCAATCCTGCTGGAAAGGCATAACGAGTGGGGTTCCGCAGGGGTCTGTTTTGGGACCGGCTCTGTTCAATATCTTCATTAACGACTTAGATATTGGTATAGAAAGTACGATTATTAAGTTTGCGGATGATACCAAACTGGGAGGGATTGCAACTGCTTTGGAGGACAGGGTCATAATTCAAAATGATCTGGACAAATTGGAGAAATGGTCTGAGTTAAACAGGATGAAGTTTAACAAAGACAAATGCAAAGTGCTCCACTTAGGAAGAAAAAATCAGTTTCACACATACAGAATGGGAAGAGACTGTCTAGGAAGGAGTACGGCAGAAAGGGATCTAGGGGTTATAGTGGACCACAAGCTAAATATGAGTCAACAGTGTGATGCTGTTGCAAAAAAAGCAAACGTGATTCTGGGATGTATTAACAGGTGTGTTGTGAGCAAGACACGAGAAGTCATTCTTCCGCTCTACTCTGCTCTGGTTAGGCCTCAGCTGGAGTATTGTGTCCAGTTCTGGGCACCGCATTTCAAGAAAGATGTGGAGAAATTGGAAAGGGTCCAGAGAAGAGCAACAAGAATGATTAAAGGTCTTGAGAACATGACCTATGAAGCAAGGCTGAAAGAATTGGGTTTGTTTAGTTTGGAAAAGAGAAGACTGAGAGGGGACATGATAGCAGTTTTCAGGTATCTAAAAGGGTGTCATAAGGAGGAGGGAGAAAACTTGTTCACCTTAGCCTCTGAGGATAGAACAAGAAGCAATGGGCTTAAATTGCAGCAAGGGAGGTCTAGGTTGGACATTAGGAAAAAGTTCCTAACTGTCAGGGTGGTTAAACACTGGAATAAATTGCCTAGGGAGGTTGTGGAATCTCCATCTCTGGAGATATTTAAGAGTAGGTTAGATAAATGTCTATCAGGGATGGTCTAGACAGTATTTGGTCCTGCCATGCGGGCAGGGGACTGGACTTGATGACCTCTCGAGGTCCCTTCCAGTCCTAGAATCTATGAATCTATGAATCAATGGTTTGCTATCGAACTAGGAGGGTGTATCTAGTGAGATCATACAGGGCTTAATTTTGGGTCCAGTACTATTCAATATTTTTATTAATGACTTGGACAATGCAATGAAGAGTATGGTTATAAAATTTGTAGAGGGCATCAATCTGGGAGGGGTTTCCAGCACTTTGGAGGACAGGATTAAAATTCAAAATAAATGAGAGAATTGGTCTGAAATCAACAAGATGAAATTCATTAAGGACAAGTGTAAAGGATTTCATTTAGAAAGAAAAACAAATGCACAACTACAAAATGGGGAATAACTGGAACTGCTGAAAAGGATCTGGGGTTTATAGAGAATCACAAATTGAATAGGAGTCAAAGTGATGAAGTTGTGAAGAAGGCTCATAGTCTGGGGTGTTGTAATGGGGTGCTCTACTCACCGCCGGGATGGTGCCTCCTCCTGGGGATTAGCTTTGTGAGGTCGATGTCCCTTCCTCCAGTTGCATATCATCTCTCCGCCTCTTTTTCTCGCTTCATGAGCTGCAGCCTGCTCTTTGTGACTCAGCCCTTCAGCCGGGTCACTACACACATTTTCCTCTTCCAAGGTAGCTCAAAGTCTTTCCTCAACAATCTTAGGCAGTCTTCCTATTCACTGCCTCGTAGTGCCACTTCCTCAGTGACTGGCAGGGGGATCCAGGCCCACCCTCTAGCTAGCAGTCAAGGTATGTTCCTTTCTGGACCTTGCTGCTACTTTCCCAGGGCTTTCCCTACCTACCTAGCTCCTCACTGGGTTTGCCAGCCTCCTCCTAGGGAGTAACTCTAAACTATCTGCCTCTGTAGTCTCCAAACACACCTTCCTTCTCCCAGGGAAAGACTGCTTCCCTACAGCCTCCCTCTCCTATCAGTTTCCTGCCTTTATAAACCCAGTCCAGCTTGTTCCTCCTCAGCTGGGCTCCCTCATTCAATCAGGGGATTACTCAAGCCACCTCATTCTCCTCAGCTGTTGGCTATCTGGCCCCCTTCCTTGCCTACATTAGCCCTTTCAGGGCAAGAGTGAAGGGAACACCCCCCACAGGTATATTTACAGGAATGTGACAAATAAGATACAGGAGGTGAATGTCCTGCTCTATTTGGCACTTGTGAGGCCTTCGCTAGAGCACTGTGTCCAATTCTGGGCATCGCACTTTCGGAGGTATGTTGAGAGAGTCCACAGGAGAACAAAAATGATAGAAAGTTTAGAAGACCTAACCTATGAGGAAAGGTTAAAAAAACTGGGCATGTTTAGTCTTGAGAAAAGAGGAGACCATGAGAATATGTTTCCAATATGTCATAGGCTGTTAAAGAGGGCAGGGATTGAGTGTTCTTGATGTTAAATCCAAAGCTGACTGTGAAGATTTACAAAGGGATGTCACTAAACTGGGCCACTAGGTACAAAAAGTCAGATGAAATTAAATAGGTAAGTGGAAAATAAAGCACACTGGAAAAAATAATCCCAATTATACTGTGATAGGACCCACTCACTGCTAGTGGCGCCTCCTCCTGGTCACTCTGGAGATTAGCTCTAGCCCAGCATTGTGCCCCCCTCTGGCAGTGTCTAACCCATCATCCTCTCTCTTACCCTCTGCAATGCAGGGTGTTCCCTCTTTGTGACTTGGCTTCCAGCCAGGTCCCTATGCATGTTTCCCCCCTTCTGGGGTAATAAAGGGTTTCTTGACAAATGGGCTCAAGCAGTCTTCCTGCTCACTGTCCACCTGGTGCTACTTCCCCAGTGGCTGGTAGGGGAACCTGCTGTCTATTCTGGGTTCCAGCTCAAGGGCCCCCTAATCAGCAGCCGAGGTCATTTTCCTTGCTGCTTTTCCCCTAAGCCTTTATCCTTCTGGCTTTCCTAAACTCCCTCCTCCCAGGTAACTGTAAGCTCCTCTCTGTAGCCCCAAACACACCTCCCTTCTCCCAGGAAGTAACTGCAGTGCAGACTACTTCCCTAGAACCCCTTTCTGTTCTCAGCCTCTGGGCTTTATACAGGCCTCTCCTGTTCCTGTCCAGCTGCGCCTCATGTCTAATCAATCCCTGCTCCCTGGCTCCTCCTCCAGGTGCAGCCTGGGGAATTAAATGGCCTACCTGGCCACCTTAACCCCTTCAAGTCTCATATGGGGTGGACACCCCATCACAGTGACATACAAAATGATGGGTTCTAAATTAGTCATTACCAGCCAAGAAAGAGATCTTGGCGTCATCATAGATAGTTCTCTGCAAACATCCGCTCAAAGTGTGGTGGCAGTCCAAAAAAAGCTAACAAAATGTTAGGAACCATTAAGAAAAGGATAGATGATAAGACTTGAATACTGCATGCAGTTTTGGACATCCCATCTCATAGAATTGGAAAATGTGCAGAGAAGGGCAACAAAAATGATTTAGGGGTATGGATCAGCTTCCATACAAGGAGAGATTAAGAAGACTGGGACTGTTCAGCTAGACGACAAGGGGCAATGTAATAGAGGACTATAATATCGTGAATGGTGTGGAGAACATGGATAGGATAGTGTTACTTACCCCTTCATGTAATACAAGAACCAGGGGTCACCCAATAAAATTAATAGGCAGCAAGTTTAAAACAAACATCAGGAAGTACTTCTTTACACGATGCAAAGTCAACCTGTGGAATTCATTGCCATGGAATGTTGTGAAGGCCAAAAGTATAAATGGATTTTAAAAAAGAATTAGATAAGTTCATGGAGGATAGGTCTATCACTAGCTATTAGCCAAGATAGTCAGGGAAGCAAGCCCATGCTCTGGGTGTCCCTAAACCTCTGACTGCCAGAAGCTGGGAGTGGACAACTGGGGATGGATCTCTTGATAATTGCCCTGTTCTGTTCATTCTCTCTGAAGCCTCTCGCCATGGCTTCTCTTGGAAGAGAAGATACTGGGCTAGAAGGACCATTGATCTGACCCAGCACAGCCATTTTTATGTTCTTATGTCCACCAGAAATAATGGACTTAATCTGCAGCACCGGATATTTAGGTTAGATATTATTCAAAACTTTCTATGAGTAGTTAAGTAATGGAACAGGCTTCCAAGAAAGGTTGTAGAATCACCTCACGGAAGATTTTTAAGAACAAGTTGGACAAACAACTGTTAGGATGGTCTACGTTTACTTGGTCCTGCCTCAGTGCAGAGGGCAGGACTTGATAATCTTCGGAAGTCCCTTCTAGTCTTACGTTTCTATGATTCTAAGACTCTAATGTCCTCAGCTATGATTTTCATAATGCATACAAACATTACTGGGCAACAAGTAAACATACAAGAATATTAATTGCATGCAACAGTTCAGTCCTCCATGCCTTACTCGTGTGAGTAGATCCATTGTCCTAACATATTTCAATAAAATGACTCTCTTTGGGGAAGTATGAAGTGTAACCCTGAAACAAATATATAAATCTGAATTTTAAAGTGTAGTTATACTGGGTGTAAAAATACTTTCCTGGTGTCCCATGTTTATTGCCTCAATGATCTACAGATCATTTGTACTCCATTTACAAATAAAAAGATTATTTCCCTAATGTCAGTCCTGCAAGCCCACTAAGAGCTCCAAGACTCAAGCCTTCCCATCTCATGGATCATCATCATCATTGCTGTTATTGTTCATTAATTTGCATTATGGTTGTGCCAAGAGACCTCAACTGAGATTGGGGCCACGTTGTGCTAGGCACTGTACAAACACAGAGTAAGGGACAATCCCAAAGAGTTCACAGTCTAAAAGGAGAAGAGGGACAAAAAGCAGTGCCAAGGTGGTAATAAGGTTCTACAGGGCAAATGATGGGCTCTCAGTGACACCGGTTAAACCCTTCTGCCCTCAGTATATTTGCTAGTATAGCTCAACGGTTTAACGAATAATTCTGTTGATAAGGCACCAGATGGAATAGAATCTGCAGCTTACTCAGGGCCACTTACAAGGAAGGCACATCTCATCCCCCTGGTGCCAAGGCCCACATAAGGCAGCTACCCACAATTGCAGTCCCTGCACTCGGGGATGTACAGGGACTGCTCCTTCTGTGTGCTCTTAGGGATGCACAAAGCCCAACAGGGTGTGGGGGGCTGAGGTAGGAGAGAAAGCGCCAAACAACCCACCACACTAGCATGCAGCATGGGTCATGTGAAATGGGGGAACAAGCTGAACCAGCCAAATGGACCATGCAGCCTTCACACCTACATGTACACCAAGAAACCCCCCCCCACACAAGAGCCATTGCATATCATGCACAATCTGTTTCTCAACCTGTGCAGCAGGACTTTTGTCTCTTAAGCCAGGAGATATGACTAAATGCACACAGGGAGTAATGCATGGAGTATGAGGATGCCATCTTTTTATGTGGTCACTTTTCAGAGTTGAACTATTCTTTAAGTTGACAAACACAGAGTGACATCATTAACTAAGGTGTCTGTTAATACCCATTAAAAATAAATGGAGACAATAACATTTTTTTGTATTTCAGTCACAAAACTATACTCAATATCTGCACTCAGTTTCCAAACACTGCACATTCCTCATTAATTACTGCCACAATTTGCAGAAATTATTCCCTAATGGTTTGGCCTTTAAAACACTCTGCTTTATCTCTCTCACATTTGGATAGTGCTACTCTAGCATCTTATTTTTCACACAAGTTCTGTGCATACTTTGCCAAAGACCTTTGAACTTGTCATCTTGGCAGATAAAAACATGACTCAGTAGCGGCTACAAGAAATGAGATAGCGTGAGAAGTTTTAGAAGAATGAAATATCACTGTTGTATGTAAAATTAATGTGGCATGTCTATCTTATAAAATCTTTCCCACCAAATTATAAACTAGTTGTACTTTAAAAAGCTAGAATGAAGATTACTTAATAATTTATGTAGCAATTTAAGAGTTTGGGTCAACTCCTCTAGAAAGTAGAATTTATTTCAACCAAATTGAACAATAACATAACAATAACTTGTGCATATATAGTGCTTTTCATCAGAAGGATCCCAAAGCACTTTGCCAGCCCCTGAAATGCAGCCACCACTAGGGTGGAATGCAATGCCCATTCTGTGCCAGCTATGCACTATGGAGCCAGTCCTCCCAAGTGCTTCCTGTAGGTGTTGGGTGCCCTCTGTCAATGAAGTCAATTAAGAATTGAGGACCCTCAGCACCTCAAATGATTGGGCCATACATTTATAGGAGAAATGAAGACTTATCTTCTCCATACAGAACCACAAGAGAGATTTAGGCAGGCAGAATGTAGTTATTCAAGTTAGATTCTTTTCAATGGGATCATTAATAACTACAAATGGTCAGGATATTTTAAATCTCATCTGAAGACACATCAGTCACAGCAAATAGCATCATGCTCCAATCACAGGGCCAGATTTCCATAAGAACTCAGTGCCTTATTTTCAAGTGCTCAGCATTCATATTTGGAGCCTGATTTTCAAATAAGCTCAGCACCCAGCAGCACCTGTCCTCACACTTAGCTCAGCAGCCAATATGCTGAGCTCTTTGAAAATCTGGCCATTCTTTCTGATGCCTAAATGGAAGCTGAGCTCTTTGGAAAATGTAGACCCCGCTATGGATGCTGAACCCTTCTGTAGATTCCAGCCACTGCCTGTTAGCAATCATACCAGGGTTCAGGGTACTAAATAAAAGAAAAAAAGCATTGTTCCCATAGCTGAATTGTAAATCTAGAGATGACAAACCTTGGACTAAAGCAGTACTATTCCCAGGCTAACCTATGCTTAACCCTCAACCTTTGGGGGGGGGGAAGAAAAAAGCCCTTAAGCATTTATGACATTCCAGGGTGCATTTGGTCGCAGCATTACATTACACTAATGCAGAATTTAAGAAAATACAATAGCCATTCTCTTGAGATTCAATCTGTTCTGACTAGGGTACTGAATGCTAACTTCCAATGCACAATTAAAGGCTGTGAAAGAGAAGTATCAGGAATGGAAAAGAAAGCAGAATAGGAAGGGCTTTGTAGAGATCGGGGTAAAATGTTCAAAAGTGCCTAACCTGCGTAGGAGCCTAAGTCCCCTTTCAGTGGGGCCTTAGGTGCTTTTACAAATTTTACCCCATATGTATGCCTGAGCAGAGTGAAGGAACTGAACACAAGGAGCTATGAAATAAACCACGTAAATCAATAAATATAAGTCACTGAGTGTTCTGTAGACAGCCAGAGAGTGTTTGACCCTTTTTTATGACTCCCCATTGGCTGCCTCTCCTCCAGCACATCAAACACATGTTTGCCTTTACCATTTATAATCACCCTATTTATCGGCTCTACTATCTTCTCAAGCCATCAACTCCCACCTTCACTCTGCCAGGGATGGCAGCCTCGATCACCTATCTACTTCTTCAAGCACCTCCTCACTTTCTCCTGTGCTGTACACTATGGATGGGAATAGCACCCTATCAAAATGATAAGCCAGCACCTTATCTTCCTTGAAATCTCTCCTAACAAACCTACCTGTGCCATGGTGCCTACAAATTACTGCCACCTGGTATTGGTTAGGCAAATGACAAGCTGAGTCCTATGCTTTTAAGCTAAACTGCTCTCCAGCCCACCCCATTTGTTTGTTTTGTCCACCTGCTGACACCTAGATTGTAAACCCTCTGGGGGAAGGACCATCGTTTTTGGTACATGTATGTAATGCACCTAGCACAATGACTAGGGTTACATTACCCTAATAATGAGGCTTTGAGTTATATAGTAGATACAGTTATGACTGATTTTGGCTAAAACCTTTCTTCTGCATAATAATTTAAAAAGAAGCATCATGGAGGGGACCCCAACAGGAGATTGGTAATGGGTGCTGGTTCCCATGTGACTCAGACTAGTAGTAAGTAAAAATTGATATCATCGGCTGGCTGTTGGAGGCCTGTGTTAGAAGACAGAGTGGATGTGTGTCCACAACTAAAAAAAAAAATCACAGTCACAGTTGGCATTAACTAGCACGTCTCTGTAGAGCAACTGAATGGAGGCAATAGAGTCTGAACTACCATCTCACTTTTAGGGTTGGCCCCACTAAGGCAGAGTTGGGGCACATTACATAGACAAATATGGTGGAAGCTTGTACTGTTGCTGACTAGGCTGCACCTGATTTCCACCTTCCCAATCCAGCCCCATTCCACTTTATTTTGGTTAAAAGAGAAGCTTTTCTGATGAATCTGTAACAGACATGGAGGGTTGTTGAGCATTACACTGGTGTGAAACTGGATCCTATCACAGAAAATCACAGAAAAACTGATCCTGAGGTGCATTAGGATTTAAGCTTTGGAAGTAGTATTTGATGAAAACAGGATCATCACACTAGTTTTTCCAAGCAGACCATTAGGATTGTAGAATAGCGGGTATGACTTCTAGGTGGATAAGCTTTGTAAGCTCAGGTCTATCTCAAAAGTTAAATATCTGAATTGTTGGATATTACAATAAAATATAGAGTTAGCTATTAGATTAACATACCTTTATATGTGGACATCTTTAATTAGAAACTAACGACAGATCGTGATCCAGGTTGGAGGACACAGAGACATACTAATGAAAGAAGAACTGGAGTGACTTCTATTAATACTATGACACTCAGTACAGCTAAGGTATCAATGCAGGAAAAAGAATGTTTGCCCCCCGCCCCCATAAATTCCCTAATGATTTTGGCAGCAACATTGAACTTAGTATTGCAAAGGCAGAAGTGTGGATTGAATCTGGAAACGATAGGTACCTGAATAGCTTAGGTGAAACATGGAAACACTGTCCTTTGTATTAAGTGGCAAAACCATGATTTGGGGAGACATCAATAAAAAGCTAAATGTTGTCAGCTGAAGAAACGAGGTCAAAGTAAAAGAAATGTACTTTCTTCTAATGTTTAAGGAAGCAGAGCCAAAGTGTAGTTTCAAACTGGCAGAAAAAAAAAATCGAGGGATATAAAATGATACAGGGATCTGAATGAGGCTGCAGCTAAATCAAAGAGGTAGGAATTAATGATCTACCCAGAGGTATAGTACGCATGGCATAGTTTAGGTGGCCTAGCAGAAACAGCAAATCAAGCTTAGTGAAGGATTTGGTATCCAGAAAAGTGAAAAAGAAAAGAGTGAGATGGTCAATGTACTGTTGAGGGCAAAGTTTATAATAAATGGGCATTACATTATAATGCAAAGGAAATCAGTAGGATTAATTAAACAGACCATTTTCTCTGAGTACCCAACATAAATAGCATTGCAACTGCCCCCACTGCATGTGTTGTGGAATACCACAGTGAGTGTTGTGGAATACCGGTCCCCTCTAGCGGTGTGGCATCATGCTCTGTGTACTGGAAGCTCAGAGGCAAGTACTGTAGGTGCTCAATGTTCTAGGCTCTTCAGGCTTCTGCCCTCTACGGGCTCTAGTTCATAAACACCCACATATTTTGAGTAACAGAGAATTACTTTACTAGGGCTGCCAGAAGCTAAAAAGTGCAAGGGCCTAAGCACAATAACTTCTCACACACTGTTATAATAAAAGATCAACAATTCTTAAACAAGCCCCTGTGGGCAACCCAAGAGTATAAATGTAGCAGAATCTTGTTGGGGTCCTCTCAGCACTGGTAATAAGAATGGATGAGGTGGCCTCTGTGTATTACCGTAATGACTAGGAGCCCAAGTCATGCATCAGGACCCCATTGTGTATATAGATATATATTGTGCTAGGCACTGTACAAGCACAGTACAAAAAGATGGTCCATCCATCGGACAGACAAATGTTTTGGGATCCCTACCCCCCATCTAGCTATTAAGAAAACTTAAAATCTGTTTGTAAACCCCATGGAGGTTGTTACATGCAGGTTGAGAACACCGGATGTAGGAAAACCTCAGGCATCCTGATACAGGAGTACCATACGGATGGGTTCTGAATGGAATGGAAAGATGGTCATAGTCAATAGAGGAAAACATGGAACAAGAGCTTTAATTGAGAGGGTAACACAACTGAAGGGAAAACACAAATTAAAATGGTTATCTCTTCTTTACAATACTTAGTGATGAGTATTTCTTATATAATTGATGAGTTTCATTAACTGAATTATACCTCCCACCCCAACTGAACAACATACAAGAAGAACTTAAAGAATGGAATAACTCTCTATCCTCTCTGGGTAGAAATAATTTGTTAAAATAAATATACAGCTATGTTTTCTATTCTGGTCCAACTCATCCTATGAAATTCAACTCTTTTAAAAATGCCCTCTCCTTTCCTATATATATTATCCACACACACTTTTTCTTGGGTCATAAACAACCAAGGATGATCAGAAAGACATGATATCTTCATACTGAAATGGTAGTATTATGATGCCTGACTTTTATAGCTATTATGGAGCCAGCAGGCTTACAAGATCAATCCTATCGGCTTAAAGCTCTGGAAGAATTAAGTGGTATTAAAGACATAGATATATATGCAGATTCAAAAGATGCTATAGCACCCCATATATTCCAAGACTCATTCTATCAGTTTTGAAAACTTTCTACTATGATGCCTCAAGAAATCATCCAATTGATGATGCCTGGGTTGAACAGACGTCCAGGACAGCTGACTATTTATAAAAGAGAAACAATATAAAACAGATACAAAATAACAAAACCCATTTCCTTTGATTCAGAACCACCAAGCAACCTATGTAACCACAAGATCTTATTGCTATTGCCCATATTTCTTCCCCACCTTCCCTTTTATTGCTCATCACATTGCATTGTGTCTTAAATTAAACCATTGCTATTCTAGTCAATGTCCCTGTGTAGACAAGCCCTAAGCTTTTGCAGAATTGGGGCCTTAAACTGTAAGATTTTGAAGCAGGGACTGCATCTTCCTGTGTCTGTACAGCACCTAACACAATGCCTTCCCAATCCCAATTGGTGCCTTTGGACACTACTACACTATTACGTAAGTACTAGAACTGCCACACACCCTGTTCAAGCATGTATGCATCCTGAATCATGCTCTAGGAAGCAAAGGTTGATTGTGAGACTACCGATAATTTCTTAAGAAAAATGAAAGTGTCTGAAAGTGTTCTTCTCCTTATTGTCTGGAATAAGGGGAAGAAATGACTGCCTTATTACAAATGAGGATTTTGAAGATGATTGGTGTAGACTGAGGTTGATGAGGAAGGAGGAGCTGCAAGCAAAGCTACTGATGGGACTGGACCAGGATTCTGGAGGCATTACAAGAAGAGGATCTTTGAATAAAGTACAATAGCTCCATGTTTGAGACTGTAGGGAGCAAATGCATGTTAAGGTACAGAGTTGATAACAACATGAATCTAAAATGAGTTGCTAGCCTATAAAAAAAATCCACAAAAAAACCCTTTAAATGGGATGCAGCAGGAAATCAAGAGGACTGATATTAATTTTAGGTGGAAGTAGTGGAGACAATGATGAATCTTATGTGGTATGAAATCACGTGTAAACTTGCTTCCTACTGTTTAATACTTCTGAAAATATACAGCTACACTTAAAAAGCTACAGTGGCACAGCAGCACAGCTGTAGTGCTTCAGTGTAGACACTACCTACACCAATGCAGGGGGTTCTCCAATCAGCATAGGTAATCCATCTCCCTGAGAAGCAGTACATAGGTCAATGGAAGAATTCTTCCATTGACTTAGCACGGTTTATAAGGGGACTAAAGTCATCTTAACAACATTGCTCCAGAGTATGGATTTTTCACATCCCAACTGATGTCGTTAAATTGACCTAATTTTTTAGGGTAGACTAGGCCTACATAAAAGAAGTGGAACTCTAAGGGCATGCCTACACAAGGAACACCCAGGAAAGTTTTAGGAGAATTAACTAAAGGTATGAAGTCAATGCTCATATGTTATAGTATGTTCAAGAATGAACTAAGACACTTTACTCCCGAGCGAGCACATCCACATGGGGATTTAATGCGCTTTAATTTATGTGCGTTGACTCATATCTTTAGCTGATTCACCTTAACTTTCCTGGGTGTTCCTGTGTAGACATGCCCTTAGAGTTCCACTTCTTTTATGTTTTTTACAGATCTAAGATGAATCTAGATGTTTTATTGTTACTGCATGGCAGGAAAAGGAAGTTTGTCTATTTTTTTTTCAATTAAACGTCCCCTCTTTCAACATTGCTCTCTACAGCTGTCTGACTTAATCTGTCAATAACTTGATTCTGGTGAGTTTCAGCAGATAAGGTTCCCTGCACTGGTAGAGCAATGCTGAACAAGTACAACTAAGGAAGCAGTCAGAGTCCAACTCTGAGAATGATGAAGATGCTTCCTCAGTGATGAAGTCTGAAAATGCTCTAGTAATTAAAGCTCAAACGTTCAGAAGTGTTCCCTAAAGATGAATTTTACACCTGGGCCAGAACAAGGCCAATGCATCACTTAACCTATGGGCTTAAGTAGGACTTAAGTGGTACATAGGCCTTGGGCGGGCCCCCTGCAAAGAAATATATTTCCCCCGGTTGTGTGTGCCTTAATATTTAAAGGCCGAACTGGAGACATATAGAAAACCAAAAGCTGCCGCTGACTTCAGTTACATGAAAATAGTCTGATTTCACAGAAAATGTGCAACACTTGCTGTTTCTCTCTCTCTCTCTCTCTCTCTCTATATATATATATTATATATCTAATTTGCAATAAAAATGGCCCTAAAATTGTCCAATTTTTGAGATAATTGTTCAAAATTTCATTTGGACAAGGAAATTTTCTAATTTTGCTCATCTCCACTTGTATTTTTAAGTATTTTAAGTGCCTATTGACTGGCAGTTATAGTGAAATTCTGAAATTTGTGGCATGAATTGAATGGAGGAAGGACACATTTATATTTTTGAGGCATATTTTGTTCTTTCTTCCTTGGTTGATGTATAATCAATAGACATATTTTAAGCAACTATTTATACACGCAATTATAGGTGTCTACCAGTAAAATAGACACTAAACAATAATTAGGTAAAATTTGTAATTTGTCAAAAAGCATTAATAACATTCTTAAACAAAATTGTCAATGTCTGAGGCCTTTGACAACTGTAACAAAATTCTTTCACAGGCTGCACCATTAATCAATATTAATTTGCACTAAAAATGGGGTTCATGTTTTCTAATGATCCTCCGAAAATGTTCTCTAAGAAAATATTAAGTGGTAACATTTGAGGGGAGTACTAAATTTTAGGTAGCAGACATTTTTCTCAGGCTTTTTTTTGTAGACAACAACAATAATTCCCTCATAAATAGCTGTATAATGACTACAATCTGCAAAATTCAAAGTAATTTAAAAAAAATCTGCATTCAGAGAACCTAGTTCTCACTTCTTTCAAATACTGTTTCCTTATTATGACTTTCTGCATTTTGATTGAGACAGATGCTGGCAAATTTCTTTTGGGGCCTATTCTTTAAAAACACAGAGCAAATTATTACCAGCAGCCAGCAGCAAAATAACATAACAGACTACAGTTTACTATAATCATTTCAGAAAATAACTACCAGATTCCTTGTACACCCATACGTTATCCATATTTTGGTTGCTGAAAAACAGGGACAATATTTTAAAAGCAGATCCAGGGCCCAGATCTTCAGGTATGCCAGAGCTCAGTTCAGTGCAGCTATATGTGGGGCAAAGGGAGATTTAAGCCATATCTGTGCTGCTACAATCCTGGGATGGTTGGGGACTGGCTCAGTCTCCAGCATAATTCAGAGCAGCTGCAAGGTTGCTCCAAATTACATCTGGCTGCAACAACCTTCCAGAGCTGGGGATCTGCCCTCTAGCCAGGCCCAGTCATGGTCCTCAGTATATCAAATAAGTCAGACCTTTCGTAAGTCTAAACCAGGTTTTGTGAGTAGGGCCAAGTCTCTTACCAGCACTCTTATATGTTAAAACCTTATTACAACTGGTAACAAAAAAAGCAGCAATAAAACCCAAATAAACCCAGGCATGGCCACAAAACAAAAACAATCATTAACACAAACCTTTTCCATTATTGAGTGTATGTTAGTAATCACTTACTGGCAGATCCTCTTTTGTTATAAGTCTCAAGTAACCCATCCTTGCTACCACATGACATATACTAATTTTTTCTAAATATTTTGATAGCTTAATTATTTAAAACACTAGTCTTTTTTTTTTCCATTAAGGCAATCTTTTATAGGTGGGGTACTGCCCTTGTGAAATGACAAACCGCAATAATTAAATTGCAGTGATGTATGCTGAGGAACACTACCGGAAAAGTACTTCCGCATATAAAGCTGCAGCAGAATTTACCGTATTACTTTATGTTAGTTGTCAGCTGAAAACTTGTGGACTACAGAGCATTTAGGCTAACACTTTACAACATTGCTAAGTCCATTAATTAACTGTGTACACTTGTGTAACCCTGCGTAAGATGACACTTCTGCAAACTTGAATCAAGTGGCTCCAACATAACATGGACAACTACGGGACACTTTATTTCTTGAAAATTGATACTATCTCCTGGTCTGCCAATAGCATGTTTTAACAGGATCCCTGTAGTTCAGACATTGTTTCCTGCATTCTCCAGATGTACTGTAAAGTAGTTATATATTTGCTGTAGATGGGTAAAGTTACACCAAGAAAGGGTTTGAGTGCAACCTGGAATTCATTCTTCAGTCAGCATGTGTAGCAAAGAGAACTGCACAGCATGCAAGTTAGTGAGTGACGTGTAACAGGACATCCTATGTGGGCCACTTCTTAATGGTGTAGCAATGGATACTGTAACAATGGGGTTGGCATTAACCAGCATGGTGGGGAGTGGAAGAACAGTAGTAGAGCAGGTAAAATTATTTGGATGACCATACATCTGAGACAATTAGCATTGTGGGGTGTGCGACTCTGGGAGAGAGAGAGAGAGAGAAGGGATATCTTGGTGAAAAATAAAGTTCACTAATTTTCTTAATCACATTTTGTTATACATTTGTATATTTGCTCTGATATCCGTGTTCTTAAATTCTTCGTGGTGTAGTTTGCCTGTACCTCCTCTCCTGCTCTTCACAGCTTCTCCAAATACTTACTTTTCTGACCTCCTTCCCTATCCCAGCAACTTCCCCCCTGGCTGAATTCCTGGCACTTGATGTGTTCTGCCTACCATCCCTCAGGATCTAGTGGATTTTACTATGACTGTTATTTACCTTCTGAATCAACTCTTCATTGGACATTTGCTGTGTGGGTGCCCCGATTGTGGCTATGTGGATGGTATTCAAGGAACTGCTGTGCCAAATTTAGACATGACGGGGCTTAGCTTCATCTCAGATGCAATGGTTACAGACTTTTTCATGGGATGGATGCCAGCATTTGGGTGTCCTATCTTGCACAGGAGTGGCCCCCTTGAAGACTTAACCACACACCTGTTAGGCATCGCAGTCTCAGCATCTATCTGAACTTAATGCCTTTTAACCACGAGTTGAGGATGTAAATGGCGTCCACACCATCATTAGCCTGCTGAAGCCTTTGTCTGACCTCTTATACTGCTACAGAACTGAGATCTGTATGTCTGTGAGTACAGAGGCTCCAATATTTCTAGCTGATCCTCAGCCAGGTCTGCACATGCAGTATGTGGAGTCCTGTTTTTATGCCTTCCGATAGCAATGCCAAAGGCTGATTAACATGGCTTCAGGGAACGGAAAGGGAAATGACCATCCTCTCTGTTCTTGTGCTAGCTGCCAGTCAGAAAGATGGTCTTTAAAAGGAGACAAGTAGTTCTGGCACCAAGAAGATATTTAAATCATGAAAATAATTGTAATTCTTCCCAGTAAAGCCTTATCCATAAATCATACTAATGTGCGGAATTAACTTTTTGAAAACCAGAAGTTTATTCCAGCCTAAACCACGTCTTGAACTGTAAAAGTGTAGCAACAAAAGAAGGGACAAGACTTTTGCTACGTTGGATAGTAAAATGTGTAAACCTTTGTCACAATGCTTATGAAAATTGATAAGGTTTTAACAAAATCTCTGGCTGTTTCCGTAAGAAATGCTATGTGGCCTCTCAGCTAGAGAAAATATATTTCTCTAGAGAAAAAACTCATCCGTATTGTCTTTCTCTGGGATTTATCTGAATAAGATATTTTTCTTTCATTGTTTTATGAGGCATTTGCAAATTGTCTTTACTTGCTACTCTAGGTTTCAGTAGTACACTTACAAAGGCTTTTATGGTCCAACTACCATGGAAATCTCTGAGCCAAATTCCACGTTCTGGAGAGGAGGATGCTCTAGTGATTATAGCCCCCTCCCCAGCCTGTCTCTTCCCTCCTGTCGGACTCACACTGTTCCCTTTCCCTGTTTCACTATCCTCCTTGCACCCCACGACTTGGCTCCTGCCTCTTCCCCAGCTTCTCCTATTCCCCCCAGCTTCTGAGTCTGCCTTCTGTACTCCTATGCACACCCCCAATGCCCCAGCTCCTGTCCTACTACTGCCCCCTCCTATCCAACTCTCCTAGCCTCCAGCTCCTTCCCTGATTACCCTCTGCTCCTTTACGAGCCCTTCATGCCCCAGCTCCTGTCCTCTTCCCCCACTGTTGCCATGCTGCACCACATCCTGTCTCCTTCTGCTTCCCTTCCCACCCCCTTGACCAATCAGCTGCTATCCACCCTTTGGCTCCTGCAAATTCCAGTTCACTTGTCCAAACTCTGGAGGCTCTGCATTCCAGTCAGTCAGCTTCCCCCTTCTGCACTGCCTGGGCTCCAGCAGGAAGACATTAAGAGCCCAGGAGTGACGGACTATCTGCTTTCAGTGCTGGTGCCTGAAAGCCAGTTTCCCCAACTGATGGGAAATTCCTTGTAAATGTAAGTCCTGCTCAGTCCTTGCATCCCCAAGCTAGAGCATGCCCAGTACAGATGGAATCTTCAGAGATTTTAGCTGCTAAATTCTAACAAGTCTCTACTGATTACATGTGAGTTGAAATTTTTCAGACTCATAATTTGCCAAATTTGGGTGAATTTCACAGGCCTGGCATAGGACACATCCCTGACACCATGGCAAACCCCCGACCAAATTTCAAGTCTCTGTTTCAGTGCCTGGGAGCCCTAGAGCTTCTCAACAAAATGATTGTAATTTTTTTTTAATATGGGTAAAACAATGTATTTTTGCCTGACCTTGTTGTGAGAAACAGCTGAACCATTTTAGCTGAAACTTTCAAAAAAAAAATTCTGCCTCTGGCAGACCTTGAACATGGAAAATTTCAGCCCAAACAGTTAGTCTGGGAAAATTATAAACAATTGAAAAAAGGGTCTTATAAGAGGATGTGTTGAACAACCTTAATTACAGATGATGGTACCAGTTCAACCTTTAATACAGCCTTGTGAGGCAAACAAGCCACACAAATACAAGCATGCTATTTGAGCAGCAAGCCAACCTGTCCAGGAGAAAGAGTGGTCTGATGCAAAGGCCCAGGAAGAAAACATAACTCCACTCAGCACTAGAGAGCATGAAGTTGCTTTGGTGAGCATATATAGTGAACAAGACTTCACCTCCTGTGTCCAATGAGGGGACTGCTTTATAGTTAGTAGCTTTTCCTTGCACGACCCCACTGAAACGTAAGAAACATTAATTTTGTGTTCAGAGTAAAATCCATTCCAACCGTAGAATAAAAGGCAATTTTTTTAGAATTTATGAACAGGCTAGTGTCTGGTGAACGATGGACCATACAACAAAGAAATCTTGAAATTCTTAGGCTAAACCCACCCACCTCTATCCCAAAACCCTCTCACTGTCAGATTTTCTAATGAGGTTTTCAATATTTTTAAATGTAAATGTGCCATGTGAAAGTTACACAGCTGGGAAAACTCTGCATACACCTATCCCACTCTTAGTAAAAGGGCCAGATCAACAGCTTGTATAAATTGGCATAGCTCCACTGATGTCAGTAGGACTATGCTGATTTACACTCGTTGAGGATCTGGCCCCCTTACTAATGATCTCCAATTTTGTCAGCAAACTAAACTTTTGCCTAGGAAGTGGCTGTCTTCGAAAAAGAATGAAACCAGAATCATTAAAACTATGAAGGTATTTAAGCAGTCAACTTTTTCTGAAAATTGTTTGATTCATTTTTAATATATTATTTTAGTAAATATTTGTAGATGCCGTGAGAAGTAGAGCTAATTACTGCATTTTCCTTCCAAACAAAAGCAAGGAGAGTCATTTAATTGCTATTTGATATGAAAAGCTATTTAGAAGTTTATTTTGTTTTTGTTACGTTCTAAACTCATGATCAGCTCTGTTTAAAAAAAGTCCCCAAAATTCTTAGTTTTACATTTGTGTATTATCTAGTTCACTTTACGGTAGTTTCTTTTAGCTCTATCAATCTAGCAGAAGATAATTATAAATATTGTTCTGAGGTAGATGAAACCTTGGTATAGGTTTGAGTTCAAACCCCATTGAGATTGGTAGGTGTGAACTCACCCTTCAGATAACATAACTATACGCATAAGCTCCACCTAAGGCAAAAGGTGTGTGTGAACTCACCCAGGAGCTTTTGGCTGAGAATTGATTTGAGTAGAGGGGTCTTTGTGTGTGTTTGAGATCTCACAGAAACTGAGGGCAGACAAGAACAGATGGAGTGAGGGACAGCCTGAAGGAACAGCTAAAAGAGTGTGGTTGACCCTGGAAGAAACACGGGGAGGATTTTTGGGTCAGCGATTCAGACTGGGAAAAGTGTTCTTGGTGCTGTGAGCCAGAGAAACTATTTTCTGCTATTTGATTCCTTGTATGCTCAGACACACATGACTTTGTACATTGATTATAAATAAAATTACATCAAAGAAATACCCGAATACCACCAATTTGTACTCTCAACTGGAACACTGACAGGACCCCAACCTTTGGGTAATGACTTAGGTCAAGAATATCAATGTAATGTTTAGTGTAGAGCTCAAACTTTCCTAAACTTACACAGCTTTGTGTATGTTTGGGACTTTCTGCTAAATGCTGAAGTGATTTATTTAAAGTTTTGCTAAATCTCATTTGTGTTGTCTCAGAGCAACTGGAACTCAAATCTCTCTTTGCTTGAGATCACTAAGTCTTTTGTTGTTGTTAACACTAACTGGTGGAACAGGAGAGTATCTGAACACCTCACTAAACTGGACTAGTCAACCATCTATATTTATGTCCAGTTGTCACACTATGCAATTGTAATCACCCCCCGCCCCAATAGTCCAGTTTAAATCTTAGGCCTTCAGCATAGATTTTTATTACTAGATCTATAGGACTAAATCCGTTATCAGGAAGTAGTAGCAGGCAGTTATCCTCAGTAGTTCAGCCACAGAGAGGGGACACAACACACATTGTACCAGAATGTGTGTCATTAACATCATACCACAAACCCAGATTATACACAAGATGGAATGAAAGGAGCACATAAATGATCATTATTTTTTTATGGGAGTTTGACAGTTAAAAGGAACATAATGCTGACATGAACATTGTCAGTGACCTGTTGTGTCCAGATTAAAAAAAACATTTTATTTTTGTCCAGGCTGTCATAGGAATGGTAGAATGAATTATTCTCACATTGTGATAAATATCCAAGACTGCACATTTTGGGATTTTTGCATGTGAATAAGACAAACAGGAGCCTGATCAAAGAGTTCTTATATAGGTAAAATTCCCAATCATGTCAATAGGAATTTTTCTCTGTGAAGTTGTAGCATCAGGCCACTGGTGAACAAAATTTGAGAGCTATAGAGTTAAGCCTTGGGCTGCATGGGAAGCGAAGAGAGCAGGAACTCAGCAACAACACGGATAGGAAAAAGAACCAAGTTGGTAGACTCTAGGGAGAGCTTTTATTCCCAAAGAGATCATTAACTTCCACCTCTTTCCCCAATTTGGATACAATATCTATAATACTGATCGGCCAAAATGGATTTGCAAACATCAATTCAAAGGCATTCACCAGAGCTAATCACAAAGGGCTGAATGCTCAAAAGGAGTTAGACTCCTAATTTGAAATCAATGGAAGTTAGTAGCCTAACTGCTTATGAGCATTCAGCCCCAAAAAAAGTGTCCACAAAAATAAAATTTTAACAAAGAACAGAAATGAAATTTCACAAGTGTTTTTGCAAATTTGTTTTCTGACCAGCCCTAGTATTTAAAAGGGTAGGGCATTTTACACATTCATTGTTATTGAAGTACTCTTTTTATTTGCACAAGAAATTAGAAGTTTTTGGATGAAAAACAATACCTGTGATTTTTAATCTTTTGCTTTTCCATCAAAGTGTTTGTCCTTTTCCACTTAATCTGGATTTTTCTCTGAAACTTGTTGTGACAGGGTCCACTCACCACAGCAGCACCTCCTGTTGGCCATCACGGGGATTAGCTCTGCCAGCCAACGTGCCCTCTTCTGGTGGTGCCTCTGCCATCATCTTCTCCACCTGCAAACCACCTCAGTCCAAGCACCACAGCATCCTCTTTATGACTTGGCTCACTGGCCATGTCACCATCTGTGTTTCCCCTTTTCAGGGGTAAGTATCATTGTCCACCAGTCAAGCCACTTTTCCAGTAGCAAATGGGAGAGGGGGGGAACCCCAGACCCACCCACTTCTCCACGTCCCAATTCACAAACCCTGTATATAGCAGCCTCCAGATGCTATATACATCTGGAGGCTGCTATATTCAATGGGCCACTTCCCCAGAGCTCCAGCACCTTCTTTGCCTTTACCGCAGAGCATTCAGCTACCCAGGCCCAGCAGCCAGGAGCCTCCTATTGCTCCCCCAGTCCCTGACAGCAACTGCACTGTCCAAGGTACTACCCTTGCTGCAGCCTGCTAGGCACACAGTCCGCACTCCTTGGGCTCCCTGCAGTAACTAACTCTGCTCTGCCCTGCAGCTCCTTTTGTACTAGCCTGCTGGGCCCTGATTGGCTGCTTCATGCATCTGCCCTCCAATTGGTTGCTTCCTGAGCAGCCTGTCTAGGCTGCTTGGAGGACTCACCTCTACTGCTCCTTTCTGGGATGGGGTTTGGCAGGCCCATGAGGCCTCCATTAATCCCTTTCACTCTAGTGTGGGGTAAACACCCCATCACACTTGCCATGAAAAAACTGCAGTCCTAATGTTGACTGGTTAACTCACAGTTATTAGGAATTTTCCAGTATTCCACTCCCCCTATATTCTTACTCTAACTGTAGAGAGATAAGTAAGATAAGATATACACCTCTACCCCGATATAAGGCGACCTGATATAACATGAATTCGGATATAACGCGGTAAAGCAGCGCTCTGGGGGGGCAGGGCTGCGCACTCCGGTGGATCAAAGCAAATTCGATATATGGCGGTTTCATCTATAACGCAATCAGATTTTTTGGCTCCCAAGGACAGCGTTATATTGGGGTAGAGGTGTACTCATATATGAAAACAAAACAAAACAAATAAACACTGAAAAAGGATTTTACAGAGAATCCTTAAGAGTTGAACCATTCCAAAAATATTGAAAATCTTTCACAAAAGAAACAAAAAAGTTACATACTGTGTTTTAATCTACTTCATATGATAATTAAAGGTAAATGGAATGTTCCTTTTTATGCATGAAAAAAGGTTAACTGAGTTTTTCACTTTTCCTATTTGAGGTTATTAAAAAGTATAACTCATTCAAAGTAATAATTTAACACCCAAAATTATGTTTACATGAAATTCATGTTGTGATGACACAAAGTGACAAGTAAAGTCAAAATTAAGAATGATATCATACCTGAAACATATACTGAATACTGATCAGATATGGCAATAACATTGCCTTGAGATCCTTGTAATACCTAGAAACAAAGTAACAGGGGCATTTTGTGTTAAGATTCATTCTCAGTCCTTGAGTTGTCTATGTCAATATTTAAATATAAATTGTTTTCATTTATATTCTGTGACAAAGTTCCTCCTCTACCTTGGTGGGTCCTGCACTTATTGGCGGATTTGCTCACTTCACAGATTCACCCTGTGAGTCAGGAAACAGTCCAGAGACCTTCCCCTCTGGTAGAAGCTATAGTCCAGGTCAATTCCTCCTGTGTTTGATCAGGAGTTGGGAGGTATGGGAGGAACCCGGGCCCGCCCTCTACTCTGGGTTCCAGCCCAGGGCCCTGTGGATTGCAGCTGTTTAGAGTGCCTCCTGGTACAATTGCACAACACCTACAACTCCCTGGGCTACTTCCCCATGGCCTCCTCCCAACACCTTCTTTGTCCTCACCACCGACCTTCCTCCTGATGTCTGATAACGCTTGTACTTCTCGGTCCTCCAGCAGTACGCCTACTCACTCTCAGCTTCTTGCACACCTCTTGCTCCCAGTTCCTCGCACGCACACACTTCATCTCCTCTGGCTCCCCCTGGCTTGACTGGAGTGAGCCCTTTTATAGCATCAGAGGGGCCTTAATTAGAGTCAGGTGCTTAACTGCCTCACCTGACTCTTAGCAGGTTAATTGGAGTCAGGTGGTCTACTAGCCTGGAGCAGCCCCTGCTCTGGTCACTCAGGGAACAGAAAACTACTTATCCAGTGACCAGTATATCTCCCTTCTGCTACTCTGCTGTTCCCAACTGGTCTGGGTCTATCACAATTCCTTTCCCCCACAAAAGTAACAAAATAAAATAAATAATACTTTGAAAAGTGCTATAGAGTTTCACGAGAGACCATGTAAATCCTTTTCAGTTGGTGGAACATTGACGCAGCCACTGCTCACGCTCATAAAATCCATGTGCTATAATTCCTCATGAATTTTTTTTTGGAAAAAAGTTACTGTGCATGTACAACTTTTCTAAATGTAGTTTTTCCTATGAAATATCCCAGAGCATTAGTTCATATTAAAGCTAAAAAGACTAAAAGATTTCAGTTTGATGATAAAGCCTTCATTTTCTTATATGAGCACAATAAAGCAAATTAAATGATTGCTTTTCCTTCCTTTCCCACAATATATAAATGGCTAAGATGTTTTTCTGAAAATTTTTAAAAATAATCATGCTCCATCCCCATTTATGGATTAACTGTTTAGTTTCTATGCTCATTTGCATTAAACTGGGCAAGGTTCCTTTAAGTGCCAATGTTCTGTTAGAATGTTAGCAATTCAGTATGGCTGAAAAACTTGTGATGCATAATTTATTCAATTAATGTAGCCCTTTTTTGTGTTTGCAAAAAAATCTACAAACAGGCTGTGTTTTTACAGATCTGTTAGTTTTCAAAATTATTATGATTTGTTCAGATGTATTTCAGCCTGTGGATTCCTCTTGAACAGGGTGCTGAGAGCATTATTTTCGCATTTTTCATAGTCATAATTCACTATCCAAGCTATTTTGACTGGAAACATAGATCAAATGGTCTATGTCCGTGGCCTGTTTGGATGACTAACTCAGAATCAGGTTTCTGGTGGAAATACTCATGATTACAAAATTAAATTTTAAGTAATTCACTTTCCATGACTGCTGAAACATTTGCTTAAAACTCTCTATTTTGCTGACTATTTCAACCAGCAAACTTTTCCTAAAATAGTCATGAAAAGCAAACATTAAAGTGGTATGAACCCATCTGAAACAAATTGGTTTAAAATTTAAACCAGATATTCATGGACATAAGATGTATATAATTTTTCACTATTCACCTTATTTACCTATTTAGGTTTTTATTAGGGCTGTTGATTAATCACAATTAACTCATGCGATTAACTCAAAAAAATTAATCGTGATTAAAAAAATTAATCGTGATTAATCGCACTGTTAAACAATAGAACACCAATTGAAATTTATTAAATAGTTTTGGATGTTTTTCTACATTTTCAAATATATTGATTTCTGTTACAAAACAGGATACAAAGTGTACAGTGCTCACTTTATATTATTATTTTTGATTACAAATATTTGCACTGTAAAAATGATGAACAAAAGAAATAGTATTTTTCAATTCACCTCATAGTTCTGTAGTACAATCTCTTTATTGTGAAATGTAACTTTCAAATGTTGGCGTTTTTTTTGTTACATAACTGCACTCAAAAACAAAACAAAGTAAAAGTTTAGAGCCTACAAGTCCACTCAGTCTTACGTATTGTTCAACCAATCGCTAAGACAAACAAGTTTGTTTACATTTACAGGAGATAATGCTGCCAACTCTTATTTACAATGTCACCTGAAAGTGAGAACAGGCATTTGCATGGCACTTTTGTAGCCAGCGTTGCAAGGTATTTACATGCCAGATATGCTAAACCTTTGTATGCCCCTTCATGCTTTGGCCACCAGAGGACATGCTTCCATGCTGATGATACTCGTTAAAAAAATGTGTTAATTAAATTTGTGACTGAACTCCTTGGGTGAGAATTGTATGTCTCCTGTTCTGTTTTACCTGCACTTTGCCTTATATTTCATGTTATAGCAGCCTCGGATGATGACCCAGCATGTTTGTTTTAAGTACACTTTCACTGCCAATTTGACAAAATGCAAAGAAAGTACAAATGTGAGATTTCTAAATATAGCTACAGCACTAGACCCAAGGTTTAAGAATCTGAAGTGCAGTCCAAAATGTGAAAGGGATGAGGTGTGGAGCATGCTTTCAGAAGTCTTAAAAGAGCAACACCACCAAAAAGGAAAATCAACCATCTGCTGGTGGCATCTGACTCAGATAATGAAAATGAACAAGCGTCGGTCTGCTCTGCTTTGGTCTGTTATCGAGCAGAACCCATCATCATCATGGACGCATGTCCTCTGGAATGGTAGTTGAAGCATGAAGAGACATGAATCTTTAGCACATCTGGCATGTAAATATCTTGCGACGCCAGCTACAATAGTGCTATGCGAACGCCTGTTCTCACTTTCAGGTGACATTGTAAACAAGAAGTGGGCAGCATTATCGCCTGCAAATTGTAACCAAACTTGTTTGTCTGAGCGATTGGCTGAAGTAGGACTGAGTGGACTTGTAGGCGCTAAAGTTTTACATTGTTTTATTTTTGAATGCAGGGTTTTTTATACATAATTCTACATTTGTAAATTCAACTTTCATGACAAAGAGATTGCACTACAGTACTTGTATTAGGTGAATTGAAAAATACTATTCCTTCATTTTTAAAGTGCAAATATTTGTAATAAAAAATAAATATAAAGAGAGCACTATACACTTTGTGTTGTAATTGAAATCAATATATTTGAAAATGTAGAAAACATCCAAAAATATTTAAATATATGGTATTCTATTATTGTTTAACAGCACAATTAATCACGATTAATTTTTTAATCACATGATTAATTGTGATTTTTTTTTATCGCTTGACAACCCTAGTTTTTATACTGTGCTCTTCACCATAATATCTGAGTGTCTAATACCACATACGTGGGGTAGCACTCATGGAGCCATATCCTGCAGCATTTAGAGAAAATCTGAAGTGAATGGGCTTTTTCCTAAGTAAAGGCTGAGTAAAGACTGCAGGATCTGGTCTTAGGTTTGTTCTATACCCCACAACTGGAACATTAGTTATCACTGATGTGATTAAATTTCAGATCCAAATAAAAAAGAGCCACGCTGCAAATCCCAGGAAAAAAAAACTGGTTAATAACCCAAACACTGACACAACCAGTGCTAGGGTTCCCTAAAAAGATACTTACCTAATAAGCATATCTCATGCTTTCACTGTTGTAAACCTCATTCCCCACCCCCACTTTTGGTCATTCCTTTCTGTGCTTTGTCTAACTTAGGCCCTGAGATACCTACTGGAGTGTAAGAGTCACTTGCATAGATCCCTATGCAGGATTGGGCCCTAAGAATGTAAACTTCTTGGGATAGGGACCTGTCAATGTTCTCTCTCTAAGCATGCATGCTGATGAGGCTAGATACAAATTCCATGATCATCAGTAATATGATGGCATATATTAGATTCCTGCATGGTAAAAATGTTGAAAAGTGCTGTATGTTAAATATAAACTACATGATGATACACTAGTGGATGCATGTTCAAAGTATCAAAGTTTTTAAATAGTTTTACTTCAAGCCACTGCCTAACAAATAAAGCAGAGACTTGTGCCTACTTGCACGTACAGTCCTTGCATATCACAGGTAAATCCTATACCTACCTACATAGATAGACATAATATGTTAAAAGTCAGTAAAGAGCATGAGAGGCAAAACATTACAATATTCATTTTAGACCCTAGTCTGATAGTCTTAAGGAGGTTTAGATTCATTTGCGCTGGCAGGGAGCTGAATTGGATGATATGAGAGGTCTCTCCCATCTCTTGACTTCAGAGATTCAGGCTATGTTCATTTCAATGCAGCTATGAAAAAGCAGACTTCAGTGCAGCTGTTTCTCTCCTCCTCTAAAGCTTCTCAAGAGAAACTGCTCCATCCAGGCGGCCGCCTGAAAATGGTTAAGCAGGGGGTGAGGTTGGGTGCGCATGAAAAGCATCCTTATAACAAGCAAGGACCTTCCCACTTCATTCTGCGGCGCGGCTCTGCCTGCCCCCAGCAGACAGCACAGCCCCACACAGAGGCAAGTTTGCTGGGGAATCAAGGGGCTGGAAGCCTCTGCCAAGTGCCTGCTCCTTACAAATGATTCTCCAGGAGCCCCCCCGCCCTCCAGCACCCCCACCCACCGTGCGAGCCCTCCTGTGCAGCGGGGATGGGAGGCGAACGTGGCTGGCTCCTGCGCTGAGCAGGGGATTTGTGCAGAGAAGCAGTGGCCCGTGTGCGCCTCCTGTTCCCGGTGTAATTTGCAGCCAATCATCAGTAGGTGTCCACATCCCTGCATCCTCCTCACCTCGGAGCCAATCACCCCCTCCCCTCCTCTTCTCTCTTCCCTCCCCTCCCCCAGCCACCACCACCCGCACATACACACACACAAACAGAGAGAGAGAGAGGGAGAGAGAGACTCCCTGGCTCCCTCCCTCCCTCGCACACAGCGACTGGAGACGGACCGAGAGCAACGCGCAGGGAGAGGAGACCACCGAGCACACAGCCAGGCGCTCTCACACATACACGCACACACATACTCACCCAGTGCCTGCTCTTTCCTCCCCCCCTTCCTCCTCCTCCTCCTCCTCCTTTTCTCTCTGCAACAAGGGGGGGAAAGCCACTTACAGGTATTTGTCTAGTGGCTCGGCGTCTTTATTTTTTCCCCACCCACCCCCCTTCACAGTTTGTTTACAAGTATCAAAGTTGTATTTGAGGAGCTGCCAAGACACATCTGGATATTTCTTCTTCTTTGTGCTAGGGAGTGATGTGCAACTAATTAAAGGCAGACAGGCTGGTAGCGTCTGCAATTTCCAGCCCCCCAAATAAAGAGACTGGTAAGTGATTGTTTGGTTCTCTTGCTCTCTCTTTTTGTTTTTCCTTCTGGGTTTTTTTTATTTTGGGGTTTCTTTGGTTGGGTTTTGGGGAGGGGGGATTGGTTTTGTTCCTGTCCTCTAGGATCGTAAAAGTAGATTAATACGAGACTTGGGCAATAAAAGGCGCCGCTGTATTAATTTATTAATTAATCTGCACCCGCCCCTCCTCCTGAATGTTAAATATGACCTTTGATCTCTATGTCTCTGGCAGACCAGACATGGAATATTGAACATGTACAGGCACATTGGCTTAAGCAGGAACCAAATCATGCAGTCTGGATAGCTATTTTTATGATTATTTTTAAATGTGGACTATAGTTAAGAAAAAATCAATAGCTGCGTCTTAGGTACCCTTTTCATGCTCCAGAGATGCATCGATTAAACAATAATGACCTGGTTGGTGGGCACCATCATTTTCCCCTTTCTGATGGCAATAAACCTTGAAGGGGGATAGGGGTGGGGGATTGGAGAGGTAGCAAGAAAAGAAAGATTTTGTGCAGAATAGACACTTTAATACTATGAAAATAAAGCATAAAATGCGTGTATTATTTAATATATCGAATTAAAGGCTAAAATGTTAACAAATTTCCCTCCCCAGTTGTGTGGATTTCCTACACATGGTTGGCAAAACTAGTTTTATTGAGTAGTTGTTATTATGGACATGCGGTTACAGTTTCATTTATAGAAACTAGAGGTCTTTGCTATGTGCAAATTCTTAGCCTTCTTTTCCAAGTCTATGTTTAGCCTGGAGCTTTTGGGGGCACCCTTTTTATTGCCATCAGACCCCTGAAGGGAGCAATAGTCTCAGTTTTTCCTGACGTGAAAATAGAGGTGGTTCATGTGTGATTAGGGTCTTTCTGTGATTGAAAGATGCATGCTAGTTCCTAATCCAGCCAAGGGTGAGGTTCTTTATCTAGATTTATTCTACCATAATCTGGATTTGTTTACATAAACCCTGCTTTTTAGAATATAACATCAGTAGATGATGAAGTTTTTGCACTTGGTAAGTTGGGCTATAAACGGTTCATTAATCTAATTATGATCCTAATTACTATAATTGATAACCATTTGAACTATACATATTTTAGTCTGAAACAGTACTGGGCCACATTTGGTGTCCCGGAAGTAAAGGTTTCTGATCAATATATATAAATCTAAAAAAATGCTAGAATAAGTCTAAAATAAATATCCAGGTGAAGAATCTAGAAAACAGAGACTGATAATAAAATTGTGTTTTAGTTAGGTTTTGTTTTACTTTCTAAAGACAGAAATAGTGTATCTTTTTCTCTATTATAAACTAAAATATCCCTCTCCACATCATAAGAATGGCCTATGAGAAATAAAAGGCATAAAAATCCTTATTTCTGCATTAAACTTTTAAAAAATAAAATAATAAGAATAACAATGAATCTGTCAATCCCACTAATGGTTAATTCAGCAGGTAACTATATACCTGATGGAGTCTTTTTTTTTTTTTTTTTTATAAAACAATTTATATTCCTGTAATGCCTGCAGGAGGTGCTTTAAAAAAAAAAAACAGTCTTGTGCAGCCCCCATGGCTTGGAGATGGAAAAGAGCCTCCAGAGGAACTGGGGATGTTCAGCCCAGCTGCAGGCTCTGAGGTCAAAAACTGTGAAATTGCCTGGCTTAAATATTTTTATCTCCTCTCCTTTTTCATTTTTTAAAAACAAGCAGAACACCACCTTCTCTACCCCACAAGCACCACCACCATCAAATGGCTTGTACTATTGAGATCTGTCCTTGGTACATAGAATTAAGACCCTGACAGAACCAGCTGTGCTGGGATTCAAACTAATGACCGTCAGACACAGAAGGACACTGTGGCAGCTGGTAGTTCTTCCCCCCTCCCCATTTTTTTCTGCCTCTTTAGTTCAGCTTGTATGTGGGCAGGTTCTTAGTATTGTGTGTTGCTTACAGTTTATTCTCTAATGCATTGTGGACTTTCTCAGTACTTCATATCCTGTTCATTTGCTTCTTCAAGCCATCGCTGCTTTCTGCTTTACTTGACATTTGCATGCCCTGGCAACACTTGTTCACACATTTCATATGCCCTCTGGTTATAGGTATTAGAGCCCTTGCACCCATCGTTTGCATGTCTTTAGCACTCCAACTGGTCCCTTTCCCTAGGCATTTGTCAGCGCCCCTCCCCAGGTATGCCCAGTTATTAATGCGTTTACTCAGGGGGAGGTGAGGCAGGATAGACCGGGAGCGTGGCGGTGGGCTCGTGGCTTTATTGGTTCGCGTGCAAACGCTCTGGAATTGCTGCTGAGTGTGTCTGTGTGACTGTTTCCTGTGCCTTGACATCTTTTTGGAAATGACTTTCTTTATTTTAGTTGTCACAGTTCCTGGGAGAATGCAAACGAAGAGGCTGCCTGACAATTTGCCGTCTGCAGAAATGTACCCCAAAGAGGATTAACACTCCCCTCCCCATCCACCCAGCACCCGACCCCATCCATCCCACCCAGACGACGGCTCCTGTGGCCCTCCGCCCTGCCCTACCCTGCCCCTCACTGGTGTCCCCCCCCTCCACCCTTTCTCCCCCTGTCACCCCAGCATCCCATTGCCACCATGAACACCAACGTGTGCGTGGAGAGCGGCCCCAACCCCGAGGCCCCGGGGCTGCCCAAGGATAACCACCTGCCCGAGGGGGCCCTGAACAGCCTTGTGGATTACAACTCGGAGATGGAACGCTACCGCTCCTTCGCCACCTTCTACAAGACCAACGGGGGCGCCTTCCCCCAGGCGGCCAAGATCGCTCGCATCACCACCCCCATCTTCCCCAGCGCCGCCGCCGCCGCCGCCGCCCGCATCGGCATGTCCCCCTGGAACTGCGATACCGCCACGGCCGCCGCCGCCACCGCCATGCTGTGGGGCAGCGGCGGCGGCGGCAGCAATACGGTCCCAGGCGGCGCGGCTGGTGCAAGGAAATCCTCCTCCTCCGCCGCCGCCTCCGCCTCGCTCCACGCCGGCAGGAGCAGCATGCACCATCGGAACGAGTCCCAGCGGCTGGGCAAGCCTGGCTGCGCGCCAGCCGAGCAGCCCGCCTTGCAAATGGCAAATAATAATTTCCTCTCCACCTTATCCCCCGAACACTGCAGACCTTTGGCTGGGGAATGCATGAACAAGCTCAAATGCGGCGCTGCTGAAGCAGAGATAATGAATCTCCCCGAGCGCGTGGGGACTTTTTCCGCTATCCCGGCTTTAGGGGGCATCTCATTACCTCCAGGGGTCATCGTCATGACAGCCCTTCACTCCCCCGCAGCAGCCTCAGCAGCCGTCACAGACAGTGCGTTTCAAATTGCCAATCTGGCAGACTGCCCGCAGAACCATTCCTCCTCCTCCTCGTCCTCCTCCTCCCTGGGAGCCGCCGGAGGAGGGGGGGCGGGGGGAGGAGGAGGAGGCGGGGGAGGAGGGGCAGGCAACCCTGCCAAGAAGAAGAGGAAAAGGTGTGGGGTCTGCGTGCCCTGCAAGAGGCTCATCAACTGTGGCGTCTGCAGCAGTTGCAGGAACCGCAAAACGGGACACCAGATCTGCAAATTTAGGAAATGTGAAGAGCTAAAGAAAAAACCTGGCACTTCACTAGAGGTCAGAGGAGATGATTTCTTTTTCCCCAGCCTCCCTCCGTCCCTGCTCAACCCCCTCCCCCCACCCCTCCAGTGCTTCTTGTCTAGCTTCAAGATGCAGCATCCCTTTTCTGAAGCCTCATTCAGGTTGTAAGGGTTATTGCACATGTGACACTGGCTTCCCTCACTGGCACCTGGTATGAACCCACCCTGAAAGTAGAGGGTGGGGGATGCTCTTAAATAAGAGTGTGAAGGGGAGGGGGGCGGGGAATCCCTTTGACATTTTTATTTTGGTCCCTGGAAAAATCACTATGGTTTCTTATAGTAACTAACATCACAGATGATGAATTAAAATCTTCGTTAAGAGGGTTCTTTAACACCTCTGCACGTGCTGGGCACATCCACATTGATGTGAACAATCTCTGTATGCTTATCTGTTATTTTAAAGAGTTCTGTCTGGTGACATGGAACAGAGTTTTACTTATATGAAACCAGGGGTGGAGGGTAAACACTTTTAAACCTGAAAGCAAATGGGGTGTTTATTTATTTTTTCTAACTTAATTGTTGCCATTATGAGATCTCTGTGCTTTATCTACTGTGTTTTCTATCTGACTGGTAATTATCTTTAATTTTTGGTGGAGAGGAGGGGGAAGAGAGCAGGAAAAGAATGTAGCTGAACACCTGACTTTTTAGTGGTCAGCGGTTCAGAACAAAGTAATAGCTAGTTATTTTCAGGGTGACTGATGGCAATTTGATTCAAGAAAGACAATTAGTCACAGAGTTAAATAGTTTGGTGACATGTGCTACAAATTCTTTTTGGCAATGCATTTTACAACATAATCCTTTTTTTGGTGTACTAAAATGTGATGTAAAAAATAAGCACAGGTATGACTGAAATTATGTCTGATTGAACTGTATATACATTTATTTTTACAATGTGTCCTCAGAACTGACAAATGTATTGAATATCACAAAGCTGTAAAGACAGGTTTTCAAGTTTGCTAGACATACAAAAGACAGACAGAGATGATGTTGTGGAAATTTCAGTTCATGTATTGAGTACAAGAGACAATGATAAAAATACAAAAATATATGTAAAATGGCTATTAGGTGATATTTTTAGACAAAGGAAAACAAGACAGAGGAAAGACTAGTAATCATATGTAATCCCTTGTCATTATTAAAATTATAGTGTTGCTGGTTAGATGCACATATCAGACGTGTCTGAAGGTGTCGGGGGGAATGGTAGATTTAGTACAGAGGAGTACTGTGTATACTGGGTGACAGATTAAGATTTGCAGTCACAGAAAATAGCAACAAAGTGAGAAACTGCAACTTTCCAGTTTGCATGTGTTTTGTGGTTATTTTCTAAATCATTGGTTGCAGGAGTTTTCTCCAACAAGGGGTGGGGTCTTGGGGTAAAGAAAAACAATCCTTCAGTTTGTTTGACACCAAATAAATGAATACAGCCTTATTGATATTAATATTGCCACTGAACTGAAGGAAATTTTGGTTTTTTATATTAAAATTTTGCCATCGTGATTTATTGTATTATATTGAGTCCCATCAAAATATCATGTTCATTCCTCCTTGCAAGAGTGAACTATCCTTGTTGAAAGTTTGGTTATTAGCCCATTTTTATTACATTTTCTTCAGCTGCTTTTTGTAAGTAATCCAGTATCACAGAAATACAGCAAATTATATGGATTTTTTCTGGTGCTAGACATCAGCTGTTAACTTTTGATTTCACTTACTGTTTTTGGTCAACAATATACTTCTGTTATATTTGTAGAAAGTTTTCAAAGAATGTTTATAATCACCCACTCTGCAATAAACAGATAATGCTGAATTTTAATATTGATCCACAATTTAAAGAGAGATTACTTTTTTTCAGTGGCACTTGTTCGTTCAGCAACGTTGAACTTTGTTATACTACTTAGGCAAAAAGTTCTTTTTCATTAGGCTTGTAAACCAAGATGCCTCTGTGGTTTATTATTTATGATAAATGATAGATTCCGATGGAATCAGAAAGTGAAATATTTCTAGAGGAGATTAGTTTATATGTTATCAGACTTTTGTATGAGTTTGTGTGCATTTCTAAACACATTTCACGAATTTCCTTGCTCCTGACAAAGGTGTTCTACAGCCTTAAAAATTGTTCAAGCATGTTATGAGAATGCTACCCATTAAAATTGTTTAACTGCTGTGGCTAGTAAAAAAACCATGGTTTTATTAGCCACTTGTGTACTTTCATAACCACCTGCCTTCACTGCTTTTCTTCATTTTTTCTCTCTCTCTCGCTGTCACACACACCTCTGCTGCTATATTATGACTGGAAGGAAGCAGATTTCTCTCTCCAGCTGTAGAGATATCAGTAGACGTTCATTCTCCGTAGGTCATATCCAGTCACAAAGCATGTCATGGCGTGTGGCTAATATCCTTACAGGCATGTTATTTGTCAGTAGGAAAGGAAAAGTTCCCAATTTGGATAACTCTCTATTTTTGGTCATTTTTCTTCTTTCTTCTTCTTTTTTAATTAAATAATAAAGAATGCCAGCATGACTGCCTCAAGCACATGTGCAGCAACACAGTTCTGGTTGTAAGGCAACCAGCTGGAAGCATGTCAGAGAGTGACAGGGCCTACATGACTGAACTGAAACAGCAGTCGTGGTTGCAGGTGGGTGAGCATAGTCTGCTTGCTGAACTGGCTTCTCAAGCTAGCTTGTCTTGTGGTCTTTGTAAATCAACAGATCTCCTTAGGTGATACACTATGACCTAGGTAGGCACCTTACTGAGACAATATAATAAGAATCAAGGGTTCAAGTTCCATTATATACATATGGAAATTGTGGTTGTCAGTTACATACAAAATATAAAGGATGTCGTCTACAAAATATGGAAATGACTAAAGATTGGAAGTGAAACTATGCAAAAAAGTCAGTAAATTGGTTGAAACCACTGAATTCATCTTTCTTTTTCCCCCTTAAATCTGTTCTTGTCCTGGTGCAATGAAGGCATATGATATAACTCTCAAGGTTAGTACACTAAGTTTAAAACAGATTCTCATTAATGCTTTCAGATTACCTGACCCTTACATTTTTAATTAAATGCTTCCCTTCCAGCCTTTTTTTCAAACTGATTTTATTTTTCCATGTTTTTCTTATATTACCTGTGCTCTAGTATTTTTAACAGAATTTTATCATTACTAGGTGACTTTATGTATAGTATTAATAAATGTATGAAAATAAAATTGATGCCATATATCACTCTGTATACTTGTGTATGTATACACTGTGTTCATTTAGATTTACAGTTAAAGAGGCATAACCATTTTTAGTCCAGAGAGATTACTTATTTTTCTCCCATTAGTACACGTTTATATAACGCCTACTGTAAGTTATAAAGACTAAGAGCCAAATCTTACTTTGTGCCTTTCTCACTCTTTGAAGTCAATAGGCCTGATTATGATTTCACTAGTTAGTTTTATGCTGGTGTAACTCCATTGATTTCAGTTGCACCACTCCTGATTTAAACCAGTGGAATATCAAAATCAAGCACAGAGTCACTCAACTGAGTAAGAGTGGGATTTGAGCATAACATTAAGTACTTTTCATACTTGGGCATAGTGTTACAATATTCAGTGTAACGTACTTTATTTGTAAAAGATACATGTTAATTAATTGAGTTACTATTGAAAAAAATAAGCATACTTATTTTCCATTCAAAAACAAGTTTTCAATATTAAAATTTAAATATGAAGGGCCTAATCCTGTTCCCTTTGAACTCAGTGTGGTTTTGAGATTGAGTTAATTGAGAAAAGGATTGGGTCCACTGATTTCAATGGAAGCAGCATTTGACCCTGAAAATGTAGCAGCATATGGCATTGCCACTAGGGAAAAAGGGGACCTGTGGGCAACCTCAGCACTTTTGCTCCTTGTTTTGGTGGCAAATGTGAACATTGTTAAGGCAACACTATGGAGCTCGGTGGGTAGGGGTCAGTTAGTGGGGCCTCAGAGGAGGCATTTTTCCTCATGTCTTTCTAGCTTTAAGTTACATATTTTGATGGGAATCAATAGTGTGTGAAGGAAAACTGGAAAATTGAGAGGGAACAGGCAGCTAATGTGAATGTCAGGATGACTAACTGGAAAGTCAGATGGAAGCACAAACTACTCTCTGTGGTTAGTGATCAGCTCACTGTCTGTGTTTCCTGTTGTGCACTGAATTAATTATTACTATTAGTTACTATTTGTGTTAGCATAGTGCTAGCAGCCCTAGTCCTGGACCAGAACCCCATTGTGCTAGGCTCTGTACAAACACAGAACAAAAAGATAGTTGCTGCCCCAAAGAGCTTATAATCTAAGTAATTGCATCAGTCTCTTATGGGCTCATTTCAAGAATTTGGTTATGAGCCATAAATCCCACACCAGTCTGGGACTTTGCAGTTTCTTCTTCGTTGTGCAGTTGTATTCTGCCACAATGCTCTTGTTTTTCCATCTCCATGACTGAACTCTTAGGGGAAGTGGTAGAACATTCTTAGGGGAAGGTTCTTGGCTCTGGAATTCACTTCTCCTTGCAGTGTACTAGAATCAGAATCTGGTGATTTTATTTGATTGTTTCTTTTTTTTAGAAACCGGGCAAGATGCATTTGTTTCTCTGTGTTTTCTTGTTTTCTGCTGCTTCTTCTTCAATTGAGCATGTAGCCAAAGAGGTATTTATCTTGTCAGTGGGTGGAGGAGACAGAGGCAGTTTTGCTGAAACTTTGCAATAGCTTTTTTAATTAATTTTTTGTAGCATTCACCTGGATATTACAATGATGGGTATGATAGACATGAATTAAATAATTAGTTCCCTTTGGCCAGCTGAGGTCCCATCGAAACAATGCGCATCACAATGACGCCTGCTACTGCTTCAAGGTATAGTCTGGAAGAGCTGCAGGCATCTTCACTCACTCTGGTTGACACACGGCTTAATCCTGCAGCTGCTCAGAAATCTCATTGAAGCCATTTGCAGTTCTACACATGGGACAGGGTCCTGCAAGGTGTGAAGTGTCTTCATCTTTCAATTAAGTCATGAGAGGCCAGTGAACTTGAGGACCTTGGAGAAAGCATTCAGCACCTTTCCAGATCAGGCCTGCTGTCCCTTTACTGATCAACAATTCTAAGGGGTTCTTGATCTTTAAAACTGTAGAGGAATTGGTACCTTCTTAAACAGAGATGGTATTTAATCTTTTTATTAAATTTCATATTTTCTTACAGTCTTTATGTAATTTTTAGAAATACAAACCAAACAAAAACCACACCAATTATTAGTGTACAATTCAACCTATTCATATAATAAAATCCCCAAATTTTTAGGTCACCATTGATGGGAGACATTCACAGACTACTGTTGATGAAATGCACTAGAGTTTTGTGTTGTGCGAGATGGGAACGAAATAGTTGAATGCTTTTTAAAATGAAATGGACCACCACCAAAGAAATCTAGCACCACCCAAATTAGGTACTAAATTGAACCTAATTTTACGGAATCAGACAGACAGCCATACCTGGTTAAACTTTTTTTTTGTGTTGCAAACTCTACTTTTTACTCAAAAATCATTTGAATTAACTAGTCTAGTGTTGTTCATCAGTAAAATGCCTGAATGATCAGAGATTAACAAGTTATGACAGTTTTTTGTATTTTCATTGCATGAAATATGTCTTTGCACACCTTTTAAAAATATTGTAGATTAAACAACTGATGAGTCAGGATTATGGATCAGATTCAGCCCCGAGTTACAGTCATTTATTTTAATGAGGTTGCACATTGTTTAAGTCAAGATTTAATTTGGTTCAGCGATCTTAAGGTATTATACCTTATATAAATACAATGGGTGAAATTTTGGCCCCATTGCAGTCAATGGGAGTTTTGAAATTGACTTCAGTGGGGCCAGGATTTAATCTAGTATTGTGACTGATTCATCACTGCAGTTTTCCAGTTTTACACTGGTGTAACTCCCCTGAAATCAATGCATATTGATTTGGTGGGGTTGAACTGATTGGTTCACAATTTATATGGTAAATAAGACCAAATATTTGTTTGGTAGAAATAAGCGCAATAAGTAAAATTTTGAAACGCATCTAAGGGTCTTAGTAACCTAAACCCCATTTTCCAAAGTGACTTAGGCACTTAGAAGCCAATCGGAGTATGCTCCTAAGTCACTTAGGTGCCTTTGAAAATTGTATCTAGTGGTGTATTTGTTCAGTGCTTGGATCATACAAATAACTACATTGTGTGGGCTATGAACTGCTTGCCAAGTAGTCTAATTTAAGTCAATAGGACTCCTTGTCTGAGTACCTCACCATACTGTTTATTCGGTGTAAGAGTTGCAGAGTTAGGGCCTAAATATTTGCATTTATATAAAATATTAATATTTTATTTTAATCGACCAGATCCTGAAGTTCCCACTCAGTTTATATTTATTACTTAGTCTTCCAAAACTCTTTCTGAGGTCAGTGGGAGTTTTGCTTTAGTAAGGAATGAGTTAGGACTTCAGCTGTTGGCACACTATGAATAGCAAATATGTGGAAATGCTTTTAAAATATATATATTTTAAAAAGTCTGCTTCAGAGACTTTGATAATAATCCCAGTTGATAAAAGCCAGTTACAAATTGGTGTACCACCATTAATGTATTTGTTGTATAGTGACCATTATGGTATTGATAGTGCAGTAAAACCAGGAACAAACCATTTCAAATTATACTAAAAAAAGTATCAATGAAAGGAAAGTTGGTACCCTGAATGTGTAGGTTTTAAAGTTGAAGTTTGCTGAAAAAAATATCCCTATGTAGGTAAACCTAGAACTCACAACTCTAATAAAATATTACAGAATCTGTTCAATCACTGGTTTAAATTTTAAATGGTCTTTGTGTAGGACATGTTGTGAAAGGTTTAGGGTAAAATTTTCAAAAGTATCTAAGTGACTTGGGCTCCTAAGTGCCCAAGTCACTTTTTGAAAATGTTCCTAAATCTCATAAGTGACTCTATGGGACTTAAGTGCTATTGAAAATGGGGTTCCTAAGTCACTTACATGCTTTTGAAATTTTTTCCTGTAGGCACAATTATTTTTGAGGAATAGTTTTGTCCTCAAAAAGCGTTCTCTGTTGTTGTAATCTATATATTTTGAGGAAAATTCAACTTATCCACGTGTTCTTGTCCCCTTAAATTTCTCCTTTGAGTGCTCACACTGAATAATAACGTTGTTTCATTTGACACTATTCCGCTATTTGGAAACTCAAAGCTATAGTGGCTTATTTTTTCTGTTTTGGGTGCATTTGTATTTTTTGCAGTCATATCTTGTTCCATCACATGCAAACACCTGTCCTAAAATTGAATTATTCTGCAGGGTAATCTAAAGCCTCCCCCTATTCAGCATCATATGTTTTCTGTTGTTTATTGAGTTATGTTGCACCATACTTCAGATGCGACAGCCATTTAATAATGTTGAAGCCTTAGCTCTGCAGGGGCTAAAAAGATCCCAGCAGGCTTGTTAACTTCTACTCTCAAACATTATGGGAAATATTTTCTCCTCCCTGGAACTCCTAGGCTTCCTCTTAATTTATTTTAAAACTATAAAAATCCATAGCCAGGTATCTATTAAGCCTACTGGATTTTTGCAGTTTTCTAAAGTTTCACTGTTACTTAATATTTAACCAGGTGCTCAGATACTACAGTGATGAGTGCAATATTATAAAAACCTACACTAGCTCAAGTCTAGGTTATACTTTGTGCCTTGTTCTTAAAGGGTAACAAACTCATCAAATACTTGCTTATTTAGCTACATTAGTGTTTCTTTTTTCTGCTGTTACTGAGTGTTTTTACTGAGATTACTGAATTCTGAACATTTCAGAAACCTTCCTTGTTTATTGTCTCAGGACAGTGCATGTTTCAGCTCCATACTGACTTGCAGTGAGTTACAATTTATTTTACGTAGCGTCTTTAATACTCAATATCATAAAACACTTTATTAAAAGAGCCATTTGTAAGGTAAGGAGAACGGAGAGGTTTTAAAGGGAGGAAATTATTCAGTGGCTTAAAGAGTGAGGAAGAGAGAGAGAATTCCAGATGGACAGGGCAACACAATGAACTCAAGACAATTACAGTGAATTTTGTAGGGAGTGGACACAGGGAAGTTCAAGATAGGTTGTAGTCAAAAGAGTGGAGATGAGGACAGATAGGTAGGGTAGAACACAACTACAGAGAGGTCTCACAATAAACAATTTTGATCTGGATTCAGAGCCAGGAGAAGCTCACAAAAGATCGGAGAGATACAACCTTACTTTTTATAGAAAAATAATAGCCTATTGCATTTGGACCATAAAGGAGAGAACTGCTGTAGTCAGGACAGGAAGTGACAAAAACTTGAATAAAAAATTCAGCAGAAGCTGCATCAAGGTAAGGATGAATTCTTGCAATGTTTCATAGCTGATGTTAGAAAAATATTCACATAATCAAAATATCAGAAAATATTATCTGTATCTAGTATGACCCTTGAGGTCTCTGGTTGTGGGGCAAAGTACAGATCTGATTTAAGGCGAATAAGAACAAAATTAAAAACATGAGACAAACAGGACTTTTTATCCAGGAGGAGCACTGCTGTAGTTGATGTATTCTGCAGTAGAACATTATGGTGAAGCCAGGAGCTGACAGAGTCAAGATAGGCCAGTGAATGAAGTGAGATGGAGAGTTGGTCTGCAAGGTCTTGATGGGGAAAGTGGCAGTCAGACAGCCAAGAAACAGTTCAGCCAGGGGAGGACAGTGCTGGAGATGATCATGGTTTAAAGAAGGGCAAAATTATTGATAATACTGAAAGCTGCATTGAGATCAAATAGTGTAAGAAGAAAGAGGAATTTGTGGTTGGGGCAGAGCGTTTATCATTAACTGCCCAAAGAGGCACATTCTTAGAGATGGTGAAAGGGTTAAAAACCAGATTGAAAGCAGTCAAAGAGTGTGTGCTGGGAAAGATGCTTAAATTGCTCAGAGGTTCCTGCTTTCTCCATGACTTTGCTGAGAGAAAGGGAGGGAGTGAATAAGGAAGGGTCTAATGAGACCTTTTCTGGTGTGTGGTGGTGGGGTAGTCTGCAGCTTTCAGAGCCGGAATAAAATCTCCAGTGGCGTCAATGGTAAATTATGCTAATACAATATTGCAAGGTGGAGGGGAAGGTTATGACAGCCATTTTTTTGGGGTGGGTGGGGGATCTACTGAGGAGGTGGTTTTGTTCATAGACCAGTGATGGTTGTAACTGGGACAGCAGTGGCCATTAGAAGTGCTGTGGAAGGGGTGCCAGGTTGTAGGTGGAGAGAGGAAAAGGTGACTGAGCTAAAAGTAGTGATGAAGTGACACAATATTTAGGCCATGTCTACACTACCCCTTTTGTGAGCAAAACTTATGGGGTGTGAAATAAAGACATCCATGAGCAACATAAGTTTCACCGGCATAAGCGCTCATGTGCACAGAGCTACGTCAGTGGGAGATGCTCTCCTGCTGACATTTTTAGGTGGTTTAATTATGTCACTGCACGAGCCATCTTACAGCAGCACGGCTGCATCGGTACAGCTGTGCCACTGTAAGCTCGCTAGTGTAGACATGGCCTTAGATTTTCAAAAGAAAGATGGTAGCAAACACCATCTCAGTGGAGAGGGGTTGCAGGAAGAAGTGTCAGAATGGAAAAGCGATTTGGATTGACACTGAATTCCCTGGATGATTGACAAGAGACACTCAGTCTTCACACACTAGAAGGGGATTTTAAAAATAGTGAACTGGTCTTCCACATGTCCCAGTGGATAGTGAACTCCAATTTATTCAACTTCTTTTCCATTGGAGATGATCTGGGTACCAGGGTGAACATGTGGCATGGGAAGCTATATAAGATTAGAGGAAGACAAGCTGATCAAGAGCTAAGGAAATGATGAAGTTGTTAGTACTGACAAGCTGATAAATGGGAGGAAGGGAGATGATGCTAGCAAACAGAGGACTGAGATGATTCATTGAGTGGGCACTGCTTGGCCTGTGTGTTTTAGGTTATTAGAGGAAGGTATAGGCTCAAGGAGTGCAATTTTGAATTTGTGGAAGGAGTGATCATCCTGACGCAGTGTAAGCTAGAGATGAAAAGGGGGAGCTGGAAGTGGATTATGTTGAAGGTGTGATCTCCTGAGTGGATGACAGTGACAAAACAAAGACAAAATGTATCAGGGAGGGAAAAAGTCAGAGGCAAGAAGATGTTTGGAGAGGTCATTAATATGAATAGTGAACTCACCAGTGATTGAGGGGTGGGGGACTAGATGAAAGAAGGGATTGGTAATGAAATATGAAACCTGTCCCCTGTAAATCACCAGTTCAGCCCAGCCCAGCCCAGGATGGTGATGCCTATAAACTTTAACACTCCAATGATTGTTTGGTGGCCTATTGTAAAATGAATTGGAGGTCTAAGTCCGGTGAGGGTGGCCACCTCACAAAATCATGCCAAGTTGAGTGTTAATTGTCATTGTAAAGGGACTCAGAAGGGAGGCCAAGGACTGAATGGCCTTGGAAACGCTATACAACCTTTTAATCTCTAGAGGTGATCCTTCCAGTTGAGGAATTTGGCTTAAATTCTAGGGAAGACTGTGCTGCTGCTCTTCTTGCTGGACCTGATCTGTGGATATGTTGAGTTCACCAGGCTTCTGGACTGTCAGTCTGGCACATTTAACAATCACTACATTGATTAAAAACAATCCCTTGCTCCTGTAAATTGAAGATGTCACAACTAATTACTAGAGCTAGTTGATATTTTTTGACAGTTTTGCCACAAACAAGGAAGCCTTTTTGTGACCATTTTTTGACTAACTCCGCTACTTTCACAGTGTGAGAAATCCTAATGGATTAATTGGTCATGATGCCCTATTGATTAGATCAGGGGTTGGCAACCTTTCAGAAGTGGTGTGCCGAGTCTTCATTTATTCACTCTAATTTAAGGTTTCGCGTGCCGGTAATACATTTTAACATTTTTAGAAGGTCTCTTTCTATAAGTCTATAATATATAATTAAACTATTGTTGTATGTAAAGTAAATAAGGTTTTAAAAATGTTTAAGAAGCTTCATTTAAAATTAATTTAAAATGCAGAGCCCCCCGGACCAGTGGCCAGGACCTGGGCAGTGTGAGTGCCACTGAAAATCAGCTTGCGTGCCGCCTTCAGCATGCGTGCCATAGGTTGCCTACCCCGGGATTAGATCATTTTAGGTTCAGCGGTGTGGGAAGGAGGAGCAAGGGTTGCTCACAGGCGGCGTAGTTCTAGGTAGAGAGAAAGGAAATATATATTTAGATTTGGTGATGACAACCATGCCTCATCTATGTCTTGAGATAGAGGTTTCTTAGAAAAAAGGTAACCTAGAGGACATTAAAGAGATGTCAAAGCTTGAGTGCTAAGTCGTGTTCCAGAGGATGATGTACCAACAGGGATTTCTTATTAATGGATTGAATGTTAACAAGAATGCCTGTGGGGGAGGGGGGGCTAAGTGATAGGGACTGATGGATGGTGTTCCTAGGGATTAAATTACTATAGTGACAGACTGTGTTTGTGGAGGGAGAAGGGAGTTTATAGCTGTTAATTCATAGCAGAGTAGATGAGAAGAAATAGCAAGACAGATTTTAGAAGGGAACAGGGACAGAGCTGGAAATGGGTCATGAGTGGTTTTGATTTTTAGTATTTTTTGTAATATAACCTCTTGATATTTATATTATGTTGATGTGAAATAGCCAAATGCAGTGTTTAGGATTACATTTTAAACTGTTCTTAATATCACATGAGCTAAAGTAAATAAATTGGATGCTACCATATTTTAATTTGAACTGTGATCCTGAAGGTACTAATTCATATCTCCTCTGGTCAGGTTAACATTTTTCCTAGCTCTCTTTACTACAGTGCTTCTACATGTCCCTTCTCCTTCCCTGAAAAATAGTAAATAGATTGTCAGAGGCCAGTCAGAACAAACAAGAAACAATCCCTGATCCTGATTGAGGCCTTTGGGCTCTATTTATTAAATAATAAATAAATAATAATAATAATGTCATCATAAGCAGCTTGGAAGCTGCCTTCAGCAGCTAATCAGCTCTGTCCTCAACGTCAGGTATAGATGAAAACCCATAGGAATTAAAAAATATTAAATGACATTCCTCTGATGTTGATTTCTTCTGATTCACCTTTGACAGAAAGCTTTAATTAAGGACTGTTGTTTAGGGCCAGATCGTGGCCGCACAGTAACATAAAGGGAAGCAAGATCCCCACCACCATCTTGCACAGCCTTTCCAGATCACTGCTTTGGGTGCAGGGCAATGGGGAAAGCAGGATCTACAAGTTTGCTACTCCCCCTCATGAGCAGATGGGTGGGGAGACGCAGAGTCTTGGCTCCAACCCTCAGTTTTTTGGCCAGCAGAGCTGAATTGGCATAAGGGAGAGAGTGTGCTAGAAAGGGACTGTAGCAAATTATTCCCCAGCCCAGAAGAAGAAGGGCAAAACTGTTCCTTTCCGAAGCTCTTCCTGCTTCTTCGGGTGACATGTACATGCCAGTGTTCAAAGAAGCGCTGCTTAACCGCACAATCTAGCCCTTAAGGATTTAGGACCAGATGGTGAAGCACCTATTTATGTTGGGGAGATCTTACTTATGTGAGTAGTTTCCTTGAAAGCCAGTGAGACTACTCATAGGCGTAGGTGCTCACCAACACGATTAGGGACTCCATGATCTGGACCTTAATATTTCACGGCTGATATTTTTTTCAACACTAGTTCTGGTTCCATGCAGTTACTGATCTGTATTTACTAACTGTTTTCCACAGTGATACTATTCACTGATATTTTTAAAATGTTAAAATTCTTCATCCATTTTTCAAAATTTAATCTCATGCTTTTTAAAGATGTTCCAAGTAAATTCAAGTAAAAGAAAATGAATATATGAAACAAATAATGTCAAATACTGAATATAAATAAAGACCATATCCTATTATCCTTATTCCCACCCAGAAGTACCTTACTCCATGAGTAGACCCATTTATTTCAATTGGGGCTACTTGCTACTGGCTACTACTGACAGTGAGTACAAGTGGAGAAATCTGGCCCTGTGAGGACAGGTCTTTAGTTCTGTAATTACCATCAGCCAATTCTGATGCCTTGAATTGTACTTCACTCCTCAAATAACCCCTTTGAAATCTGTGGGACTGCTCGCTGAGTCAGGTACTGAAAGTGAGTTAGGGTATGACAACCTGGTCCTGAATCAATGATTGAGTTTTTATTTCTATGTAGTATCCAGTGTAGTGGTTTACGTTTTGCTGTACAAACTTGGTGGCAGAGAAAGTCAAATGAGTTTCCTAATCTGGTCTGTTCTAAATCTGGTTTGTGTCAAATACAGCATGGAAGATATGCAGTACAAGTGGAAAAATAACTGCCAGTAAAAAGATTCATGTCCTCTCGAAGCAAATAAAACTGACTTTTAACATAAATGTTAAATCTCATCCCTGGTATGAAGGAAGACAGGAATGTGGCTCAGGTATGGTAAGAGATATTTTAACTCAGATTGTTAAAATAAGCTCATCGCTGAGTTTCTGACCTGAAGTACTCGTTCCACTTAACCGACAAGTCCAATCTTACGTTGGTTGTTACAGTATGGTATAATTTATAATAAATAGAAAGACAGGGTCTGTGGGTGGAAGGTAGCAGAACCCAGCAGATCCTGGCAGATGTGGAGAATGACAGCTCCATGGTATGCTTCCAACTTTGTCCAGATCCTATGGAAGCTCTTCTGTGGGGTTAGAACTCTGCAGGATTTTGTGAGGAGATGCCAGGGTTGGAGGGGGAGGACTGGAGGAGGAGCTCCCTGTGGAACCAACCCCCCTTCCCTCCCTCTGTTAGTCAGTGGATATTCATGCCTAAGTTGTATTCATGCCTACCTGAGACACAATAACTTGTCTCTGTGCCAGCACAGCTAGCCTGTTCAATGACAGTACAGCTCAGCAAGATCCATCAGGAGAGGTTGGGAACAGGGCAGAGAAGAGCTTGAAAAGGCAGCCTGTAGTTTCTCTTCTGTGCAGATTTCCAGGGTATGGAAGGTTAGGAGTTCACACACTCCTCTATGGTTCTCCAACCTCTCTAGCCTGAGGGAGAATTTCAGGGAAACTCTGTGAGTTGAATCTGGCATTTATTGGGTACCCCAAAGCCATTCCTATATTTGTAAGTATATTCATGGGTGGAACAAACTGGCTGCAGAGAAGGTGCAGATAGGGACTTCACACATGTGCACAGCACAGCTTAACTCTGTCAGCTTCACCTAGTCACTTTGAAGGGGACATTGAGGTGTATAGGTTACGAGGGTGTGAACCAAATCCCTGCAGAAAGCAGCACAAGGGTAATGGCCTTATACAGCTGCCCTACACCCTCACTGTGGGCTGGGAAAGGATTTCTTCTTCCCAATCCTTGCATAGTTTCCTGCACAAAGGTAACTTATTCTGGCTTTCTGTGATGGAGAATACACTCCATGTATTCATACCTACCTTGTCCCTACTCTTCTAAGACCTGCTCCAAGGAGAGTAGCAGGGGGAGGAGGGCTAGTCTGGTGGGAGAGGAGTGGGTGTGTTTTGGAGGATATAGACTTACACCCATTCCTGGACACATGAGTAGCAGCCATCTTTTATTAGCCTTCAAAGAGGAACCTCAGGTAAAATGAAGCTTCCATCAGCTCACAGCACTGCAGGTAATAGGTCTGGCTTAGTGGAATGGGCAAGGGGGACACCACATGCCTGGATAGAGCTTCCTGGCCTCCTCCAATGTTCTGCTGTTTTCTGGCTGCTTTGTGGATTTTGTAGAGTTTAGTAGTCCTTTAACTAACTAATGCTGTGTTATTCATATACATAAGAAACCTACTCAGCTAGTTACTTAGGCAATAGTAACTGGTAGCCAGCCCCAGATCTTGGGCTGGTAATGGATGCAAAATGCATTACATGCAGGAATTGTGAGCATCTATCCTTGGCCTTGAAGACTAGCTTCTCCTTATCCCTCCAGTCACACATCACATGGCACCAGACTCTCCAGCTTGTGCTAATGTCTGGTAGTAATGACATAAGTCTCACTGGGCCAAATTGTGCCATTTTTCCAATGGCCCAAGTACAGAACTGGACCTGTGACTTGGGGATTTCAGGGAGGGAATGTCCCTCACAGAGAGCCACTCCTTTCCCAAGCTCCCCAGTACACAGGGCATTGTGCAGAATGGTCCAGCCTGCTTTTTTTCTATGCAGGTTGGCCCACTGCACAGGTTGGTTTGGGGTCAGGAGAGGACCCAAGGGCCTCCATGTTCCATTTATGATACCTGTGTCTTTGGGGCATATTAAGGGAATAGTCCATGCACTCGTCCAAGTTCAGGGACTGTAATTGTGATAGGCCTTTGCACAGGCCATGCCAGTGAGGGAAACAGCTTCTTGTGTGCACCCCAAACTCTGTGCACCCTATAAGGGCCTCTCATGGCCTGGCGTGTTTACTTCAGTGGTACTAGTCATGTCAGTATATACTATTCAGCATGAATAAGGGGTTCAGAATCTGGCCTGCAAGTATCTGGGTGTGTGTAAAAGCCAAGATTTGAATTTGCTACTGTGCTTAAAGGGTTTTCCTTTAAAATTTACAAATACTCAGGTCATAACTATGTATCCTTCTCAAATACATTTCTTTTTTAAAATTTCCATATGCTGCTACAAAATTGTTTCCCTAATGCTCTCTATAAAATAATAATAGAAATATGTAATCTAGCATCTGCAAAGACTTGTATCGCAACACTGTATTAGAGCTACACTCACAGCAACAGTGTATACAGAATACATTTTTAAAACGTCTGAATTCTTGCACCAAAAAAGTAGCTGAGTTCAAGTTAAAATAGAGTCTGTGGTGAAGAATTTAAAGAGTCTGTAATTTCAGTATATTTTGCTGTTTTGCTGTATTGGAAGCGTGTGTATGTGTGTATTTGTATAAAGGACCTGGTCCCACTAAAGTTAATGGGCATTTTTGCCCATGTGAACAGATACAGGCCCAATATATATAATTTTTAAAATGTTATTTTTGGTGTGTGTTTATTTAAAGGGATTTGATTGTGTTTCTCTTATCTTAAAGCCAAAAATGTAATTCTCTAGGCTGTTTGTGTGAAGCTGACTTTAAAAATGCAATTAAAATATAATATTTCAAATGTTTGAGCTACTTCTTTTACATATGTAGAAAATACTTTTGTTAGTTAAAGCTGACCCAAAGAGAAACAGAATAGAAAGTTTTAAGCTTGAAGGTCATTTCATATCAGGTTTGTTTAGAGATAAATTATCTGGAACACCATGCTTTATAGCATTACCTGTTAGGAGAAGCTGGGGCTGCAGGTTTTTGAGTTCCCTCTTGGGAACGAGGCTGCTGTTTGTCAGTATTTGCACCTGCATGAGCAGTGAAGGCTGCCTTAAACAATGCTGATCAACTCCAATTCTATTCCTTACTTCCCCCTCCCCCTAACTTCCAGGGGAATCTGTTTTTCCTGTCACTCAGGATAATGATTCCCTGCAAGCATAACCGAGATTCAGAAACTCACTGTAATCTCATCAAGAGTTTGATTCCCCAGCTGGGACTCTTGAATTTATATAACCAGAAGGTAGATGGTCATTGCACTTAAGCTTATGGATTGGTGTGCTGAGCCACCAAACTGGCTGAAAGATCTCTTTTCTCCTGGCTATAGTCTTGTCTGTTGTGAGGGTAAAAATCAAAACATTTCATCCCATAAATTGGGTTTGAGCTAATTTGATCCATCTATTCAATCCTCATTTTTTTTGTTTTTGTGTGGTTTAATGATTGAAAATAGTCACAGCTGATTCCCCAGTCAGTGGCTAGTGCAATAGATATTTAATTATATAATATATGTTTAATTATAATTTCCTCTGCCGATGCAAAAGACCTTATCTTGTAGTTTTTCAGAAGCACAGATATTAAACAGCAGCTTTGCCCTTCAGAAATATTATTCTATGTATTTAAAGGTCTGATTGACCTTTTAATCAGACACTGCACCTTTACTTCCAGCTGATACGACAATGTCTGACAGAGTAACTCAACTTGATGCTGCAAGAAAGTAAATAAATGCCAGCTCAACCCCAGATATATAAAAAAGTATTCATAGTGGAATATTTAAATGTTGCTTTCAAAGACAATATGTAAAGGTAATACTTATCCGTGATTAGCCATTCTTCTGAGGTTGATTTAGACATATGGTTGCTTGCTATTGTTCTAAACTCAGGCTTCTTTTATAGTCAACTTCTTTATAAATTATAAATTATATTATCAGCAGCCATCTTACAACCTACACAGAACTCTGTGGATAGTCTAGCAAGCATATCGTCTCTCTTCGGTATACCTTTGAAGGAAGCTTTGCTTTGCTTTTGTCATTACAGGTACATACCCTAGAACTGAGCATGTGTGACAGAATAGAATAGGAATTGTTAAAGGGGACATAATCAGTACTTATTTTAGCACATACTAACAAAGAACACTCAAATATTCAGAGCATATTTATACAACAACCAAACTTGTTTTTGGAAGCTAATTTTCAGATGATTTATTAAACTTTAACATTCATAGATAGAAGTAGGATATTGAATAGTTTAGAATTCTGATTACACAGCAGAAATTCTTTCTTCTCTGATATTCCTGTGGGAATGAATGATAAAGATAAAACAAGAGGAACTCTGCTTCCTTTTCATCCCCTTGCTATATTTATTAAACTGATTAATTTTAAGTATTTCTGCAAGGGGACCTGCATACTGTTTGAGCCTGGTTATTACAACTGATTACTTTTATGGTATAAAATGTTTGCCGTGGTAATTATTAGTTTTGTAGAACTTTGAAAAGATGCCTTAACTCATATAACTGATTGGCGGTGCCTCAGAGCATCTAGTGCTGCATTCATAAAAATTTCTGGGTGTATGATTTATTAGCTGTATTTTGGAATGGAAACATTTAAAGGACCGCCATAAAAATATAGTTTAAAGACTGCTTTTTTTCAGTGGCATTCTTTAATTAAAGCTTCAACATAATCCACAAGAACTATTTCAACACAAATATATTTATCTGCAATTTCCTTAAGACCGTGTATTAGGTTTTTTAGTTACACTTCTTCAGATACGATATTTGCTTATGTGGATATTTCTTAATGAACCAAATACAGCAGGATGGGATAACTGATGTGAATTGGCATGTAGTGATTTAAGGGACTGATCTTGCTCTCACAGCAGTCAGTGTAAAGTCATTAGCTATAGTAGGAGCAGAAATAGACCCCATAGTCCAATCTTTTGGGATGCGAGCACCATCAACCCACATTGAATGCAGAGGGAATTGAGGGCACTCAGTACCTCATAGAAAGCACTCAGCACCTTGCAAGATCATGGTTTAAGTCCTTCCTTGTATGTTCAAACTTGGGTGCCAAAAGCTGGGTGTCCAAGGGCTGATTAAGGTACTTAAGAGAGTGGTGCAATTTTCAGAAGTACTGAAAGCTTGCCTGCAGTGGGAGTTGTGGGTGCTCAGCACCTGGGGAAAGTAAGCCATTTTTATTTAAGGCCCAGATCCAGGAAAGCATTTATGCATGTGCTCAACATTAAGCAAGTCACTATTCTTGTTGAAGTCAGTTGGACCATTCACATGCTTAAAGTTCAAGCTCTAGTGCTTTGCTGGATCTGAACCTAAGTGCCAAAATATGGAATGAGATGGCCAACTCTACGTTGAAAATGTTGCCCTATTCTCCCAAGACATCAACACAGGTGCATCAGTTCACAGTGCACATTGTGATCATTAGATCAATGTCTTTATTATTCTTGCATTAAAAAAAATGTCTTGCCAAAGTGTGTGTCTGCAAAACCACCCAACTATAAGCATACACCCAATAAGTCAGTGGATAGGCAGAAACCTTTTCAAAATGGTATGGCTATTCCATGACTACTCTCCATTTTCCTGGCTATATGTCCTAGATGTTTATAATTATGTTTTCATTTCCATGACTTTATTGTTTAATTAAAGAGGAAATAGATAGTACATAGTGTATGTATGTATAAAATCCTGAAATGGCACATTTTTAGAAGGAGGACGTTTCTATTAATTGTTGAGTTATGTGAGGCATCATGTTATATCTAGATAACTAAAAATATGGCTGAAATGTAAAGGAAAAACAACAAGAAGAAATCTTATTTTATAATGCCACAGAAAGAAAGCTTAACTTGTTTTCTTGCTTTTTTTTATAGAGAACACCTGTTCCCAGCGCTGAAGCATTCCGATGGTTCTTTTAAGCAGTAGTATATCTTATTTTCAAGGCAGTCCGAAGTGAATGGCAAGCTAAAGTCTTGTTTTAAGAAACTGCTTAGTCCACCATTGAAGAATATACTCAGATACTATTTTCATTTATGTATAGGGGTTTCCTCAAAAACAAAACTTAAACAATCTGGGAGCCTGGGGAATTGGCCAGTTTATTCACATTCAGTACACTGAATCTTTATTTGATGTAACTTAGCTATACTAGTGAAGTTGTTGTCTATTTTTAAAGTGGCTGTACAAAAAAAAAAGTTTGGGTAAACCCCTGCTATAAAATCATGTATCTTTGAAAAGTAACATATCTATACTTCATTTTCAAATATATGTGTTTCAGTACTGTAAACTGTACAGATAGCAGCTTGTATTTTGTGTGTTTAGACACAAGGAGACAATCATGTCTGAGCATCTATGGAGATTAACGGTTTGTACACAACAGTGTGGTTCTGCAAGTTAAATCTGGAGCAATAAATTCTAGCTTTAAATATTATTTTGCTGACTGTTTAGCAGCAGCAGCAGCACTATTTTACCATGCATCCTTCCATAGAGACTTGATGCCAAGTTTTACAAGATTAAAAGATTATGATGCATCTAGCAATTACCTTCAGTTGTATTGTTGTAAGAGGGGAAGACATAAAATCTAAGATTAATCTTTTTGAGCACTATTTTAGAGTAGTGGTTGTGCACTTGCATTGCTTCCGAAAGAGCTTTACAGAAGGGTATCCCTCCAAAGTAACACACCGTAGCTGACTTGCTTTTGACTGTGCTGTAGGGTGAAATGCACAGTATAGATGGACATGCGGAATCAGTCATTTATATATAGCATGTTCTAGCATACAAAATGAAAAGAGTACCATATCTGAGAAAAATCTATGACTCAATGTATTTACCTTCCCACTAAGAGTTGCTATGTAGGTTTTTTCAATAGACGGAATAATTTTTTTATAAAATATATGAAAATATTTTCGCTCCATGTGCAACATTTAGAGATTAGACTAGTTTATAAATTTAGACAGGCTTGAATATCTCCTGCTGTTGTGCAGGCCATGAGAGCCTGGGTATTTTTTAAGTATATAAGAAAACCCCACATTTTTTCAATGAGTGACTATTTGTCCCCACACATCTTTCTTTGTCCACTGATCTTGGGCTTGCTGAATCACTGGTCTCTTGGGCCTATAGTAGAATGCCTCACCATTCTTTCTCCTGTACTAGCTATGTATACAGAACATTTACTCCTCATAAAGGCAGAGCATGGAGTTATATAATTCAGATGTAATACAAGGATATGGAGGATACTGAGTTTATGTACACTTCATACAGATTACCTCATCACCTATTTATAGCTTGGCTTTGTTTTCACTCACGTGAAAAGGCCACCCCATGAAAGTAAGAGAATGCTGTTACGCCACATATTATATATGTTTAGTATTTTATACAAGATAGGATGATAAATGCTAGTAGCGTCACAGAAAAGCATGGAAATAACAGGCTAATGATGCAGAGAGTGTACCAATAGCATAGTATTTCAGCACTTTCTCCATTATCTGCTAATTGTTTCATACTGTTGGCACATGGCCACACTCACTTGCTTGACAAATATTGGGGGGTTAGGTGAGCAGCAGAGTGTGTCATCAGCTGTCTGTGGAGAGTCAGAGTTCTGGGAAAGTCTGAGGACTGACGAACCCTGGCAATGGTCAAGCAACCTAAGGGCAGCGGATGGGAGGAGAAGCATCCTAGAATTGGCTGTGTAGCAGCAAGGGTCAGTAGAAGGGCTGGGACACAGTTGAAGAGCATCAGAGGACTGGTGTGTTGAGCTGGAGGAGATTGCACGTGCATTCTAAAGGTTAGGGCTGACACACATGTCCTGGGTTCCGTGTAGCATGACATCTTACATGTAATTTCAGAAAATAAATGCCATCTTTAACGTGCTCCCAACATGTGCCCCCTCTTATATTTTATAAAAGATCATTAATTAAACAATCATAAAATAAGCTTTACATTCATTTACTTGGCAGCTTTGTACCTGATGTTATTTCATTTAAGACTTTCTGGTTAAGGCCTCCGTTATTTACTGCTGGACCAATGAGAGCTACATAAGGTCTTCTTTACCAAATGGATAATTGATTTAAAAACTGACTGAAGCCTTATTTGCACATCTGGCTGGTGAGCTTGCCTTGCTTTTTGGAAAATTGTGATTGCTCTGACAGAAGTAGAGACAAAATTCAGTTCAGGCTACATTAGGTGTACAAAGATATTCATAGCAATGTACTTACTGTCTAATACCCTAATGTTGCATGTCTTGATGTGGTTTCTTTTTTTGTTTTGTTGTTTTGTTTTCAAGAACTGATGGATCTGTATATTGTAATTGTGGTGTTTTACGTCAAATCAAAATTGTTAAGAAAAGCAAACAAACCTGTTAATTATTAAAAATGAACAAGGATTGATTTTCTTTGATTCCCACATATGTCTTTTTTTGGACATTGTTTCTTTATATCATCAAATTTTTCCATATTGGTAAAACAATATTTATATGATGTAGTGCATAGAGAGCATTTTGGTTTTTGATGTTTGAAGAAGGAAATCCCTTTTCTGGCCTCTCTCTTTCTCTCTCCTATACGTGGTACATAGATATTTATAAATTAGATTATTGTCAAGTTCTAATTACTGAATTTTTGCTTTTCACAAGATCCTAAAATACTTTACAATATGAATTTTTTTATCCCTTTTTGTGTTCTTCATTTTCACAGTGCAAAAAACGCATAATATTACTTTGAAGTATTCTAGGTGTGAGCACTAAGCATGCCTAATAGAAAAAAATCTTTTTATCATACCCCAGATAAACCTATTAAATAATAAGGCTGTAAAAGAGGCACACGTACACATTATGTGACTTAATAATAGACACTCCCTAAGAGAAAGGAAGTACTTCCTTTTGTCCAGAACCCCTGGTATGTAAGTCATACAATTAATGTTAAAGAATATAAAGTCTCTAAACGGGCTATATCTGTAATCAAATAATGAAGAAAGAAAGTAGTTAAATGAACATACAATTCAGGGTCGAATATATTCAGCAAAAAGCTGTAGTGGGTCTTTGATCATGGTTAGATGCATAGTGATATCAAACAGTTGGTTCTCATGTAGCAGCTAAATGTTTCAGATTTTTGTTTTTATTAAATTTGGCAGTTTCACACTGAGATCTACTCTATTCTTAGTGAATAAAAGACAGCTTCTATGTTAGAAAGTATTCCATTTTCACAAATGCAGGGAACTAGGAGATTTTTCAGAAACATGGGCCACAAAAATGTACTCCTTTCACAGTGTTCTCCTATTTCTGAACTGTGCAGTTATCTATTAAATTTTCTAAAAGATATTTGTGTAAGGTGTATGTATGCTTGTGCAATTATGAAAAAAAGCAGTTTTGGAAAACAGTGTATTTATTAAAAAAAAGTCACTTATGGGGCATGTACAAAACTGTATAAAAACATTCAGTTTGCCCAGTAAAGTTGTTTTTGTGATATTTCTGTGTTGTTGAATAAAGGACTTTAGTATTCAAAATATCTCTCTTTTTCCATAGACAGATTTTTGTTTGTGGGATCTTAAACACTGAAAACATTATCCTTAGAAAACTAATCTTCAAAATAATCAAGAAGATGCAAATGCTGTAACTGAATGAACGCTACAAAGCTTCAGTACAATATCGGCATAAAGTTTTTGTTCTCAATTGGCAGTTGATGGAAAAGTTGCATACATGGAGATGACATAGTACGATTCATTTTTTATGACAGCAGAAAAAGTACGTTTTTAATTTGAAAGATTGGAAATGTTATATTAGACTTTTGAGAATATGAAAAATTACTGAAATAGAAGCAAAATGGATCAAGGAAAAATAACTCAATAATACTGAAACATGTTTGTATGATGGAGGAAAGTAACGAGGTTGATACTTGACAGAATTATCTACATAGGAGAAAGTATGCACCAGTGAAATTTCATCCATAGTCATTAAATCCATCAGTAATCCCTGAGATTAAAATACCATTTTGTTGCTGGAATATTTTAGACTATGAATATGGTTTGTTAGAGTGGCAATAGCACTTTACCCTCATTTTACTACTTCTCAGTACAAAGTTCTGCTCTTCAGTTGCCTCATAAACTACAAGAAGCAGAAGAAACAGGTTCCTGCACATTGTAAATCCTTATTGTGGTTACAGACATTGGAACAACTTCAAACATTTTTAAATGCTCTTGACTGCAGAATTCAATGACAACATATAACCAGGTTTTTATGAAGTTTGGAATCATATTGTTCTGATAATATATTCTGATAAACATGATGCCTAGGCTAGTGCATCAAAAACTGATTGTTAAAGGTGCAGAAAGAAGAGTTAGATAATTTGGTCTCTGAGATTCTCTGAATACCCAGCAATTTTCCAGCTAGATGTCAGTGTACTTGTTGGTTTTTTAAGTAAGCAACAAAAATGAAAGGAACAGAAGCAGATTTTTCACTGAGCCAGCTCTCATTCACTGAAATCTTTAAGGATATATGCTCTTGTGAGATTTATAACTCTCATTAAACAATACAGAGAGTGAATCTTGAATACAATTTGAATACAGAAAGGGGGCTGCGGGTTACTTGCAATAGACAGTGATCTCTCTAGACTAAATCTAGGATTCTGGTCGGGAAGGATACTCATTTGGTGAGATGGTTGATTTGGAACTGGGAAAAGGTCTCTCTGTTCCTATCCCTTTAATGCTGTCTGTTTGAATTTTAAAAAAATGTTTATAGCAGAGATGGGCATAATCAAAAACGTCCCTGAACTCCAGGGAAATTTTGAGCTTTGCTGTTTAGAACTGTGTCTACTTTTTGTAGGGTGTTCAAAGTAAAACATAAACTCATTCATGATCCCAGTAATATCCTATTATATGGAAGCTCCATTCTTATAGTAAGAGTTGACCATAATTTGTTTTAACCACTAGCCAGTTCAGCTTCTCACATATTTCTCCAAGGAACAATTCTGTAATTATTAATAGCCTGATCATGCAAGTGTCTGCTGTGAGGTTCTAATCATTCTCAAACTCCCACTGACTTCACTAGATACTTTGCAGGATCAGGTCCTAATTATAGATCACTTTCACTTAAAAGAAAATAATACATATTTTACTCATACTAACTCTAAGGGTGCACACTGTCACCAATGTGAAGTAGAGCTCCCATTCATGCCAGTGAGAGTTGTATGTGGTCCTAAAAACTAATAAGAAATACTTCTCACTGTCAATAAGCTGCAGAATATATAATAAATATTGAGATCAGTGGAACTACTTGACGGGGGAAGATGTTATTCAGCATGAGAAAGGTGGCAGACTTAGGCCCTAAATTAGTTTTCAGCCTACTGGTTGCGCAGATACTATGGTGATAATGAGCATGATAAACACAGGTAACTGGCTAGCTAGTGCCTTCTGAAAAGTGATATTACCTGAGATACTGTCACTGTGGGAAACCTGTTAGCAAACTAACCATTTGCAGGGCTGATTTAACAATCCTAAACAAGCTTTAATATTCAAAAGTCAAACATTCCCATTATTTTTCTAATTGTTAAAACAACATTAAAGCAGGATGGACATTCTTTTACAGTTTCATAATTTGAGGGCTAGATGTGGCCTGTCATACTTTTTTCTTTTTCTTTTTACTTTTCAAAAAAATGGTTGTGTCGGAGCATTTCCCTAAGGGGTTAATTTCCCAATGAAACTTGGATATACATCCTGACCTAACATAAGAATTTTTCTGTCAAGGGTGAGCAAAAGATATCCCATAATTGGAGCCCATGGTCTGTATAAACCTGTTTTAGTTTGTAAAGTCAAGGATTGTCTTTGCTAGAAAGGAATTCAAAACAATTCCAGTGTAAAAGTGTGCAGATACCATGATGTAAAACAGAACCTGAATTAATTATTCAGTGTGGTTCTGCCTAGCTCATAAGGCATAAAAAGTTCATCCAAGAAGAGAACTTTAAGCTATACACCTTGTTCCCTTATTCCTTTAACAAAGTTAATAACAGGTGATTACACTAACTGTCTACACCTCTCCCAGGGAGCACAATTGGGAGAAATATAACTCTTACTTACCAGTAAGGGAGACAATTTATGTTGGGGGGGGAGAGAGAAAGAGAGAAATTAACCCAGGTCGGGGACTTCTGTTATTTGTCTAAACCTCCTGCCATGCATTCCCTCTGCACCAGATGTAACATGTAAGTGAAGCCTTAGCCAGAGAGTTCAGAGACTGTATACCGAAAAAGACCAGCACTGAAGTGGACAGGAACCAACACACATTCCTACCCCCATCCTCCTGACTGATACACATTCATACACATTTATCCTGAACAGCAGTGATGGACATCCTCACCCCCTCTCTCAAACACACTTTATTCTGGAAACCTGGAAGAAAGAGTTATGGATCAGGTCTGCAATTCACAAGATGCAGGAAAACTTCCCAGAACCTGATGACCATGTACAATACTAGATGACCTTGATCTGGAAAGAAGGTACATTGCATTAATTCATAAAGTAACGCAAGTTAATGACCTAGAGCATTATCCCATTTGCATAACCCCCACATCCTAGGTCTGAACCTCTCAGGCCAACAGGCTCTATGAGAAACACCCTGGATTATAAGTATAATTGGTCTTTCATGTGCCTACATTTTGCCACCCATGCCCAGAATTTAATTATTAGTTAATCTGACCAGCTGAAATACTATATGAGAATGTACTGTTCGACACTGTAACTAAATTAGGAGAAATGGTTACACGTATCTAGTTTCCACCTGCACTGGAGGATTACTAAGTAAATAGTAGATTTAAAGAAAGTTATCACTGTGATTTGAATTATTGCTTGCTGATATTCTACTCTTACTTGTTTAGCCTTTTATGCTGATTGTTTGCATTTCTTGAAGTGATTTGCCTTTTTTGATACTGTGTCATGTGATCTGCTGATATTTTGTGAGCAATCATAAATTCCAGCCTATGGCTAAATTGGTATATATTTATGCTAGACTCCATAATCATTCATTAATTTCTTATGATTAGCTTGTGGAGGAAGAGTTTTACAGGTTAATAAACTTGGACTTGATCTGGATTAAAAGTGTATGTGTGTCAGTTCTTTCCTGATTTTAAAACCCCACAAACATAAAGGACATCAATTAGGTGCAGACTTCAACTCAATTTAACCAGATTTATGTAATTGTCCCCACAGCTGCTACCAGTGGTAAACTCAGAAATACCAATTGTAATTGAAAACCTTACTTTCAAATTCATTTCACATTTTCTTCAGGATGAGGAGTGTTTCTTACCTTTTTTGAACTTTCAGATTGCAGGGCTGAAAAAACAAGATTGGAGTTTGCTTTTAATAGGCTAGCCTTTTACCTGTTTCATAGAGCTTCTTTTTAAAATACTATAACATGCAAAGAGCAACTTCCAGCTCAAACAAATTTAGCAGAGCATTTGCCTACCATATATTTTGGTTCACCTGGTAGAGCTGGACTACAAGAGTTCTGGTTCAAGTATCACTGTAATGTAAAAGACACACACAAGAGGGCCTCATTTTCAGAAGGCAAAGGCACAAATTCGTGCACCCTCCTGCACCTCTGAAGTCAGAAGGACTTCATAAAGTCAAGTAAAATTGTTGTATTGTAAAACTACAGTAAAAAAAATAACTGCAGGAGGACTGGATAGCTCAAACAGCTAGTTTTGGCAGGTGTAGCTTTTTTCTCCTAAAGAGCTGGTTCAAACTCAGTCACCTTGGTAGTAACCAAAATTAATTACCATATAAAGGCTGTTCAGTGCTGTCCATTACTACATCTGGGAATAACTAATCAGGGAAGCTAGGGGTTGGCTTTCATAGAGATTAAATAACTTTCTCTTCCTTAGAGATAGTGCCTCTAGAACAAAGTTGGCAAGGCAGATATGGGGAAACATGGCCTGACACCAATTATGCTGTATTTACTGTACTGTGGATAAATAGAAATCTTCATTCTCTATATCTGTCAAGCTGACGTGTTTTATAAATATTACATATGAAAAACTTAAAAGAATGTTAAGATTGAAAAGTCAACCACTCAAAAGTTAGGAAATACCCAGGCAACCTTAATTTGGACCCATTGAGACAATGCAGAATAACAGTCTTGCCCAACATCACATAGGAAGCTTGTGGCAGAACTAGAACTTGGTTCTCCTGTGTCCCAGTCCAGTTCCTTAAATGCAAGAGAATGACCTTTCTCTTCTTGCAGTGATCTGCCTCCTCCACTGTTCATCCTGTGCACTGTATGAGGCAGGGTCCTGTAGAACACATTGATTAAAGACAGTATCATAATGCACATGAACGAGAGAGCAGTATTAGGACTGGACAGGCAGCCTTAATTCTGGCCTTTTCCAACGTTAGAGTATTAGCTTTTACTATGTTAATGTTCTAGTAACAGTTTTTATTTTTGATTTCTTAGGTCTTTTAAAAAGCAAACAAAAAAACCCAGAAACTATGAAACTATGTTACCCCCTCCCCTCACGGTATGGGCTACCATCCAGATTTGTATCCAGTACCTTTAGATGCACAGTACAGCAGCTCTATCACTTGAGCTTCAAAGTGTAATCGATAGCAGTAATATGTTGTTGTCCTCTGTACGCCAACCGGCCACTACAGGAGAATATGATACACACTTTGCCAGTGGTTTCCACAACTCTTCATGCTAGACAGTGCAGGAATACTGGAAATCAGTATTCCTGGATTTTGGTCCCTCCTGTGGAGGAGAATGTGATCCAGTGGTTATAGACAACAAAGCCAACCACATAGATTTGGCACATTCATTCTGAAAGGCAATGAGTCTAAGTGAATGCTGTATTAGAGACCTGGGACCAGATTCTGGTCCCTGCTTTGGCCCCTTTTTTGCTGCTCCAGAATTATACATTAGACTTAAAGTAGGGAGAGGACCCTTAGGGGAATTCTGCCAGCTCAGAAGCAGCATGGGTCTGGTGCATGTGGCTGTATAACATTATTCTCCCACTCCCAGCCCTTGGCATAGCAACATACTGAGGGTGGGAGTGGGCATGTTAGGGGCAGTGGGGGGAGTGGCTGACATGCTCTGATTTTTCTGGGTCCTGGATTCTATTTCCTGTGTTGACAGAAGTGACCTGGCGAAAGCTTTCACTCACTCTGTTTGTAAACTGGGAATGATACTAAGGTATCATGTCAGGTCTTGCTTGATAATAAAGACTGTGGAGGGCATAGAATTATTAACACCAGTTAGTGGAAGAGCTACGACCAGAATTCATAGTCTCCATCTGGTGACCCAATACACCTTCCTCCAGTTTTTAAAGTATATTTACACAAGAGAGGGTGCTCTCCCTGCACCAGGCAAAGTGGAGGAAGCTGTGGGAGAGTGCTGCTCCCCTACACCAGGGAATGGAAAGGGAGCCCTTCTTTTGCTTCATCCCCTCCTCACTTTAACTCCTACCTTCCTTAGGCTGAAGGGGCAGCAGCCACTGCTGCTAGTAGTGCTGCATCATCCTCCCATCTGGGCCTCCAGCTGCTGGAGCACATGCTCAGTGTGGTTCACAGGTTGGGGAGCTCTGTAGAGCTGCAGCATACACGGAGTGACTGGTAGGTAGCAAGCTCTCTGAGACTGTGCAATGCAGATGGACTGCTCAGAGATTTTACCAGGATGGCTCTAAGAAGCACCAAGCATGTGAAAGTGGCACTGTTCTGTGGCTAATAACTTAGCCAACCTGAGTGAATTTTCATGCAGACAACATAAGAATATGTCTGAGCAGAGGACTGCCCCCTGCCAATCGTCAACCCTGGAAGTGTTAGACTTCTTGAAAAATATTGTACAAAATTAACATTGGCAAAATTATTTGTTTTTCCCTAATCTCCTTCTTGGAAATAACTGCTTTCACTGAAACTTTGGTAAAACACATTCAGCTTGAGTCAGACAACTGTCATGGAAAATTTCAGCACAAAGAGAGAGGGTTTTGCAAAGTTATAAACAAATGAAAACAGGGTCTTGTAATGGAACATGTTAGGCAACTTTTACTGCAGGTGTCACCACCAACTCCACCACTTATTAAGTTTGCTATCAATACAAGAAAGTAATACAAACGAAAGTGATAACTTTAAGAGAACTCTTAGTGTAAGAGATTGTGGTGGGTGCTTTTTTTTTTTTTAATTAAAAGTATTATTTCTTGGCACTAAAAATTCCAAAAAGTCTCACCTCTGTAACACTACACTGCACGTACAATTCCCACCCCCCTCGAAAAAAGGACCAAAGAGAACGAACAAACCAGCCACATATAACAGATGTTGGTCACATTGCTTATTGTGCTAGTGGAAGTCACTCAGATACTACAGTGATGAGGGCAGTAATTGAACCTGTATAGAATAGAGCAGAACCTCTTTTTACTCTTGTGGCAGCAAAATAGCTTCTGATAATTGTTTAATCAAACATCACCAAACATATGGGGCCGGATGTTCACACTGCAAATATGCTAACTGTTCTTTTACTATTGTCTACGTCTTCCTCATTTTAAATGACACGGTGCTTCACCCCTTCACTTTCTCTCCCTCGTGCAATATATACAGAGGCAGATTACATCCAAGATGGTTGTTTGAAGAAACCTCCTGCAATTGATAGTCACACTGCAGTGTGAATTGCATTGGAGCACATCACAGGCCCTCTACTCAGACGTGGTATGCTGCTGTGTTTTGATGTGGTATTTCACTGTTATTCTGACACATAATGATAGCCTCTATAGTTATTACTCTTTTCTTTAGCTTTATGTTAAAACAAGTAACATAGTTAGGTATTTATGAGAGCTATTTGTATAAATTACTGGGATTTTTTTCTCATTATCAGTAATAATTCACGTATTATTATTTTAATGGATTTTTTTCTCCACTGTGTATTTTGGCTTCCACAGACTCCATTGCAGCCTGTGCAAATTACGGTGAGGAGGGGTTAACGTGCTGCATTGTGTATAAACTGCTTCTTAATTATACAGATTGTCACTATTCATCCAAATAGCTCACATTATAAGGAGGTTGGGATGGAACTATTCAATGTTGTCATGTGGTGATTTTCCCCAAAAATATTTATCTGTGAGGATGTTCTACTGTCTTCATATAAATTGTGGCATAAAGGGCCTGCTTCTGCTCCCATAGAAATCAATGGCAAATTCCCACTGATTTCAGCGCTGCAGAATCAGCCCATTTGTCACATCACTTGACCCATCCTGCAATATTTTTCCTACTTTTTAAATGTTTCTATTCAACCCATGCTGAAGGGATTTGAAAATGCACTGAGCTGTGCCAAGCCTCAGTGCTCCTCAGTGCAGCCTCAAAGCACCAAAGTGTGGCCTGAAATAGAGAACTGGTCAAAAACAATCTCACCAGCAGTGACGGCTCAGTTTTTTCCTGGGTTAGTGGGAATGCAAAATATTGTTTGCTTTCACCTAATATTTTTTGCAGAAACAAAAAACAGTTTCCACAGACAGGAAAATGTCCTTTTAAAAGGAAAATGTTGAATTTCTGCCTGAGTAAACTCATGATTTTAACCCAGGATATATATGCAGTTTCTACTTTAACTTGCTTCTACCTATAGTCTCCTATTAGTTGCTTTTGCTGCTGCTTGTTCCTCTTCTGCTCTCTTGGTATGTAAATTACACCATCTTAGATCCCCTTACTACACAACATTCAAAGGTGATGTATAAGCTGTCAAAAGTTAAATATGGATAAGTGGATGTGAATCTAAGGGAGTTTAAAAGATCCTCATTGCATCTAAACTGGTGTAATTTACATGCTGAGAGGGCCAGATTAAGATGCAAGTTACACCAAGTTAGACTCAGCTCTGAATTTGGTCCCTAGAATATATCATACTGGTTCCGCTCATTTCTAATGCATACTTTGTCAGGTGACCATTGTGCCAAGGCATTTCAAAAGAAGGAGCATGATCATCCGTACGGCTGTACCTAGTCACAATGAGGGATTATGGAGGGAAAATGAAATATTTTTTAGTTTCCTTAATTTTGTGTTTGAGTTTCAACTCAGTTTTATTTTTAATATTTTTCACATACTTTATTCATTAGTTAAATAAATGTGAGGATCAGCATCACACAATAATATGGCCAAAATGCTTTGTATCAAGTTCGAGGAGTAGTGGTCAAGTTTGACAAGGGAGAAACATGCATAATCATATCTACAAAGTAATGACTAATGAAAAAGGAATGACCCATCTCCCAAACACTGAATTATTTATCAGTGGGCATGACAATCAAGGGAGGTCACTGTATTTTCATGTACTTCTTAGAACCATGGTCAGTTTTCTGTTGTCACCAAGCCCACAGTACTGAATGAATTCTTTTTTGAAAGAGGAGGGACTAAAGGAGAGAGTGGAGGTACAGGTATCTTTGTCTGTAACACAGCCTCTTGATTCACTACGGAATTTGCCCATTTCCTCTATAAGGCAATGTATTATCTTGTCTCTGGGTAGTGTTGGATAGTTTACTCATCCCAATACTTTACCCATTCCAGAGTCTCTTCAACAACATCCTTTTTAATGCAAGCAGGTTATTATGGGAAAAGGGTTTATTTTAGACTGTGTTCTCCACCATATGTAAGGCAGGCACCCTTCTACCACACCCTGTGTATGTTTGATTTCCTGGCTCTTTCCCTGTTGTCTGTCAGCTACTGCCTTCCAGTTTTTAGAGCAGACTCGTAACCACTTAATGGAGAGCCCTTTGCAGGAGCTGGACTTCCTGGATGTATATCATGCATGGTATTCCATACAACAACTCTTCAAGGGAGCTCTGTTAAACTTGCCTCAGCTTGTCTCCACCTAAATTGTTCTCAGTCTTAGAGGGGAACTGATGTGCAGTACTTTGTCTTTCTTTCTCTGACCTCAGATTTCCCATTGATCAACCGCTCTACTTGCCACAGGCTGTAACCTGATTGAGCTGATCTAACTGTCCTCACCCTCTCTTGCAGAAGTAGCAAGGAAACTGGGAAACAAACAGCTAGTTCAGACTGTGAGGCCTTGTTTAAATAATGGTCCAACTTATGCACTGATTAAATAGAATGTCCCCAGATTTACACAGAGGTAATGGAGTGCAGAATTTGGACCTGTATACTTACAATGACCACATTAAGTGGTTACCAAGCACAGTTTTATTAGATCCACACTGGGCAACTGTTTTCCAACTCTGTGGCTGCTGCCAAACTTGGAGCACAGTTTTCCCATTCAGTATGAAGAGATTTTTTTCCCTCTTACAACCCTGCTAGCAATTGCCATATTTAACCCTGAGCCAGAAAAGCCAAATCCCGGGCAATACCACACAGCCATGAGAGTGATAGAAAAGGGTGCACACATGATGTTTCATAATTTTGTTTCCATTTTCCATTTTGATTTGGCTTGTGTGTGTGTTTATGTCCCACTGGATGGCTGTCTGATCGCTTACTTGTATTCTATCCAGTGTATTTGGATATATACTTGAAGTTTTTTCTGTTTCCTGTGCCAGTATCCTAGGCAGCTCATAAGCTCAGTGGCATGAGCTCTTACACTCTTCACCACTGCTGAACTAATGGATGATACCTAGGCCCACTGTGATTCTGTGTTTGTCTTTATGCATGGAAAGTGCTATCATTAACATAAAGTGCTAGGTTGGAGAATGGGCCTGTTTTATTATTCATTATTTTTCTTTTCCTACTATTTAAAACATACATGACTCAATAAATGTTCTATCTTTGTTTTCCCCTGGGTGTAAATGATGGTGTGTGAGAGCACCTGGTTAATATCTACTTGCCCTTATGTGGAAAACTAGAGGGGGTTAAGGGTAAAGGGCAACAAAAAGGGTTAATCCTTTACTGCTATTCCAAAAAAACACTGTGAACTACCCACTGAGGAATTCCATAGCGCCAGGCCTTGCCTGGCTGGAATACTATGTACCTGTTTTCTAGTGAGTGAGCAAGTGCCAGTGTAGAAATGGCTGATATTTTTTTATTCCCATGTCATGCTTCTGAGGATTGTCTACTCTAACACTTACATTATTGCTAGCTCCACAGTCAATTACTACTAGTAATTACTGAACCAGTGGGATTGCACCAGTGTAAATAGCAATGGTGCATTTTACTCACAATAGCCATCTAATTTGGGTATAATTCTGCCCCCTCTTCACATTCAATACTCTGTGCAAGCTTTGCAGGGTTGCTTATCTCACAGTACCTGTCATTGCTCCCTAAAGCAGTGATCTGTAGGAGATTTGGAAAGACCTTCTGGAAGCAAAGGGAATTGTGGGAGAAGGGTTTGAACACCGTTCCAAAATATAGTCTCCAACTGGGGAATCAGGCTGAATGGTCAGAGCTTGCTCTTTCATCAGAAAAACGATTGGCTGTGGGAGGTCCTGAAAAATGAATCATTCAGCATCTCAGGAGCATGGGGAGAATGTGACACCAATACATGCAGGCAGCCAGAGTCAGAGGCAGCAATGCATGGAATTCATTTGGCAATGCAGCAAGAGGGGCTTTGTCTTCCTCTATCCCTGACCAAACTGGCATCATGATGTGAGTTACCTGGAGGAGCATTTTACCATTTGGACCATGAACACAGACTTGTGGGGCAGAGGTACGTTGTCAAGACCTGGGATGCATGTCAGTGGGTGCAGAACTTGTGAACGAGGAAGGAGACTTTTCTGTCGTGAGCGCTTAGCCAAGAGATAAATGGTGAAATATAACATCACTTAACACAAAAAATTCAAGCTAGCTTCACTGAGTAACCAGTGCTAAAGAAAAACTATACAAAATGTGGTTCACAGGGACAGGAAATGCATTTTCTATGGTTCCTGTCCTCTTTCCCCCCAACATAGGAAAGTTTGAAGTGCCATGGGATGGGAATGACCAAAAGGAAACAGTAGAGAATGACACAGTCCAATAAGTGCTGCTTGGGTCCTGTGCTCTTTGCATTGACACACTGGACATACAATCAGAGGCTTGTGTTGATAAAAACAGTGCTTTGGGCTCTGCCTGTGCTGTTCTGAAACACTATCTCCGATAACAGGAGTTATAGAAGTGTGCCGAGTCTTCATTTATTCACTCTAATTTAAGGTTTTGCGTGCCAGTAATACATTTTAACGTTTTTAGATGGTCTCTTTCTGAGTCTATAATATATAACTAAATTATTGTTGTATGTAAAGTAAACAAGGTTTTTAAAATGTTTAAGAAGGTTCATTTAAAATTAAATTAAAATGCAGAGCCCCTCGGACCAGTGGCCAGGACCCAGGCAGTGTGAGTGCCACTGAAAATCAGCTCGCGTGCCATCTTCGGCATGCGTGCCATAGGTTGCCTACCCCTCTCCTATAACCTCCTTTCCCTGTCCTGTATATATACACACCTCACCATAGAGTCCCTCACTTCTTCCATATATTTTGTCTTGATGCTCAACAGAGCAGTTTAATTTGTTCTCCTTCAGCTTCTGTTTCTTGACCTCCCTCTCATAAATTCTGTCACTGTTGCTTTTTCTGGTCTTCTGAAGGGCAAGAAACAGTTCATCTCTTGGTCTCCACCTCTTGGAAAGGAGCACTGTGACCCCAATGCCGGATGCCTGGTGTGTCTCCATTTCCAGATCCTGGCTTTGGTGAGCAGTGGTGTCTGACGTGGGAAACAAGGAGAGGGCTAACAGGTATATTAACTGCTATCCCCGAAAACCAAAAAAGTAAGATTTTCAGTTCAGTCTTGATCTTTGAAAGCACTCTGTTCTGGGATTCAAGCTGGTGAGCACATAAACCCCCATGGGCTGCCTAATATTTAATTTACTTTTGTTCCCCTAATGGTGTTTGAGAAGGGTATATTGAGAGGGAATGCAGAACAAAGGAGTTACATTGAGTTATTGCAGAATGAAAGGTGCCTGGACAGAATCTCTCTGTTGAGGTTTCCTGCAAGGGAAAGGAAGTGCCTGTCTGAAGAGTTCACTCTTGAGTTATTTTTTTCAGGTAATAACACAAACATGCCACAGAGCTGGAGAGGTGCAGAGAGGGTAGGAGAATTCGCATTGTCTTGTAATGTAATTGCCAAGTTGGAGCACTGGTTTTGCTGGAGATTTTCTGAGATTATTCCTGAGGATTTGGGGCAAAAATTAAGGCTAAAATAAACTAGATTGCTGCTTCAGCCCTGCAGGCAATTGGACAAGGTGATGGCCTCGGCCGCTATCTGTGGTTGTTTTAGACAAGAACACTGTCTGACATAATAATTATGGCCATGTTTCCTGCATTTCATAGAAAGGTGGAATGAAAGCCATTGGAGCTACATAGGTACTCTGGTGTGACCCTCAGCAGTGGCATATGGGCTAAGTGATACAACATAATGTACATGATGGGGCCATGGGGTTTACTGCAATAAATGAATCTGCTTTGTCCTTTCCAATATTGTTTTAGTGACATTTGAAGCTTAATTTTTCCCCACTTGGCCACCACTTTGAATCCAGTCCCGTGGCATGGCTCAGCTAACTGCTATGCACAGCTTGCCCAGCATTTCCATTTCAGCCCTCACTTAGATCAATGGTCCGTACTGTAAAACATGGATAGAATGATGGGGGATGGGCTATGGAAAGGGAAGTATCCGAGAGACTGCATTGTGTTGGTGGGGGATGGAGGACAGAGCAATTGCTTCATCTGTGGCAATGGAGCAGCGTGTGAGAGAGGATTTCCACCCTCACATAAACGTGCATCCACCCATTTCACCAAAATAATGGAAGCATTCATGTGAGCCAAGAAAGTCACTCTCCCCAGCCCCAGAGCATGCAGACAAAATGCACAGCAGCAAAATAACAAAAGTAACTCACCCTGTGCAGAGGTTCCCTTATCTGAGTTCTGCTTTCTAACTATCATTGCCAGATCTTCAAAGCTTCTGACTCTGAAAAGAGGTCTTGGGACCCCAGTATAGTGCATATTCTGATTCTGTGACTGAACCTCCGTGGTCATATCCTCCGCCTGCTCATCCTAGTATCTCAACAGCATGCTGTAAGTCCCTGAGGGCAGTCTAGAATGAACTCAGCAGCCACAGATGCCCTATAAAAAGGGCAGATTTTCCTCCCTACCTTGGAGCAGCTGTTGGCACCCTGGGGTTTGTTGCATTGGAATTACAGACCTATGACTATCTCCTAGTCACCCCACATGTTTGCCTGATGTCTGCCTCTGGCCACCCAGCAGCAAGTTCGCATGATGGCATCTTCTGCGCCATGCTCCAAAAGGGTAATTGTTACAGCCTCCATAAGCTTCCCCAGCTGGGCACTCATCAGGTTGCTGTCATCAACTTAAACCTTAGGTCCCAAGAGTTCTTGTCTTGATGAGTCTAGACAGAGTTTAGGGCCTGGCTGAATGGCTGTGGGCCTCCAGACACCTGCTCCAGATGTAGGCCCTGTGTCTGACACCCCTCTTAGCAATGAGGACACCCTAGTCCAGTTGCCTACATCTAGAAACTACACTGGCTCTCCCAAGCTTCCCCAGTAGCTGCTACATGCTCCTAGAATGGTACTGCAGCTGTAGACCCTCTGGTTTACTCCTCTTCAGGGCTGTGTGACAATGTATGCAAGTATCACTCACACTCTGCAAAGGATTTCTAAAAACAAACTCACTTTACTTATAGGGAAAACATGAGACTAACAGATCCATGCAAAAATAATAAACATTTGCACTAAAACCCTCCATCTGATGTGTTCACCACTCTGAGAGCCTGTGGGTTTTGGTCAGTCCAGTCCCGACCCCTCCACTCCTCTTGCTTCTCCCAGCTTCTTGTTTTGGTTGGAGAGGGAAAGCTACTAAAACCAGACCTTATCCTCTGATAACAGTTCAGTCCTCTCTGTCATGTGACCATCCTGGTAAGCCATGGGGTGATCAAGTTCTCCTGTCAGGTTACCCGTTGCTTGATTATTACCCACCTGAAATCCAGACTGGAAAAAACGATTTCTTGCAGCTTAACTACCCTTTTAGCCAACTCACTGTATGGGTAAGGTAAACCTATTGAAACATTAATGCGCTTTGATGTTCCTGTAAGAACTGTCTAGATAAGGTCCATCCTGTATAAGACACAGTCCCTGTTAGCAAACAGCTGAGTCAAAATACTTTGAGGCATAACAATACAGAGAGTTCAAAATATCAATCAAAACTCATAAGTTTTACATCAACAGATTTTCCAAATTGTCACAGTGATACAGTGATTGCAAAGTGGATGCTGGCAAGAAATACCACACAGTGAGATCTAAGATGTATGCAGCCCAATTTGAACATTTGAGAAAACCTGACCTGGGCCAATAGAGTAGAAATTGGCCACAGAGGCCACCTGTTAAGTGATTGATATATTGTAGGATAATAGTGGGAGGACTTGTTGTCTGCACTTGCTGTATACACCAGTGGAGTTACATCGATGGTAGTGCTAGCATAGACAAGGTGCCAGCAGCCACTGGTGTTTTAACTTCTGTGTCATGTGACTAGGGTTAAACTACGGGTGGCCAGTCTGTGCAACTGGTGGAGTTCCATGGAACCCATTTTAACCAGTCTCACAACAATGTCTCTTTGTAACACCCATGTTATAGAAAAATGAAAAAAAAAATTTTTTTTTAATTTATTGCAGTAGAAGCTGTAAAATTTCCATTCAGCTACAAATTTTATCTACTCTGAGCTTTTACTGCAGCTTCAGGCACACAATATAGGTAACATGGACCAAGAGATAACCAGGTTTTTACCATTTCTGGTTCCCACCTAACAGTTTTACCTTCATAATCCCAATGTCCCTTCCAACCCTGATATTCTATGATTCTATATTCAAATCAACTGTATTTCAGATTCTATAAAAAATGGAGCAGGAGTAACTTAAGCCTGTAGTGGGGTGTCCCTCAGAAGACAGCAATGAGTTGTGGCTGTGATGTGGGTGAAAAACCTATGAAAGTAAGAAATACTCTGTTGCCATTACAATGAAAGGGAAGGTGACATACTTTGTCAAATCCCATCTATGAACATTTAGAGTATAATGATATAAAGTGGGGGCTCTGGAAAAAGGTCAGATACATGCATCTTTATACAGTTGCAGAAGTTTGTCTTCAATGAAACAGCCCCTCATCCCTAGCCAGCTAGCACTGGCCAGCCGTGGGTTTTTCTTTGCTGTATAGACATACCCTAAGACATGCTTCTATTTACACAAGTATGATCAGTTTGAAAAACAGACCAAGGAAACAGGCTGTTTCATCTTTTGAAGCAAAGTACTCTATTCTGAGACTTGCCATTCCATATATGCTGGCAAGACAATGATGTATCACAAGCAAATGGATTTTGATGGGCTCTCTGTGTTAAAGGCTATTGATTAAGTTGATCGGAAAATGCGATAGAAGATAGAGAACTTTCACATTCATGCATAGAAAAGTAACTGAAGTCATATTGGCACATACTATGAAGTGTGTTCTCATACAAAGTACAGAAGATTGTGGGTCCCAACCTCTACCATTGCCAACAACAATATTCTTATTTTTGTAAAAGTTCACAGAAAAAGTATCAGCTTCTAAAACTCAGCTTTTTCTGATGCCATGTAAAAGGTTTCCCCATCCAAACAGGTATTCCAGTACTGTACGGTGAAAGGTTTTCAGCTGTGAGCTACTGGCTTACGCCCTTCACTAACATAACAGAGCTCTGTATAATCTCGAGAAGACCACCATCGGAGCAGCTAAAAAAGTCAGAGGTCCTTGTCCACTCTACAAAATCAACTGTGCTAGGGAATCAGGTTACAATATTGGTAGGTCCCATTTATACTGCAAAACAGAACCATCTGTTAACCATATTGGATGACAAGTGGGTTATCACTGGGTCTCAGGCCAATTGATTTTCTAGTGCAGGCTGAACCACAATTGTCAGTGTAGCCCTCTGAGTTACATTGCTCTTTTTCAACATTTGTGAAAAATAAAGCTTATAGTTTACAAAGCCTCATTCAGCTCCTCTTTTGCCATCAGTGAATACTTACAGTCACACCGTTACACCTCCTTAGGACATGCAGAAAACACATAGGTTGGTTGTTTTCACATACACCTACCTAATTGATGGGTTGAGAAAGGGGAGGGGAGAAAAGGAACTTCAGATCTATTAAACTCTTGCGAATTGCATGTGTTAAACTAAAACTGCCTGCATTATGGATACTGCTAGGAGCTCAAATAGCTAGCAAACTAGCTGGCTGGCTGGTTCTCTACATCCCGGATAAAACTGCCTACAGTGTAGAGCCCTTTATAAACATTTGCATTTTTCAGTGTGCAGGGGATATTTAATACAAACTGTATGCCTGGAATTCCACTTCAGCTGAAGATGATGTACTTTGCTTTTCTGCTGGGGCAGGGTTCTAAGCAGGGATTGTGCACTCAGCCAGACTGCTCAGAGCCAAACACCCCTGAACTCTGAGTAGGTTTGGAATCGGAACATGAGTCTGCATCCAAAATTCATCCCCGTCCCTAACAGGCTAAGCCAAATCCCCAAATGTAAATTCCCAGATCTTGAGGGTGGTTTTTAAAATCTAGATCTGAAATTTGCAGCTCTGGTTTACATATATACTAGGTTTGGGGCAAATGTATATTTCGGCCAGATTGCCATAAATTGAAAAGATTCATGGTCTTAATTTGGAGAATGGGTTCTAGAAAAACTCTGACAATTGTTTTTTCTCTAATGGCCCACTGGTGTAGTGAGGTAACACTCAGCCCCAGTGAGGGTAGCAGAATCTGGTCCTAACCAAGTGTCTGAGCAGCCCCTTTATATTTTTCAGATAACATCAACATTTATTTTATTTCTAGAAGTGGGATAACATACTGCTTAATTGGAGAAGAGCTGTGACACCAGCAGATAAATTAGTGTGTGTTTAAAAACAAAACAAAACAACAACAACAAATAAACTAGGAAATTAGCTAGTGCCTATTTTAATTTCAACTGATTGTGCTGAAATTCTAATGGGTTAAACATCCCTTTGAAGGCTCTAACTTTTACTCTGACATGGCTGTTTCTAAATTGTCGGAATACTTATACATTAGGTATTTTCCCTCATGTTTCTCTCTAGACCCCACATCCTTAATTGTAGGCTACTGCCTCACACATACTAACTCTAGATAAGGCCAGACAAGCAGTCAAGGGGATTTCGGAGAGTTGTCAGGTGGATTGTGCTGTGCTAAGTGAAGTGTGCAGGGAGGAGAGAAAAAAAATATACAGGGCTATATGCCAGTTCTTCAACCTCTGGGAGGGTGACAACCACACAAGGGCATCAGAGCCAAATGTGGCTAAACAGGATGCTCTTGGGTGATGGCTTTCTACATGTCATTTCTAGCAGGGATTTGAACTCAGCCTTGCTATGTATAAAGCCAGATGAATGTATGCATGGATTAGTGATTACCTTTCTCCCTAATAAAAAGAGAGAGAGAGAGAGAGAGCAAGCGAGAGAGAGAAAGGTCCTTTTGCAAGTTATTGCTTTTATACACGGCACCTCTGTGCATTGAACTGAAACAGCTTCCTCTGTGCATTGAACTGAAAACAAAGAGTGAAAAGGAGAATAAAAGAGCACGATGCAGCGTTCCCTGTACACAGCTCTCAGACCTGAGCCTCACTCCGCTACGTGCTGGGGGCTGCTGAAGAAAGGAGCTGTAGTCATCAATGAGTGTGTGTGTGTGTGTGGTGGGGGAATGGCACGCTAATGAACCTGCTCTCTCAGCCCCACTGCTATCACCCGAGGAAGCCAGGCAGATAGAAGGATAAATAATGACATGACATAACTGTGCAATAATGATTTAAAACAACATTTTGTGCGGTTATCCGCCTCCTCCCTACCTCCCCCCTTCCCCCTCCCCTAGCCACTCGTGCAATAATTTTCATGTGCATAAATTATACTAAACTGGAGAGCCCCGCCGAATTGTAATCTCATCTCCTATAGGTAAAATGGGTGCATTATTCAGAATAATGTGGCAATCTTGTTCTTTCGCCCACAATCGGAACAAACACGATTTTAGAGAGACAGGGTGTGAACCCCCTCTTTTCCCCACTTCCCCACACTTTTTTGGTGCTCAACATACACAGTTTTCCTTTTACAAAAATTAAATCCTTTCTCAGAAATCTAAATGTTAGAATCCTCCCCTTAATACTTTAATCCCCGTTGTTTATAATCAGGTTGCACACAAGGTTACACACAGCACTGTCATTCATATATATATATATATAGTTTTAATTGAAACAGCAACATTTAGGTTCCACCTTAACAGTGCACCTTAAAAGATTATCTCGGTTATTTCACAGGCACCGAGCCGGCACTAATAGTCCAAGGCAGATATTGAAAAGCAGCACAGGGCCAGGCAGATCTATTAGAAATTCCCATCCACGCGCCTCATACATATTGATTTCTGACACCAAGCAGCAGTGAAAGCCCCCGTGGGAATAATATATTTAGCAGGGTTCGCTGCGAGGAGGTCACAGAGTGCATACAGATTAGCTACAGAGGACCAAGGCACTAGTGTTGGAGCCAAATGCTAGATTTTATATCATTTTAATCTGAACTTTTATAATCCTTTTCGTTCTTCTTTCTCTGGATAACAGAAGGAAGGCTCCTCCACATGTAGCATGCATCTTTTTTTTCTCTTTATTCCTCCTATAAAATGTGAAAATGCTGTTGTAAGTGGGGAGGAATATACCTTCAGCATAAGCAGGAAGAGGCACAAACAGATTTGGGTGTTTGTTTATTTGTTTGTTTGTTTTATAAATGGTGGTCAAGTCAAATAAAGACATTTTTATTTAAAAATTTCCTTGGGGGGGGAGGGAGCGGATAAACAAGTGTAAGGCTACAGTTTTAATGCACAGAAATAAAGAACTGGCTTTAAAACCTCTTTCATTTTTTTATTGTTTTAATCCTAGAGTTTAATTGAGCAGAAGTTGCATTTGTGCTGTTGAATACGGGAAAGCAACAAAACAACAAATCTAAACGTTTTTAATTACCTTTTTGAGCATGCTGATGTGTAGCAAATGCCTGCTCTTTATGCAGAGAGGTGTTGTGACTGTATCAGATAAAGGTGTCAGATGGGAGTCAAACAGGCATTTTGGAGACTGGATAGATGCCAGCAGTGCAAAAGGAAAGGTTAGAGTTGACACACTTTGACACAAGAGTGAAATACATTCAGACAACAAAGAAAACCAGGAGGTTTCAACTAAACAGACACAAAGGCTTGTTGTTTTCTTATGGGTTATATACATTTTGTTGGTGCCATAAAAAAGTACCCTATTATTATTGATAATCAGTAAATATCCCTCCATCTCTGAAATACCTTCTGATAAATACACATTTAATTCAATATATCAAGCAATTAAAAAACTGAATATAACCAAATGAGTCCCCACACAGATTTGCAGGTTCTATATATTTATGTCACTTTTAAAGATGTAGAACAAGGAGAGTCAGTTTTGTCAGGAGTCCTAGTTTGCTTTATCAGTTTGGAACAATTAAAATAACCAATTAGGACCTGGAGATTTTGCTTGCCTGCATATTTAACTAAAGGATGTCAAACATTCAGGTTATTCTCAAAGGTTTGTTCCCTAAGACATGTTAGCACCTCAGTTGTCAATATTTCCAATTTTGCAGACACTAAGAGGGAGGAGGGTATGAAAGCAAGAAAAAGCTTTTTATTTATAAAAATGTATTTATATTTACTTTGGGCAACTAAAGGGAATAGCACCCCTTTTAAAAGTCACCTACTAACAATGTCGTGAATATATTGCAATGCTACGTTAAGAAAAGCAGCAGACACTGCTAAATAGAAGTTCTATTTAGATATTAGCTTCTGTGCAAAAGATACCAGAATGCATCTCAAAAGATGGGACAGATGATGAGATCTCATTCAATTCACAGGAGAAAGGAGCACTGTGCAGGTGGTGCTGGGGGAAGAAAGAGGAGGGTTTGAAAAGTCTAGGGGGCTGGTATACTGATTTCCACTAGGTCTAAGGAACTGCCGTTTATGTCCCACTGAAACTATTGTGTCTGGAGCATGTTGGAGGAACTCAACACAAGACAACGTGGCAGGGAAAATCTATTCTAGAGGGAGCTGGGTGGCAATGAATTGTTTTGTAGCGACTCTGGCCACCGCAGCCGGAAACAACTATTTCACTGGCAATTCTGCTCCTGCCACAAGTGGGTATCACACAGCACCCCCTCCCCCCCACACACACACATGGAGCTGGGCAGGAGGAGAAAGAACAATCAGGGGATCACACACACACACACACAAAGACAGGAGAACCGTTCTTCCATAACAATGGGGGCGGGGGAGGGAGGTGGGAGCCTTCTGGTCCCCAGCAGTGAATCGCTCCCCTGCATCATTTCATGCAAGATTCCAAGAATGATATGCTAGATTAGGGGCTGTATAGTTATTTTGTTTATTAATGGAGGGGCAATTCTTTAGAGGTGAGGTAATATTTGATCATTGCAGTGGAGGAAGAAAAGAGGATCGAGTGTTGATCTCTTGCACCAGTTCGGGTTGGATGACCGTTGCTCAGTTAACCACTTTTTCCCTCCTTTCTTTCTCAGCACTCTGTGGCCTACAGACCCCTGACTAGTCTTTTAGTGATGCACCCTCCGAAATGCAATGCTGGAACGACTCTGTTGCCAGCCTCTGAAAAAGGGCTGCAAAAGAAAAATCATGTAGAGGAAAAGAAGCCACGGAAAAACACTTACACTCGCCAAAGGAAAAAAAAAAGCAGAAATTTACGTTATAGAATGCCCTTTGCCTCTTAAAATTGGCCTTAGGCAGGATTTGGTTTTCAATGCATTAATGGCTCTTGAGTTCCCATCCTCTGCTAGTTGCACCCTGGGGTACTCAGTGCCAGTCGTACTGGTGGTGAGTGAAACAATACCACCTTTGGGGAACTGAGAAATCTCAATACAGCTCAGTCAATCTTCAATGTTTCCACCTTGGCCCTCTTATTGCCAGCATGGGAGCTCAGAACTTTAATGGGCATTTGCACCCACACCCAATGCAACAGAACAGGAATTTGTGTGGTTTATTTCCTCATGGACACCAAAGTTCGAGCTATGTAACCTTGAATATCCTTTGTGAATGTAAGGAAGAAATAGGCTTCTCCCCCTCGCTTAATGAGTCACATTAAATCTCCAGCTCAGTGAAGAGAGGTGGTTTCTTTCTCCCCAACCCATTACGCCAATTTAATACATGATCCCTATGCAGCCAAGTAAGTAGGTAAATAAAATAGTTTCATTTCCATGGAATCGTTATTTAAAACCATTTGAGCTGTCAGCCTTCCTTCCCGTATTGCATATTTCTTTTATCTGTACGAGGAGCTTAAAAATAACGGGCAGTGTGTGTGAACGAATAAAATGTGAAAGCTTTATAAACCCCGAGCGTAAACGATGTATGTGTGTGGTCCACAATTCCAACCGCGGACAGTGTCCACAGTGTGCAGAAGTGTCAGATGCCCAGAGAATATACAGATGCCTTTGTGAGAGGGAATAGGGGAGGGTGGGGGTCCTATTAATGGGGGGGGCGAAACCAGGCATTTACTTTCACTAGAAGTAGACACACTTAAATCCCTGCTGCACACTGGGGAGGGGCGGGCAAGCATTTGCATCTATCTATCTCTCTCTATAACGCTAGAAATCCTCGGGCTGCATTGTGCATTGCAAGGCGGGGATTCTGCAATGTAAGAGCACACCAGGGCGTTGAGAGAGGCTTAATGTGTTCTCATTAGAGTGGGTTGGGGGTGGGGCGGGCGAAGGGGGAGGAGGGGGCGAGGCGGCTGGAAGCGGGGGGGTTGGAGCGGAGCTAGCCCGCGCCGGGAAGCATTACAGCGTTGTGCCTTCTCCCTCAATCCCCGAGCTTTACATGGCTCTTTCCCAGGCCGTGCAGGAAAATACCTCCCAAGTCTCGTGTAAAGAGAGCTGCGTGGCGCAGAGCCGCTGGCACTGGGTTGGCTCGCTCCCGTGCGCAGCCTGCCCCTGCCGCCTGGCCGGCCTCACACAAGGCTGGGCGTGGAGCCAGCCCGGCCGCAGCACGGCAGGGAAACGGGGGCAAACCCGGGCCAGCGACGCCTAATGCTGGGGGCGGAGGGGAGAATCGAGCGCGCGAGCTCCCAGGCACCAGGGTGCGAGGTCCCGCAGCAGGGGCGGGCTTTTAACCCTGCGAAACAATCCCCCGCCCGTCGCTGTGTGTTCACGCCGCTCTGCTGGGGAAGGGCGCTCCCGGGGGGGCGGGCTGCGTGTGTTCGGTCTGGATGCCGGATTGATTGTGCGGGAGAGGAGGGGGAGGGGAGGGCAGGTTTCAGCTGGAGACAAAGCACCCGTATGGGGGGTGTTGAAGACGGAGCCCTCCCCAGCTCGGCAGCAGCCAGGCCGTCTGGCCGCCGTGTGGGCTGGGAGGATTACCTTCCCCATCCCAGCCCCTCGCCACCCACTCCCTGGGAAAAGGAGCCCCTGGCAGCCCAGCCTTCAGTGGCATTGGTTGCAAAATGTGCAAAATAGCGGGCGACACCTTGTGTCCGTTTACTAATGTGCTTAGCTAATGTGAAATTGCAGCGCTTCCGGGGCTCGCGTAATAACCCTCTCCTGCCTACCAGCTGTTATGGGCCACTCCAAGTAAAGTGGGAAGCCCTAACAAACATCTTCCTTCCCCTCTTCCTCGCTAAGATTTCCTTTTACTGCCCCCCAGCCCCTTGCTCCTGATAAGGGTGAGCTCTTTGGGGCTGGAGGACAGGGCCTAAAGCTGCTTTGAGGCTGACCCTTTCCCAGCTGGAAGGATCTGCTTGGCCCACCCTTCCAGGGAGAATAGAATGGATATCATGCAATTTGCTGTTGGAGGGCTTTTGGGACTTGGCTTTACAAAACAAGCTCCTGCTCTGCATGGACTTTAAAGGACCCTTGCATGGCACCTTTCCTAAGAGAAGCTGTTGACTCCACATTCTTGGCTAAAATCTTCCCTTGCTGCTTATTTCTGCTGTCAGTTGTTTGGCCACTACCCTATATTTCAGAGAGAGTCACATTTCAGTGGTGATCAGGTAACCAGTCTGCTAGTCTTGTTAGAATCCCTTGAGAGGAGATCTACTGCATGCATGCAATTTTTTATTTACTAATTGTTACGTGATGTATTAATTATACTACCTGGTATGGCAGGATGTTTGGCTGGAGTAAGTAATAACACCTATTAAAGGTCACTTCCTCACCACCTGATCCTGCATTACTGAGCACTGCTGAGGAAAATCCAGTGACCACACAGACTTCCTCCACTACAAATTCATTTTCTCTTCAGTTCTGCCATCTTTCTAGCTGAACAATTCTATTTCTCCTCCCTCATTAAATCCTACAATGACAATCCCATCCACCTATATGCTGTCTTTGACTCCCTCCTTAAATCCCCAGCACTCTTTCCTCTCCACACAGGGCGTTGTCTAGAAAGAAGATGGTCATAGCAGATATGACCATCACCCCTTCACCCTCCTTGCCATTTTCCCCTGCCTACCTCCCTCTTCCATCTCTGCTGTCACTGAGACTGAGGGTTGGTCTACACTTAAAAGTTACATCAGTATAGCTGCGTCAGTCAGGGGTGTGAAAAACATGCACCTGACTGACATTGCTATGTTGACAAAAACCCCAGTGTAGACACAGCTATGTTGGAAGAGTGTTTCTGTCGATGTAGCTAATCTTATATGGGGAGGTGGTGTTCCTACATTGACAGAAAAACTCCAACTTAAGCCTTGGCTACACTTGCAGATGTACAGTGCTGTGAGTTAAACCTGACTTCGTGCAGCTGAGTAGGGAAAGCGCTGCAGTCTGTCCACACTGACAGCTGCCCAGCGCACTGGCGTGGCCACATTTGCGGCAATTGCAGCGCTATTGGGAGCGGTGCATTATGGGCAGCTATCCCACAGAGCACCTTTTCCCATTCTGGCGCCGTGGGTTGTGGGAAGGAGGCGTGGGTGCGGGGGATTCTGGGTCCTGTCCCAATGCCCCGTGATGTATCACTTCGCATCCCAGAAATCCCTTTGTTTCTGTCCACCTTTGGCGCCATCTTTCAACGGTTTCTGTGCAGCGCGATCTGTCTGCGGGAAATGGAGTCCGAACTGCTGAGGCGTATGCTGATAAGTCTCGCCAGCACGTCACATTTGGCTGTTGAACTATTCCTTAAGATCCAAAGTGAGAGTGAGGGTGAGGAGTCCGATGATGCTATCGAGCCGCGTAAACGCGTACGACACGAAATTGCTTGTGGCATTCACGGACATGCTCAGCACCGTGGAACGCCGCTTTTGGGCTCGGGAAACAAGCACCGAGTGGTGGGATCACATCGTCATGGAAGTCTGGGATGACGAGCAGTGGCTGCAGAACTTTCGGATGAGAAAAGCCACTTTCATGAGACTGTGTGAGGAGCTCGCCCCCACCCTGCGGTGCAAGGACACGAGATTGAGAGCTGTCTTGCCAGTGGAGAAGCGGGTGGCTATTGCAATCTGGAAGCTGGCAACTCCAGACAGCTACCTGTCGGTCGCAAACCAGTTTGGAGTGGGAAAGTCGATCGTTGGAATCGTGTTGATGCAAGTTTGCAAGGCCATTAATCGCATCCTACTCAGAAGAACCGTGACTCTGGGTAACGTGCAGGAAATAGTGGATGGCTTTGCACAAATGGGGTTCCCTAATTGTGGAGGGGCGATAGATGGGATGCACATTCCTATTCTGGCACCACCCCACCTAGGATCCGAGTACATTAATCGGAAGGGGTATTTCTCTATGGTTCTCCAGGCGCTTGTGGATCACCGTGGGCGTTTCATTGACATTAACACAGGCTGGCCCGGAAAGGTGCATGACGCACGCATCTTTCGGAACACTTGGCTGTTCAGGAAGATGCAGGCCGGGACTTTTTTCCCAGAGTGGAAGATCACGGTAGGGGAAGTTGAAATGCCCATTGTGATCCTTGGAGATCCCGCTTACCCGTTAATGCCGTGGCTCATGAAACCCTACACAGGGAGCCTTGACAGTAGCAAGGAACGGTTCAACTACAGGCTGAGCTGGTGCCGAATGACTGTGGAGTGTGCCTTTGGCCATTTAAAGGGCCGCTGGCGATCTCTGTATGGGAAGCTGGACTTGGCCAAAAACAGCATCCCCGCGGTTATATCCGCGAGCTGTGCCCTCCATAATATTTGTGAAGGGAAGGGTGAAAGCTTCACTCAGGCATGGACCTCCGAGGTTCAACACCTGGAGGCTGAATTTGCACAGCCAGAGAGCAGGGCTATTACAGGGGCCCAGCGCAGGGTTGCAAGGATTAGGGATGCCTTGAGGGAGCAATTTGAGGCTGAAAACCAGCAGTGATATCTGGTGCCCTGCACGGGAGTGAAGTGCAGTAGTTCCAATCTTTAGGAATCAGTGTTTGCTAAGCAAACAATCAGACTTGCAGTGCCTGTTTATTTCCTGGGCTAAGGAGTCTTTTACTTTATGCAATAATAAAGAATGTTTTCAAAGCCAAAGAATCCATTTATTGAGAAGAAAAAAAAATTATTTATTGAAAAGAAACAAGGGGGTGGAGTGGGGAACAATACAATCACAGATTCGCATATGTCCTGTCTGGTGTGCTGTGCAGTGAGTGCTGCACTTCAGGACAGCTATACTGCATGGTGATGGGGGTTGAGTGCAGAGGGTAAGGGTCATGGTTTTCAGGGCTGGGTGGTGAAGATACTGGTGTTGGAGGCAGCGGGTGGCGTGAAGAACACGGAAGTTGGGGAAAGTGGGTTGGAGGTGACAGTGGGGCACAACGGAAAGAGTTTTGGGACAAGGGCTGTAGGGAGGGGGTGGCGTTTGCGATACTGCTCCTCTTTCTGCATGGCTACCAGCTCCTGGATAGCATCTGCTTGGCGCTCCAGGATGCTTATGAGCCAATCCGTGCTCTGCTGCCGGTGCGCGGTGCTTTGCCGCCGGTGCGTTGCGTTTTCCTGGTGGATCCTGCTTTCTCTCTGCCTCCAGTCCTGTGCTTTCTCATTCTCTTTAATAGATTGCCACATCACTTCTTGCAGCATGTCTTCTTTGCTTTTTCGCGGTCTCTTCCTGAGTCTTTGCAGTCTCTGAGCAGGCGATAAGAGGGACGGCTGAGGTCTCAAGGTTGATGCAACTGTATAGGCAAAATGCAGCATTTAATAGAGGCAGCATTGTTTATACCAGACAGAGTAATGATTCCCCCCGCACTTAAGGAGTAGAAAACACACAGGGTCTACACAATAGCATAATTTTCCCTTCCGAAACAGAGCACACATATCCCACGGGAGCCTCAAAATGGTGAGTAAGGGGGACTGATTGTTTCAGGGCTGCACTGTCCTCTGGGTTTCTGTGCCTTGGGGAGAGCCAACAGCTTCAGGGGGCACCTACACTGAACACTGTCCCAACATTTTCCACAGGAGTTCGTCCTGGACGATATCTTGCTGCTGAAGGTGACCTGGGAAGCAAGGGAGGGTCTTCTACTGCAATGTGGCTTCTGCCCTGGCCCATATGCAGCTTGCCTGTGTGCAGCAATGGTCCCCCCGCCCCTCGCGGCACAGTGGCGCGGACACGTTAGCCTGGCTGGGACAAGGACCACGGTGGCTCTCCCGATAAACCTGCGCAAGCGCATTGCACACGTTCTGGATGAGACATTCGAGGAGATTACCGAGGCCGATTACCGTGATGTGATAAACCACATCAATGCACTATTCCGCATCTAGGCATGCATGCCTAACCCTCCTCTCCCAAAGAGCCCGCACTGAAAAAATTCCTTCCCGAAAAAAACCCGGCTTACCAGGAACCTGCTCTTCTGTTTGTCCTCCACCAAGTACCGTCTGCTGCGACTGGCTACCTTCCTCCTGGCTCAAGAAGAGCTCCTGGCTGCATGGCTCCAGGGATTCCGGGGTGTCTCCATCCGGCCCACCACCATCACTCCCGTTTTCCTCCTCCTCCTCCTCCTCCTCTTCCCCCCCCCCCACCGGCTCTGAAGTGTCCATGGTGGTGCTCGGAGTGGAGGTGGGGTTAACCCCAAGTATCACATCCAGCTCTTTGTAGAATTGGCAGGTCGCGGGGAGAGCACCCGAGCGGCCGTTTGCATCGCGGGCTTTGCGGTAGGCACCCCGCAGCTCCTTCACTTTAATCCTGCACTGCAGGGCGTCCCGGTCATGGCCCCTTTCCATCATGTCCTTTGATACCTTCCCGAAGGTATCGTAATTCCTACGGCTGGAGCGCAGTTGGGACTGTACAGCTTCCTCCCCCCAAACACTGATGAGGTCCAGCAACTCACCATTGCTCCATGCTGGGGCTCGCTTGGCACGTGGAGGCATGGTCACCTGGAAAGATTCGCTGATAGCACTCCATGCCACGCCGGGCTGAGCAAACAGGAAGGGGATTTTTAAAATTCCTGGGGAATGTAAAGGGTGGGCCACATGGTTGGTTACCTGAGGCCAGGGCAGTAGAGTTTGAACTGATGACCAGAGTGGCCTGAACAGGCATTGTGGGATACTGCCGAATAATTCTGGGGGCCATTCACAGCGCATTGGGCGGCCACACTGGCGGCGCAGCGCTGCAGCGGCAGCGCAATACTTGCTATTCCTCTCGGAGAGGTGGAGTACATGCAGCGCTGCAACCACGGAGATACAGCACTGCAAATGCCTTGCCAGTGTGGACGGGGAGTGAGTTACAGCGCTGGGGTAGCCTTTACAGTGCTGTAACTCGCAAGTGTAGCCAAGGCCTTAGCTATGTTGGCATAGACACCATAGTGTAGACATAGCCTGAGATTTCACACCCACTTTCCTCCGCCACTTACTCCTGAATGGTGGTCAGCACTTTTGAAAATCAGTTAATTTATTTAGGTGCTCAAATGTGGATTTAGAAGCCTAACTTGAGACACCCATTTTTGAAAATCTTGGCCAATAACCTTTGTTCAAACTCAAACTGAACCAGAATCAAACAAATCAGTATGTTAGTACCTGATCAAGTGGCAGGGGCTGACATCTCTGGAAGCAGCAAGAAACGCTGTGAGAAGATGAAAGGATTCAGAGCTTATTAAAGGCCAGGGACAACAATTGGTCCATGTGGAAAACTTGCCTATTTTACGGTGAGCTGGATTCAGTGCTGCTCCAGCCAGCCTGATTTGCAATTAGAGAGCAAATAAGTGCCTTGCAGCTCAATCATGAAGGATGTGGAGGGAAGAAAAACAATGACTCCATGAAGAAGAAAGATCCTGGGGATGAGGAGCCAGACCAAAGATGACCAGTCTATTGTCAAGGTCTCTTTTGGGGGACCCAGGATTTTAGCAGAGACATTAGCCAAGTTGGTATGGCAGTAGAAGGTGGGGGGAAGGGGGATTAATCAAAGGATGAAAGGTCTTCTATAGCATCTATGCCACTTTTTATTGTAAAATATACTTAAGGGTCTGATTTTGCAGGCCCAGGGACTTACAAATGCCACTGTTAGAGTTTATAAAAGAGTACATAGATCCACATATGAAAGTGTCACTGTCTCCCCCTGCTCTGTTGGTCCCCACTGGTCTTTGCTATTCCCTTTGCTCCGCCTCTATGGCACAAGAGGCATCTGCTAAGCCCATCTCTAATATTCCTGGATTAGCTCTCTTGTAATACCCCAGTCATTATCTCCCCCTCACAAATTCTCTCCCTGTACAAGAGCATGGAGAGGAAAATGTGTACCTAGCAAGGTGCACTTGCTGCAGTTGTCAGAGACTGTCCATATTGACTCTGCTCTTAGAGATGTTACATTTTTATATGTTACAGCTGGCCTGGAGCTTCTTTGGGTGTAACAAAATTTATTCTTGAAAACAAAGGCTCTGTACTTCCCACATTAACAATATTATTTTTAACATCAAAGTAACATAATTTCTCTTCTCCAGAAGAACATTAATCCATCCCAAGTATAATCCTATCACCTGGAAAGTTCAGTACCACAGTAGTATTCCATAAACTTGCTCAGCATAGCAAAAAAGAGAAATGGATAAATAACACATAAAAAGAAACCCAGCATTAAATGACATATTCTACAGATTACAAGTTATATTCATTTTGCTGCTCTACAACCAGTTTCCTACCCTCAGTTAGAAAGTTTATGCACAGAGGATTCCTAATTTGAACTGTAAATTGTGCTAACAGCCTCATGTGCAGCTCTGGGTCTGGCTGCTTATGTGTAGGCTTATGCCAGTCCAGCTGCACTCCACTGATCATTGAAAACTTCACCTTTAAAAAATGCAGCAGACAGATATGACAATTGCTATGTTAATTAGTAGCCATCATTGTGGGCTCCCAAAAGGCATCTCCATCTTGCCTTTAGTCTCCCCAATACACACTCTTTTACCATCCTGCCCTTGCTGAGCGTATAAATGAATGCATCTCTCTAGGTTTGTGCAGTCAGGAAAAGGATTCATCAGCCAAAACAAAAACAGGACCAGGAACACCATCAATGTCAATGGGGTTGGGTGGGAGTAGTGCTCTAATTTGCTTATTCTCAAAAAGTTCAGAGTTTTTGAAACCTTAGCATCATGCCTTTGGCTCGCTACCCCGTGTCCATGTCCACAAACCTTCCATGATAATCCACTAAAGCCTGCACCACTGCTGTTGTGTCCCTTACTGTTAAAGTCTTCCTGAGGATGCTGGGTTTGAGGGACACAGCATGGGCACATTGGTTCCACCAGTGGTTCCAATACACTTCAGGGTTCCAACTGCTTAACTCCCTCAGTGTTCATTGGCACATTGGCCATCTTGATCTAACACTTCTGCACTACGCTATGTATTGCCCTTCAAACCCCCACAACAACAGCACCCACAATTGATTTCCTTGCCCCAACTGGTGCCCAGCTGACCAGTACCTATCCAGGGTAACCAGTTTGCATAAGGCTATCCACTGTCCGATCTTCATGGTCTGGTGCTGCAGGGCTAATTCAACCCAGAAGTCCAGAGAAGTCTTCTTTCTAATCCTGAAATGATATAACTGCTGCTTGTCCTAGGTCTTGAGAGCAACTCGGTTCCACTGCTTTGTGGTTGTTATCTGGTCTTAAAAGCAGCACTTCCCCCACTGAAGATCATTCACCAAAACAGCATGCACCCATCCACTTGAGAATCAGTGAGTGCATGACCATTGCTTGATGGTCTATGAACTGCTCATCCTGGTCTCTGGCTGTCTGCAGGTACTGCCAGCATATCTTCCACCTCCACCATAGCTGTTTCAGAGGTGGAGAATTGGCACCAGTTCAAGGAAATTTATGAGAATTCTCGGGGGGGAGGGGAGGGAAGGGGGAGGAGCAGGGGCCATTATAGGAGTTCCTAGTGGATTATGGCAGCCTTATCTCTTCTTTCACAATTCCTATAACCACTTGCTGCAAGGTCTTTTCATAATCTCCCAGAAATCACTGATTCAGAGAGGTATGCCTGGATCTGTGGCACAGGTAACCAGAGGCAGTGCAACTGCAACAGTGTAGTACAGTGTTAGTGTGAACACAGAGCAAAACTTAAACCAAAATAGCACGGATAGAGGACATGGGTATTATACCAGAGTTATCCCACTAGTTCAAGTACCAGTGTGTGTGAACTGTAGTGTGAACAAAGCCTATGAAATTGAGCCTGGTCTGAGGGCTAGCTGGTGGTTGAGCTGGCACAATCCAGACAAGTCTGAGGTAATGTTGATAGAATGCAGGAAGCAACTGGGAGAAGTGACAAGGATTATATTACACACTAGACTGAAGAAGTGTGGCTGCCATATGTAACACAAATTTGCAATTTACGTGACTTGTTAAATCCTAAACTGCTGTTGGATGTACCAATAGCAGCTGTGGCCAAGAACAATTCATTGACTGGCAAGATGATTGTGACTCTGTTTCAGGTACATCTCTAGCCACAGTTATCCATTCCTTTTTCACTTGTAATTAACTCTGTATGTGTCTAGTGAAGATATTATTTCCAGGAAATATTTTTGCCTGTGTATACAGGAACTCAGACTAGATAATCACAGTGGTCCCATCTGGCCTTAAAATGTATGACTCTATAGTGCAGAATGTGTCTGTCTGCTTCTGAGAGTACTGGAGCACATCACACCAGTGCTCTGGACTATCTTCCTGCTGGTTACAAGGTGAGGTTCAAGGCATTGATAATAAGCTGTAAAATCCCTACATGGTTTGGGACCTCATGATCTCAGAGAGACCTTCTGTCTCACTGCAAGATACCTCCATAGTCATGATTAGCATTCGTGCAGTTTAAACAGAAAAGAGTTGATGACAGGACATTCTCTGTGAAGGTCCATCTAGAACTTGCTTCCCTCTGTGGTCCATCAAAGACAAATTCTGTTAATTTTCTAGATATATTGTGAAGCCCATCTTTTTCTCTCAGGCCTTTGGAGAGCAGGTGGGTTGAGGGGTATATTGGGATATAGGAACATAGAAAATGCCACACTGGATCAGGCCCATGCTAGTCCAACATCCTATCTCCAACAGTGGCTAGTACCAGATGTATCAGAGGAAGGTGCAAAATACGCTGCAGTAGGGAGATGTGGAATACTCTCATGCCCCATGATGGTCTCATCCTAATCTCTAATAGCTAGAGATTGCCTTAGACTCTGAAACACTGAGTTTTACATCCCTTCAAAAGAGCTGTATTTCTGTGAAACACACACCACATGTTCCAGCAAAAATCCCATCCAACCAAAATGTATTTGTTAATGTTTTATTTTTTTTATTATGTATTAGTTTTTGTGTGTGTGTGGTGGGCAAACAAAGCATCTTACTGTGTGTTTGTGTCAGTATATTTTATTGTAAAAGTGGCCCTGAGAACTGGAGTGCTTCTTTCTGAGATACGTTTAAATAAATAACAAATGGTGGTGGTGTTTTTTATATTATGGACAAATGTCTCTTAGCATCTAACCCAAGATCACAAATTCATTTAACATCCCAAACCATAATTTGTTCCAATGTAACAGACTCTCTGGGTAAACAGTACGGCTTTCTAGGGCTCTGAAAATTCCTTCCATCTTGGATATGTTCCTCAAATCCCTGACATGCTTTAAAACCTTTAAAAGCATCCCTGGGTGTACACAGGAACAAATACAATATGGCGGTGGTCAGCCTTCACTGCCATGTTGAAAACTTCATGCTTGCTTGGCAATGCAAATATGAGCATTGCCTGTGTCTTTCCCACTGAAACAAAGCTCTTAAACCTTTGAAAGTGGGAATAGGGACTCATTCACAGTCACCACTCTGGATTTGCTCCTTTGACGAGCGAGTCCCTGGCAGCCATTTCTAAAGCTGAAAAATCCATTAATCTGCTTTTTAAACAAAACTGAAGCTTTTAAGGCCTCAAAAGAGTCCCTGCTAATAAGGAGCAAATCCAAAATGGTGGCTAGGAGCAGTGCGCTGAAACTAACATGAGTCTCCAGGGTCCTGCATGAGCAACTGGAGCACACACTGTGTTAAAGATATAATGATTCTGTAAGTCACCAGCCATCAGATGGTAACTTTGAGTTACAATGAACCTTGGCCAGATTCATATCTTGGCCTACAGTTCAAAGGATATGTATCCCACCACCAATCACCTGAAACATTCTGTTCCTTTGTACATTTTTTTTTTAAATATCAAGCTTGTAGTGCACTTTGTTTGTAGTGTAAAAAGGTGAGGTTTTGTTTTTTATTTTTGGCATATTAGAGCTCAATCCTGCATGTTTCAGAAATGACCAGCTCTTTCTGTATGTAGAACAAAATCCTGGCATTTCCCATCCTGTAATTAAAAAATGCCAGGTATGCATTTGCATAAAGGGATGTGAGAGAGCAGCAGAGGGCTGTCCAGTCAGAGGGTGATAGAGGTTCTTCCTCCTTCCTCTGACACATTATCCTGCATATCATGCACTTTGCATCAGCCACATGACCAAGAGCTGGGCCTTTGCAGCCCAGATTTGGGGATGGTAGTACTGGAGACGAACAAATGCAGAAAAATGTTTGTGTACATTTACTCAAACCTTATGCCATAGGGAAATTTGGAAGATCCTATCCAATATTTTAGGGGTCATATCCTGATATTCTTACCCAGTTCTGACTTCAACAGAGTTTTGCCTGCGTAAGAACTGAGGACTTTTGGATTTGCCAATATACCTGTAATGTTCTTGTGTGTATATAATTCCTAAACTTTCATTATAATTAGGTAGTGGCAATGACCCCAAACGCCAAGTCCTCGAATGATTTCTGGAGAAGCAAAACACATCTATTTAGCACGTTCAGCATGCAAAGAAAGTGGATTTGAGCCCTGATGCACACACCTTCCATACACAACTTGCTCACTTTCCACCTAAGCCTTATCTGTAACACAGCTGCTCTTTATTCCAAGGCACAGAAGAAATAGGACCCCTCTTTTACCAGGAAGTGGAATTTATCTTAAGTCTGAATCTGACATCACAATCCTCTCAGCAACAACTAATGATGATGTCACCAAAAAGGATTATGATTGCAGGTGGGGAAATGATAGGTTGAAAGATCAGATGAACTCAGGGTCCTCTTTTAATGTCAATGCCATCAGCAATTAAAAAAAAGAGAGAGAGAGTAATGGCAAAGAATATATACGAGCAGAGTTGGCTCTAAAGAGAAAGTTTTTTTGCAAAGATTTCCATAAAGTATCAGCTGGTCGTTCATGCATTTATTATATAAAGGATGTTCGTTTCAAATCCAAATGCATCTATTGCCTTGTCATTGTCTTTACCAACATTTGGGGGTAATGTCCTAAGAACACATTATAATCAGACCTGTGCTAAGCAGCCCAGTGGGGATACAGTTAATTATTCTCACCCCCTTTTCAATGAAAATGTTAAAAAGGCGAAAGATAAGCCCTTCCTCTAATGCCACGGCTTGCTTTATTGGTTCTAAGGGGAAAAGAGGCACATTTGCTTCCCTGCTGATATCATGTTAAGCATGCTCACTTCACAGGCGTGTGCAGATGAAAGTGTAATTGCATGGAAGGTGAATTGATTGCAATTAACCTCAGGACTTGGCCTCAGGCTGGGGTGTCCCACCTTCCTTTCTGGGAAGGTTCCATCAGGGGTATAATACATCACTGATGAATACATATATCATTGAATGAAACACATACATCATGAGGGACAGTATATAAATCATGTAGAAAAACATGCATTATATTGAAATGATCAAATTATAAATGAAGCACATAAATCATAAGATTATGCTGTTGAATTGTGTCCGGAAACATAAATTATACAGTGAAATCCTAGGTTCACTGAAAGGTTCACCATATAATGAAGTGAGCCTCTATAAACTTAAAAAAAAAGCACTTTATCTCAGTAAAGTACACACGTGAATATGCAGTCCAAACTACGTGGATTTTAGCAGCATCTTCCATCATAAAGGATCCCAACAATGGGGACAGTTAAGCACAATAAGCACCAAAAAAGCTCCCCTGCAGACTTAAACAACAGTGATTGCAGATTAAAAACTTGTTCAAAAAGATAAGTTTGTAAGTAAGATAAAAAATCTCCAGCAGGGCTGATGCAATTAGTGTTGGACAGAAAAGGGTGTTCCAAAACTTGGTGACATGCAAGGAAGCTGAAAAGGCCTCACTGCTAAGTGCCAAGAATAGGAAGGCTTATTCTGTGAACAGCTGCTTGATTTCTCCTGGACAGAGTGCACAGGGTTGGTGCTGCTGGTACAACATTCAGGATGTTATCTTGAAATGAAATCAGCAAGGTTCTGGATTGCAGATGGAGCTAAGTAATTAAAAGTTAAAATGAAAAAAATTCAAATCAATACTCTGTACAATTGGAAGCCAATGGAGTTCATGAAAAAGGGGAACAGGATCTTAAGTACAATCATTTTTACGCTGCAGTCTTCATATTTTTCTTTTGTTGACCTATTTTTTGTTCATTACTCTCTCAACACTAATTGGCTTTTTTAACTCTTTCTCCCAGTTTTTTCAGTACAATGAGATACACTGCACAACAGAACAGAAATCAATCCAGTAAAATGCAAATTCATAGTAATTTTTCAAACTACATTTTTGTTATTGTTAATCAAATTTATGCAGTCATGAAAGGCTCCAACCTTTCTAAGGCTGATGCAAGCACTCTGTATAATGGGACAAGTCAGGTGACTTCCACATGAAGTTATTTTCAGTATGAATGTCTGTATGTGTGAATTATGTTAGTGCTAAAACCTGAGCCTGGATTTCACATCCATTCCCAACATTGTTGAGTTAGGGTTATGGTTGGGGTTTGGTGTACTAAGGGATTCCTTAGTCATAAACAAAGTGTTTCACCCATTCCATTCCTCAGGGCAATAGAAAGCCAGATCTAACTGAATTTATATAGTGGGAATTGATAGTTTATTGCTGACCCTGGAGGAATACTGACTCCCATCCCTGTTCTTGTTGGAGTTGCTCAGGCTAAGGATACAGCAGATGGTCTCAAGTGGAGCTGCAGAGGTAACATACTAGGGAAAGTGTCAAAAATGTATCAGACTACAAAGGCTTAATTTTCAACTAGCAAGTTAACCAGATGCAGTGCCTACTAACACGTTACAGCCAAATTAATCTAACACAGGCAACTAATTGGTTTAAACATATATTCAGCCTCTTTAATAAGAGGTTGTGTCCTGCTATTTATATTGAATAGGTGATCAGCAAGGGGGTGGTTACTACATTTGCTATTATGTGGGAATTAACTGTCATTATACTTTGAGATAACAACAGTTCTTGGATTAAGGGAGGGGGGCTAACAAAATAGTTGGTTAAAAAAATAATTCTATAAATGGTTAAGTCTGCCCAGTATACGCATAATCATTTTGCTATATGATCTATGTGTTTCATTAGTTGAGGTACACATTTCGCTATAATAAATGTGCTTCAGCAAATGATCTATGCATTTCTTTCTGGAATGTATGTGTTTCACTAGAAAAGGTATGTGTTCATCAACTATGAATAATGTTCCTAACAGCACCACATTATATTACTTGGCTGGTATCAGCACAGCATTACACATCCATTCTCTCATGACCATGAAGACTCCATTCTGCAAGAAGACACATATCAGACCCTGTCAGTCTCTTAAGGTGATGCTACACATGTGCATATATGTTTGGTACTAAGGGAGCACACATGGAAAGACAAAGAGAAACAGAGCTAGTTTAAGGATAGAATTGGTTATGTTGCATGAATTAGATGTACAATAAACAACAGCGGAATCTATCCTATCTGATCTTTGCTAATTCATAGAGCAGGTAAATCAATGATCAAATACTTTAAAGAATTCAGGACTGTAGTAGCCAAGTTTTGCCAACATATTCTTTCCTTGAACAATTGACAGTCTTTAATGTTTTTAAAGCAAAAACTAGGGCAGTTGTTTTGTTTCCTTTTATCATGTAACATCCTTACTTCCTCTTTCTGTAATTATAATTCCACTTAAATAATACCCAGAGAGCTTAACATACAAACTTCTTCACTAAAAAGAAAAAACTTTACTTCCCTTCTCTCCCCATATTGTTAAAATAAAATTAAATAAGAGAGATCTATGAGGTTCAGGGCTCCCTGATCCTCTCATTCTTAGCTGAGTTTCCAGTTCTAAATGGGAAAGTTTTTTTGTCATTATTATGCATAAAGGAACACACCCCACTCAATCTGCCAACATTCTCACAGCACTGTTACTCTGTGCATTAACTGGACCAACTCCCTTCAGAAGATGTTGCTAAAAGATCTTCATATTACCTGTGGAAATTTAGTTCATTTCCCAAATTTCTTGATCATATTTCTCAGTACTTTGAAATACAGTCTGTTTTGCATAGAAGCTTCTTTGTTTTAGAAACTGCCCCTGCAAAGACAACTCAGGAAACCCAAAAAGGTACCATACAAACTCAGGAAATGTCCTTTTCTAAATGTTTGTTAATTTCCTCTCCCCTGCATTTCCCTCTGAATAGGCTATTTGTCCATTATAGACCATTATTATTCATGTGTAATAATATCAATTCTAGCATTATAACACATATTAGTCTTGGCTATAAGGCTAATGATTTATATCTGAACCTTCATTTTAAAATAATTTTTCATTAAAACATTCATTTTTATACATATGGCACCAAATAATTCATTATACATATTTCCCTTTACAGACCTATTTTCTCTCTCCTCTGCATCATCACTGTAGATGCTATTTTGCTTTTTTAAAAAATCCTGCCTTTTATACCTTTCTGTTCATTAATATATTCAGAAGCTACAGTTAAAAGTGGTTTTTTAAAACATATTAAGGAAAAAAATACCAAACCTGGGAATTATTTTTTCTGCCTTGTTAGAAATTCACCATGTGCAAATTAGGAAATTGATGCATTTTTTTTCTACTGGAAAATAATTTATTTTCCTCTGTCTAAATATGAGTTGGATTCTAAAGAGGATTGTAAACGCTGAATGGAATTGAATTAATTAAGAAGTCTACTAATGTTATATAACTACTATTTTAATTTATCCTGTATATGTTGTCTGATTAGCTCCCCTCCATTCTCACAAAAAAACCCAAACCAAAAAAAAAAAAAACCCCAACAACCACCAGCCCAACACATTTTGTACTTTTGTCATACCATAGCAGCAATTTTAAAGGAAATCATTTCAGAAGGAACTAATTCAGTATTGAAATATGGTTGAATTCAGTCTGTATTTTAAAATGTGTCAGCCAAGAAAAATTGGAAGCCATTAGAGAGACCTGAAGTATCAGTGTTTACATCGGGAAATAAATATTTTGGGTTATATCCTCAGCTAATATAAATTAGCATAGGTCACTAATTTATACTAGCTAAAGATGTGTATTTAATAGTCAGTAGTATGCTTCTCAAAGAACAATTGTCTCCTCATAAAAAATGCAATTAAAAATTGATAATATACGACAACTTTTGTCTTGACATTTTAGATTTGGATAATAGATCTGTCCTTAATGGAGACCTGATATTTTGGAAGTTCTTATTATCACTGTTATTTATTTGTTTTAGTCTAGCATTTAGAGCCTCCACTGAGATTGGAATCCCTTTGTATTAGAATTTTACATGCACACAGTAAAAGATAATCCCTGCCCTGAAGAGTTTACAATAAATAGATGAGAGACAAAGGGTGGGAGGGAAACAGGCAGAGAAATGGAGTGACTTGCCCCAAGTCATACAGCAGGTGAGTGTCAGAGCTGGGAATAGAACCCAGGGCTCCTGATTCCCAGTCAAGTGCCCCACGGACTGCAATAGCATGGTTTTAGCAGCTCTTGAGTAATTTTAATAATCTCACCTACACTTGTTAAACTATTAGTAATAAGGGAGAGTAAAAAGAGGGAAGATCTGAGCTCTCAGCATAAAATCGAGATGCCGAGAACAAAATCAATCAAGAAACCAAAGGACACGAAGAGAAGATTCTCTCCAAGGCTGTTTCCACTTGGCTTATCCGGAACACCTTGTGCAGTTATGGGAGAACACTTCATCCTGTTCTCTGGGATCCAAAACTCAGTCTGACTGCTGCTTGTCACTCAGGTTACTGTTTTAGGCATGTAACACCCTTACGCTGGCCAGGCCCTGACACTGGAGGTTTACGTACAGGGTACTACCTTGGATACAATTCCAAATCATGTCACACACTACACAATTTATGTACATTTTTCCTACTATTAATGTCTATACTTCTTGAATCTAATTGTTTTGGACATCGTGTGGATCATGTAAAGACCATTCGCTTTATAGATTGTGTAAGGACCAATTGCTTATGCCCTCACCTTATCTACATTTCAAGCTTGTCAGTTCAGGGTGTTCCCACTTATCTTAGCTAGCCCCAAAACATGCCAGCACACAGCCTCTCACAGCCCTATTTACATTAACCTTGCACTCAAATCAAGCTGCCTGTCACACTTTTGTTTACAATTTAAACTTGCACTCAAATCAAGCTATAGGCAAGTTTACTCATGCCCAGTAAGATCTATGCCTACAAGAAGAAATTCTTGAATTGCTTATACACTAATACTAGGAGCCTGGACAACAAACAAGAGAAATTAGAATTGCTAATTTATGAACATAAATTCGATCTACTTGGTAATACTGAAACCTGGCGGGATGATTCGCATGATTGGAATGTTAAAATCAATAGCTATAACCTGTTTAGGAAGGCTCAAGTGGGCAAAAGGGGTGGGGGAATGGTACTCAAACACGGCAATACCTGTTTCTGAGTCACTAACGCAGAAGAAAATGATCTTGAATGTTTATGGATCAATGTCCGAACAGAAGCACAAAATGGAGAACTGGTTGGTGTCTGCTACAGACCACCAAATCAAACTAGAGAACAGGATGACCACCTTGTTATATATATATATAATCTGTGTAGGACAAAAAAATTGTGTGATCATGGGGGATTTCAGTTTGAGTGACAGATGCTCATGCTGACGGTACCAAAACATCAGTGGAATTTCTAAACATAATAGATGACAATTTCCTAATTCAAAAAGTGTTGCAGCCAACATGGTGGAATTCTATTTTGGACCATGTCCTAACAGATGAAGAGGAACTGATCACCAAAGTAAAAGTTAATGGTACTGTAGGTACAAGTGATCATGACTTGATCACATTTAAAATGTGCAAGCAGAATGAAGTCCAGACCAGTAATATATATATATACTTGGCTCTTTAATAGGGCCAATTTCATAAAGCTAAAAACATTTGAGCCAAATCAGCTGGGAGGAAGAATTTAATCAGAAAAATGTGAATGATAATAGGGAATCTTTTAAGAACACCTTACTAGTTGCTCCAAAAGGCACAATCCCACAAACGAGGAAGAAGGCTGTGCTGTTAAAAAAACAAACTGATTTAGAGAGGAAGTGAAGACAGCTGTAAATAATAATATATATCAAACTGAAGAAAGGGGAAGCTGATAGGAATGAATATAAAATCAGAAGTTAGGAATTGTAGAAAACTGATAAGGGAAGCCAAGGGACACAAGGTGAAATCTATTGCCAGCAGAGTTAAGGGCAAGAAAGAGTTTGTTACAATACATTAGGAACAAAAAGAATCCTGACAATGGTATTGATCCATTACTAGATGGAAATGGTAGAATTATCAATAATAACGCAGAAAAGGCAGAAATGTTCAATAAATATTTCTATTCTATATGGGGGGGACAGATGATATAGTCTCATCATATGGTGATAACACTCTTTGTATTCTGCTAGTATCTCTGGAGGATGTTAAACAGTAGCTTCTAAAATTAGACATTTTAAACTTAACAGGTTCCAGATAACTTGCATACAAGAGTTTTAAAAGAGCTGGCTCAGAAGCTCTCTGGACTGTTAATCTTGATTTTCAATAAGCCTTGGAGCATTGGGGAAGTTCCATAAGACTGGAAGGAAGCTAATGTTGTGCCAATATTTTAAAAGGGTTAATGAGATGATCCAGGTAATTATAAGCCTGTCAGCCTGACATCGATCCCAAGCATGATAATGGAGGGCTGACACAGGACTCAGTTAATGAAGAATGAAAGGAAGGTAATGTAGTTAATGCAAATCAACATGGGTTTGTGGAAAATAGATCCTGTCAAATGAAGTTGATATTCTTTTTTTAATGAGATTACAAGTTTGGTTGAGAAAGTAAATATTGTTGATGTAAAATACTTAGGATACCATGAGGTGTTTGACCTAAGGGCCTGATCCATTGCCCAGTGACTTCTATTAACTTCAATGGGCATTAGATCTGCCTCTAAGGATATGTCTACACTGTAAATAAAATCCTGTGGCTGGCCCATGCCAGCTGAGTCAGGCTCCTGGGGCTCAGGCTAAGGGGCTGTTTAATTGTGGTGTAGATATTCGGGCTTGGGTTGGAGCTCGGGCTCTAGGACCCTGTGAGGTGGGAGGGTACAGAGCTTGGGCTGCAGCATGAATCCAAACTCCTGCACCGCAATTAAGCAACCCCTTAGCCTGAGTCAGCTGGCAGGGGCCAGCTGCCGGTGTCTAATTGCCGTGTAAACATACCCACAGTGGTTTACTCTGCTTTGTGTGTTCTACCCCTTCCTAACCCTGTGTCAATGTCATCTATTTAGATTGTAAGATCTTTTTGAGGAGGGACTATCCACTACACAGACCCCATTTTTGGTTGGCCCATATGCATTGCTGGAATAAATGTAATTAATACAAAATAATCAATAATAAGTGTATGGAAATCTCTAGACATAAGGCTAACCTAACCATAGGCTCCACCCCTTCAGTCCAGTCCTAGTTTTAAGTAGGGCATATTCCTCCAGCCTTTTTTCACTGTTCTTTAATTCCCTTCTCCCTATTGTTTTCCCAAAACCCCAAAACAAAACAGATTCTAATTAATCCAAGAATAACTTCACTACCAGGATCTCTCTAAAGAGAAAACCTAGGTGTGGGCCTCTCTCTTATAATTATCACTATGAGCTACACAGGTGGGGGACCCACAGCAGGCAGCTTGGGCTGGTTCCTATACCTCACTGATCACTAATGTCATAAACATGAGTAATAGATGATGTGTGGGGAGTCTCATTCACAGTCAGCCAAAAGCTGCATGAAAACCACTTTTAGCAAATGGTGGTTGTAAAATGTGTTTAAAACCACTTCAAGAAATAAGATTCAGCCCATAGTGAGGACAGGGCCTAAAGCATGGTTTTAGTGCACTTATAATATAGTTCTGATATAAAAGTATCTCTGTTCACTGGCCAGGGAAACTATGCTAAGCAATTACTGTGTTTAATCAGCATGGTTTGAACCACAGGGTTCAGACCCTTCTATTTACGTGGAGTTCCATTGACTTCAATGTCAATCCTTCAATCCTGTTGCAGTGTTGAGGCCTGAGCATGGACAGTGGCTAAGTGTGAGTGTGTATTTTAGCAAAGCCTCCATAGTTCTTGGCTCCGTTGCTTAATAACTGAGTATGATACAAGTACTGAGCTGAAGGTACTGCCAGTTGTGAATAATATAGACACTATAATTTATGAAAATAAAACAGATACTTTACTGGTTGTGCTCTGTCTCTCTATCTGAAAAGTATGATAGAAGCTATTCCTATTTGCTACTGAAAGAGTACAAGCCTTTGCTTATCCACTCAGCTTTTTTCTTCAACCCATTTCACATTGGGCTTGTGGGGTGTATGAAAATATCCAGCCAATATTTGCTGAATCAGAAACAGTATTTAACTCTCTACTGGCTTTACTACAATTGTTTGTTGACTATTACACTTTGTCTGTACTCTGGGACATGTTTTTTCTCTGTAAAGTGCTCAGATATTTTCTCCCAGCAATAGCTCTACCATTATAAAATCAAGTACAAAGGATTTTGAGGGTGCGAGGGGAAAGGTAGCTTTCCAAATTTGTGCAGGTGTGAAAATGCAAAACAAAAGGAAAAAAATCAATTAAGATTTAGACCAGACAAATCCTAAATTACTAAAAGAGTTTCCCTTTGACATCTTGGTCATCAGCTGCAACCATTATCTGGGGATAAATCAATTTGCAGCAGCTGCAGACAGCTATTTGAGTCCAGGGCCAGAACAGCTTAATTGGAGAAGCATGTTAAAAGTTAAAAGGCCAGAGTCATGCTGAGTACACAAATGGATTTTTTGGGGATGGGATGCGGGGAGAAAATCCCTAAAATGCATCATGTCATCTTTGCTAATCTAAGGATATGTCCAGCTCCTGATATTTGCTGATTTGATTTGCTTCCTCCTATTTCCTATTTATAAAAATTATGCAGATTGCAGTATGCTGAAATTGTCCAAATCCAGTTTGTGTGTCACAGTCAACTGCTTCCTCTTATTCTTCTCGAGGTCCCTTCCAGTCCTAGAATCTATGAATCAGAACATAATTTAATGTGATTGGCAACAATAGTTTTATGTTCTTTTAATCTTGGATGGAGGGTGAAACTGGTTTCCCAAAATGCTAAAACCAGTTATCTAAGATTCTTGTAGGGTTCTTACAGGATAGAAAATCTTTATTAATAGTGTCACAGACTTTAGAGACAAACCTTTTAAGTCCTCTTAGAACCTGGTTTACCTTTTCTGTACTAGCGGGAATGCAGAATCAATTATAGCTGCCTTCCCTCTTATTGGAGTCTTCTCTGCATCATTACATTAGATTCCCTTTATTTTTGAATGTTTGTCATAGATTCTCTGAATATCCTGAATTTTTTTCTTTTGAAACTGCAAGGATTAGCCACAATCAGTTAGTTGTGATCTGATATAGCAACTCTTTTTTGAAATGTGCATTTTTGTAAACATATAACTATACTCTTTTGCAGTCATGGGTGTGTTGCAGAGTTGAACAACATTCTGCATACACTCATCTAAAGCATGGTCCTTTTATGTCAAATGCTTTCAGAATAATTTTGGTGCCAAATATATATTTGGCTTCAAATGCTGTTTTCTATTCATTGCTTTGCATATAAACTATGCTTTCCTTGCCATAACTCAGTGTTTGGTTATAGCTGCTGCCTGCTGGTGATGTATTTTAATAATTCTAGCACGACCACACACACACACACACAAAACCAAAATTGGTCATTTTTCAGGAATGGAACAGCAGCTATGGATTTGTGACCTGAAGTTGGTGACATGAATGAATTTTGGCAGTATAACAACAGAAGCCAACTGTGAAAAATCAGTTCTACTAAAAACATGCACTGTAGTGATTTTGGTGTTCTGGGGAAAGCATTTCCAGTGGGCTGAGGATCCTTGGCTGAGGACCCAGGATGGGCTTGGATCTAGCCACCTTGAGAGCACAATCTAGAAGAGAAGCTTGGCAAGATTCCTTAGGGAAGACAAACACTAGGGTTGTTTCCATTTGGGGAATAGTTTAAATGTGATGGAAGAAAAGTTATCATCAGTCATAAGACAGTATTATATTTTTTGAATCTATGTATCTTGTGCTTACTGATAGATGCTACAGCAGTATGCATGTGAGAGAGAGAGAGTGCATGTGGAAGTATGGTTATGTAACAAGGCGATATGTCAGTGATCTCAACCTTTTTGATAAAGGGACTTCACGCTCCTGTAATGCCCGGCCTATCTAGCTGGGACCACATTTCCATTGAGCAATATAGTAAGGACGGGTGGTTTAGACCCCAATGATGAGAACCCATGTAATATGGTATTTACAAAGTGTTGTTCTTGTTTTGTAAAACTTGGATATCGAAGGTTGAGTCTCAGGTCTTCACAGTATCATTTGTTGAAAAAGTGACCTCTGAAAATTTTTGAATAATACCACACAATAATATACTACACATCAATTTACTGATGATAAAGAAGCCGTGATCTACACAATATCTGCACCAAGTTCACTGGATATTAAATTGTTTGGATCTCATTTACCAATGCAGTTCCAAGACAGTGGGTCTTGCATTATGTCAACTGTGAGTGAAAATCATGGAAGTTTATGAATAGGACAGGGGTCTGGAGGAGCATACCTAGATAACAGAAAAAAACAGAGAGAATTTTCCCTTCCTGAACCAGGTAAGTTTGACCAAAAAGGGGAATGAAGGTTCCCTATCAGCAGAAGAGGGAAGAGTATATTAAAAGTATATTTATTAATTTGCAAGTACATAGCATGGAGGCCCTAGAAACAACATGTGGGGGTCTGCACTATAGGATCCACACCAGTTCAAAGACTGCCCACATGTGCAAAGTAGGGCTGTCAAGCGATTAAAAAAATTAATCCCAATCAATCGCACGATTAATCGTGCTGTTAAACAATAATAGAATACCAATTATATAAATATTTTTGGATGTTTTCCACATTTTCAAATATATTGATTTCAATTATGACACAGAATACAAAGTGTACAATGATCACTCTATATTTATTTTTATTATAAATATTTTCACTGTAAAAATAAAAGAAATATTATTTTTCAATTCACCTCATACAAGCACTGCATTGCAATTTCTTTATCATGAACTTACAAATGTAGAGTTACATACAAAACATAACAGTTTTATTTTTGAATTCAGTGTAAAATTTTAGAGCCTGCAAGTCCACTCAGTCCTACTTCTTGTTCAGCCAATCACTCAAAGAAGTTTGTTTACATTTCCAGGAGATAATGCTTCTTGTTTACAATGTCTTCTTGCCTGCTTCTTGTGTACAATGTCACTTGAAAGTGAGAACACCTGAAAGTTCGCGTGGCACTGTTGTAGCCAGCGTTGCAAGATATTTACGTGCCAGATGCACTAAAGATTCATATGTCCCTTCATGCTTCAACCACCATTCCAGAAGACATGCGTCCATGCTGATGGTGGGTTCTGCTCAATAACAATCCAAAGCGGAGCGGACCGACTCATGTTCATGTTCATCATCTGAGTCAGATGCCACCAGCAGAAGGTTGATTTTCTTTTTTGGTGGTTCGAGTACTGTAGTTTCCGCATCAAAGTGTTGCTCATTTAAGACTTCCGAAAGCATGCTCCACATCTTGTCCATCTCAGATTTTGGAAGGCACTTCAGATTCTTAAACCTTGGGTCGAGGGCTGTAGCTATCATTAGAAATCTCACATTGGTACCTTCTTTGCATTTTGTCAAATCTGCAGTTAAAGTGTTCTTAAAACGAACAACATACTGGGTCATCGTTCAAGACTGCTATAACATGAAATATATGGCAGAATGTGGGTAAAACACAGAGCAGGAAACATACAATTCTCCCCCAAGGAGTTTAGTCACAAGTTTAATTAACGCATTTTTTTTTAACGAGCATCATCAGCATGGAAGCATGTCCTCTGGAATGGTAGCCAAAGCATGAAGGGGCATACGAATGTTTAGCATATCTGGCATGTATATAATTTGCAATGTTGGCTACAAAAGTGCCATGTGAATGTCTGTTCTCACTTTCAGGTGACATTGTAAATAAGAAGCGGGCAGCATTATCTCCCGTTTATATAAACAAACTTGTTTATCTTAACAATTGGCTGAACAAGAAGTAGGACTGAGTGGACTTGTAGGCACTAAAGTTTTACACTGTTTTGTTTTTGAGTGCAGTTATGTAACAAAAAAATTTGTAAGTTGCGCTTTCATGATAAAGAGATTGCACTACAGTACTTGAATGAGGTGAATTGAAAAATACTATTTCTTTTATCATTTTTCAAATATTTGTAATAAAATAATATAAAGAGAGCACTGTATACTTTGTATTCTATGTTGTAACTGAAATCAATTTATTTGAAAATGCAGAAAAAACATCCAAAATTTTAATAAATTTCAATTGGTATTCTATTGTTTAACAGTGTGACTAAAACTGCGATTAATCGCAATTCATTTTTTTAATCGCGATTAATTTTTTTGAATTAATCACGTGAGCTAACTGTGAAAAATCGACAGCCCTCGTGCAAAGCACTCTCTATGCCCCCTGAATAGAGTGATGTACAACAATGGGAATGCCTGGAAGGGGAACCAGACTACTTGAGCATGAGGAAGGAAGCTTTACTGGGAAACAAACATCTTGATTATCCTGGGAATTTGTCAGTGGGACCACAAGAACCTCTAGTTGGCTCTGTGAAAATAAACCTGGAAACAAATAAGCCTGTCAAGGGGATCCCCAGCAATTCATAGTCCCTTGAAGAGAAGCTGAATAGTCCAGAAGGGCACAGTGTAACCGAGGGAAGCTGGATAGCCTCAGGGGAATATAGTGGCAGCTGTGTGTTCAGAGAAAACTCCTACATGAGAAGAGAAGAAACTAGGGTTCCACAGTGCAGTGTAGGCCCAATTACTGTCTCTGGTAGGTTACTTAGCTAAATCTATTGCCAGAAGCAGAGGAGACCTTGGTTTTAGAACCATTCAGGCCTGTCTCACACAGATACGCTAGCTGCAGCAGATTCTTCCCACAACCTGTAGTACCATGCTCTAGTCCTGGTTCATGGATCATGGGGCAGCAACATTCAGAATATAGGTAACCTTCATGTCATGGACTTTTCTAAGGATTGTATCACTTGTTCTAGGCAAGGATCCCAAACATGCATGGAAATGAGGGGTGGTGGTGCTGAAATCAAAGTGCTGAAAGAAACCCATCTGGGAGATTTGTAATGCTTGGTCTGGGCCTTCGGATGGAGCTGGGGCACGTGGTCTAAAACTCTTGGGCTCATAGGACATCTAAGATCAATATCTGACTGATAGCTCCAACATTTTATGTAAGGAGAAGTTTATGCCACAGTCCTGCTCTACATGGCATATGTGCTCCAACAAAGCCAGGGCCTTTTCCAAGTAATGGTGTCAGTAGACTTGTTGCACAGGGAGTATGGAAAGAAAATTGATTCCCTCTTGGTAAGTTGACAAACCCCATTAATGAAGGGCCTTTGTGCAGTGCCCATTAAGAGGTAAATAACAGTGACATGAAAGGTGAGGAAAGAGAAGAAATCCTTACCCATCATTATTATCAAGATAGGTGGAAGATGCTTCTTTCACTGAATCATCTATAATGTGTTGCCTGAGAATTTATAGAGAAACATAGTAGTCTTTAAGATCAATAGTATTGGCCCCATGTGGTAGAGTCATAGAGTCAGAACCATAGGGTTGGAAGGGATCACAAGGGTCATCTAGTCTACTCTCCTTCCAACATACAAGATTTGTTGTGTCTAAACCATCTGAGACGGATGGCTATCCAGCCTCTTTTTGAAAACCTCCAGTGAAGGAGCTTCCATAACTTCCCTAGGTGTCTGTTCCATTGTCCTACTGTTCTTACAGTTAGGAAGTTTTTCCTGAGTTTTCATCTAAAACTGCTATTCTGTAGTTTGAACCCACTGCCTCTTGTCCTGCCCTCTCTCGCAAGAGAGAACAAATTTTCTCCATCTTTTTTTTTGGCAGCCTTTCAAGTATTTAAACACCACTATCATGTCCCCCTTTAATCTCCTCTTTTCAAAACTAAACATACCCAGTTCCTTCAGCATTTGCTCATATGACTTGTTTTCCATCCCTTTGATCATCTTTGTTGCTCACCTCTGGATCCTTTCCAGTTTCTCTACATCCTTTCTATACATTGGTGACCAAAACTGGACACATTTCTCCACCTGAGGCCTAACCAGCACTGAGTAAAGTGGTACTATAACCTCCTGTGACTTGCATGCTATACCTCTGCTAATGCAACCCAAAATTGCATTTGCTTTTTTTGCAACAGCATTGCATTGACGACTCATAGAATCTAGGACTGGAAGGGACCTCGAGAGGTCATCGACTCCAGTCCCCTGCCCTCATGGCAGGACCAAATACTGTCTAGACCATCCCTGATAGACATTTATCTATCATGTTGAGGTTGTGATCCACCACAACTTCCAGATCCTTCTCAGCAGTGCTGCTGCCAAGCCAGTTATCTCCCATTTTGTATTTGTGCAGTCTCAGCTTACCAATTCACCCCAATCATATTGGGGGGGTAGGATGCTCAAGTTGGCGTTGAACCTATGAGCACCCTCTGAATTTGCTCTTGGGTACAGGAGAAACAACACTCCATGCCACTGAAATCATCAAGGGGAAATTATTAAAAACCCTTGGATATAGCAGTCTGCATTGGTTTTGAAATGAAGGCACACTTCCTTTGTTCTCAGGCACCATTCTGGTGCTTAAGGTGTACAAAGGCTTCCTCCTGAGGTACTATCTAATAAGTGATTTTATGAGGTGTCTGGAGGTCTTGTTCTACAAAATTAGGAGAAGCAACTGGCTAGCAATGAGGTGATAGATTTGGTATCCCTACTGATGGACTAGCCACTGCCAAAAGGAAAGACTTATCTACTTGGTGACTCCTGTGTTTTAGAAGACCATCAGAGGAAGGTCACGTAGGTGACAAGAGATATCTCCTCCTAAGATGCAGATTTTTGGGATGTCTGATTGTTTTGAGAAAGGCTATTCAGAACAGAATTGGGAGCAACACAGACAGGGCTTTGCTTGTTTAATTCCCATATGGGCATGTGATGATATAAACATCATCAGGAATGCAAGAATAGTGACTAAGTATCTGATTACTCCAGGCAAGTTTGTTTCTGGTTGCAAGGAGAGAAGCTGAAATAAAAACAAATAGAGAGAAAGACCGATGAGTCTTCTCTGGAAATATCAGCTTGCACAAACTTCTATCATTAATCATAAAGAACCTCCCAGCAGAACGGGAGGGGCAACTTGGCACCTAGGGGGCAGGGCATATGACAGTAGAGTCCAAAGCAGTGGTTCTCCACCTTTTCCATACAGAAACCCCATGTTACAACAAAACAAAAATGTTGGGAACCTCATCAGGTCTAGCCATAAACAGAGGGAGGTCACCAATCCCCTATGACCTGGTTACAAACCCCAGGCTGAGAACCTATGGGATCAGTGAAGACAGACTAAGCAGTGCAATGCAGCTGAAGTGTATGGGTGAATGTAGCCCAGGAAATTTAGTGTTACAGTATCAAGTGAAATTAAATCTAAACGTTCTGCCTGCAACATACCATTGGATTTAGATAAATTTTCTGTATAAAGAAGTGCAGCAAACCAGCAAACACTGCAACAGGGTTGATTAATGAATAGGATGGCATAATGCTACCTTAGCCTTGCAATGCAGTTACTGCCCGGGCTTGCTCCAAGGGAAACCTCATGTAATTAACATGACTCTTTGCCCTTTAACTTTTAACATGCTTCCTAATTAAGTTAGTCAGACCCTGAGCTTCACTATCTGGCCACAGCCACTGCAAAGTGATTTATCCTATGGTGGTGGTCAGTATTGCCAACCTCAGTGTCAGAGAAGAGCATTTATTTATTTAACTGTTTGGATTATTTTATCCCTTCACCATTCATTTGTACATTTGCACAAGTTTTGCAGTGGAAACTTAGCTTTTTTATTTTAGCTTTGAATTATCATATTTATATATAGGACATCTCTCTTGCTCTCCCTATAAATAAATATATAAATGGATAGAAATTATAATGCATTTCAAATTGACGTGTCTTGCTTATATTTTTGAAACCCCTACTCCATTAGTCATTCTCAGAAGAATGAAAGCTGAAAGCCATAATAAAGCACAAGGAAAAGCGATCACTGTATGTAGACATGATATCAGTTTGTATGAGGAGGTAACACAAATGGATTTTTGTTATCAAAATGGTATTATATTTCAATCATCTGCCTTTATAGACATACTCATCTTTCTACAGTGCTTTGAGATCTTTGAGTCAAAAGTGCTATATAAATGTATAGTATTATTGTAATTATTTTATATTGTATCTTGCAGTCATAAAACTCAGCATTTAGCATTAACATCGTTTGTTTTTCTCTTCTCTGGAGAATAGATGTTATTAATGATTAAGATAATATTGCTTTGGGAAGAACTCTTAGGTTTTCCAAAATTTCTGATATTACCATGTACCAGAGAAATCTTGGTTCCAGAGACCACATTGACTATTTCAGATATGTATCACAGGGACCCACCACCCTCTTTTTGCTCAGATATGTGTGGGCATCTGAAGACTGAACAGCATAATCTGCCCACACTTGATTTTGGTTGGTCACTCTAACTGTTTTGATATTCGAGGGTGTTAACAAAGCACAGGTGTTGCACACTCTAAATTAGGATTGGCTGTCGAATTCAAAAGTCATGGTAATTACACAGCTGTTTTAAATTGTGGTTAAGTGGTCTAAAATTGCCAAGAAACCCCACCCACATTCAGTACTGTCTAAATGGAAAGGATGTGTATACAATGATTATGAGGTTTCATATGAATCCCCCAAGCCATAAAGTAGAATTTCCTAATTGTCAGCTGGACTGTGCTGTGCTCATTTAAAATAATTAGAGTGCAGCAGCTTCAACAGACCAGGCTTTATTTATTTATACACACACACACATACACCTCAGTACAGGTTTTTATCAGTTACTATTGTCTTTCTGTTCATTTCTGACACCATCATTCTGCCAGTCTGGGGAATGGGGAGGGAGAGGAGAAAGGAAAGAAAGGTATTATCTTTAATGTACACAAGTAATTCAGCCCTAAAGATGAACCAGCCCCAATGTGTGAGATGGATGGAAACAATTAACCAAAGAAATCCAAACTACATATATACATTTTATATACATATAAAAAAGGAAAGAAAAAAAATCTTCCTTCCTTTCTTTCCAAGAGGGGTAGCTGAAATCTTTCTTAATTACCGCTTATTTCAATGACAGAATTGTAATTTATCATTTAGTTGTAATTTGACATATGTTCACACCTTTGCCATTTCCAATTTCCTCCTTCATTCTAATTGTCTGCTTCACTCGCCTGTCATGCGCTCCTCTTGGGATTAATTCGAGCTGTCTGTCTGCACCAAGCTACCAGCACACTTGGGGCTGCCGAGAGCGTGACAGTGTCAATGTGCGCACAGTTTATCTTAGGCATTACCCAGCCATCACAGTCCTGCATCCTCTCTTCCCCACATTGCTTATTGTTTATTCCATTTTATATTTGTGACTTTTCAATGTTTTATTAGACGCTAATTATGCTCTTGGCTGTCAACTTGAAAAGAGAGAAAGCATTATGTTAATTACTGGGGGAGGGGCCCTCAGAAGAGGTAATAAATGGACCAGTAGATGTCTCTCTCTGTCTCTAACATACACACAAGATTTAAATGCTCTTCCTTCATCTTTCTCTACAGCTGTTTGTATGCTCTCTCTCACACACACTCACGACTCCACCCTCATTATAAAGCGTTCAGTTGTGGTACACACATGCCCTCCCTCTTGCTCTCTAACATAAGGTTACTGGGTATGAGATTTCCTCCACATTAAAACTGCCTGTTGTAAAAATAACATCCCCCATTATACTTTAGGGGCCAAATTCATTATTGGTGCCACTCCACTGACCTCACCAGGGATGAATTTGGCTCAGAATGTTTGGTTGCTAAGAATGGTAATATAATAGGTAAGGTCATTTTATACCCTGCTCATGAGTACGTACTAGGGCTAAAAATTAACTTGTTAGCGGATGCTTCTGTCATTAAGAAATGGCTTGTGCTCTTCCCTCCCTTACAGGCCTTACTCAGCCCATCCAGACGCAGCAGCAGTCTCCTTCCTTCCTTTAATTACACAACACAAAGCCACATTCAGCCTTACATATGGATACTGCCATTGTCTCTCTTTTGCTGCTGTTTTACAAGGGTTTTATAATAAATAACACTATGCACTTCATGCCCTGTCCCCTTTCCTTGTGCTACTTCTGAGCCCAATGTCCTGCCCTTTTGCCACCTTCCAGAAAGACCCTGGGCTCAAGGGTCTCTTTAGGAGTAGAATGTGTGCAATGGAAGAAGATGCTTCTTAAATACTACAAACAGGAAACTGCACTTTATCATCCCATCACAATCATGTAAATTTGCAATGTGAGCAGCAACCAGTGGTTTCAAAGAGGCTGACTTTTCCATATAAGAAGGCAACATTAATGCTAAAAAATAACAATAATACTCAGCTCTCATATGGCACTTCTCATCCATAGATTTCCAAGTGTTTTACAAAGGAGGGTAAGTGTCTATCTCCATTTTATATAGAAGAAAGCTTAGGGACCAGGAGATGGAGTGACTTGACCAAGGTCACACAGCAGATTGGTGGTAGAGCAGATACAACAGAACCCTGGTCTCCTGCCTGCCAGTCCAGAGCCCTATCTATTTGATCAAGCTGCCCCTCCGGTGCCTTTACTTACCAAATTGTCTGTAACCAGAGGAACCCCCTGAAATCTCTATTAAGCATCACACAGAGGCAGTGGTAGAGTTGATGGCATTGGCTGAAGTTGGTGAACAGGAGAAGTGTGAAAGACGAGTGGGAAGATAATGGGAATGAAGGCTCAGGGAAGATAAACACCCATGCAACTGTGATAAATCAGAGATGTTTGAAAATAAATGCTCAACTAACTCTGGTCTGAATGTACACAAACACCATTGCTCTGCCTATATATAACAGTGCTGCACATAGGCACACTTGGGTACAGCAAGTCAGATGCTCTATCAGCTCTGAAATGCAGCTCTTCTTAACGATGCAGATATTGTATGGTTACCCGCAACAATCCAAATACTCAGCATCCCAAGAAAATGAACAAGGATCATATCTGTAACAGATAAATGAGGCATACAGCCTGATCTGTAACGGACACAGTTATTCCTTCAGTTATTCCTGAACACCAGAAATCCAACATTCCAGCGTATACAGGTTCCTTTATATGGATATTGGCATCATGGTATCATTATGACATTCATACCTAAGTCATATTATATTAAGCACTGCTATATCCTGTTAGACCCCCCCTTGATGAGCTCCACATGTAGAATGACAAAGGTAAAAAGTGTCCTGGACACATATATTGACTTTGTGCCCTTCCCTCCCCCGCACTATGGCATATAGAGAAGGACAGAAAGTTTCTTTGTTTGTTTGATTCCTGCCAGTTTTTGATCAGGAAATATCAGGAACATCAAATCTTATCTTTTCTGTTTTTCCATGAGAACTCTTTGGATGACTCAGAGATGTGGACTGGAAATTTTTACAAGTCCTTATCCAAAAGGACATAGATACTGAATGTTTAATAAAGAAACCTTTTCTCCTGGATATCTGAGTTAAATAGCTGTTAATAAAAACAACAAAGAAGAACTTCCAAGTGTTTTAAACAGTTGAAATAATAATCACTTCCCATCTCAATTATTCACCTTTTGTTTGCTTGGCTTCCCTGGCTAAAGCAAGGATCTTCCAACTTGGCTTGTTTAATAGTACTTGTTGAGCCTTAAAAACAAGCCACGTCTGAAAATAATCAGTTCAGTAGTTTCAGAGCTATGAACATCTAAATTTGGCAATTTTACATCTACAAACTGAGGCCAAGCCAACAAGAGATTTGCCTGAGCTCGGCCTGTATAATAACTGCAGGATTTGACCCTTGAAGAATTAGAATGGAAATGTATTTGATTTATTGATGGATGAGTTAAAGCTACATTTGTTAGCTCCAAAAGCCACATAGTCCTGTAGCTTCGAACTGTCCTGGAACTGCAGCCCTTTTTTTCAAGGAGCCTTTGCAGGACTGAAGCTCTGCTACAGTTTGAGGCACTGTCAAACTGCAGTGACAAAATTGTCAGAGCTCTGTAAGCCAGTTGCTCCAGTTTGAGAAATGTACAAGCCCTGCTGTTGGAGCTTGAAAGTTTTGCATAATTCTAACCAATGGCCACATTGCCCATATCAATCCTGCTATATGTAGTTTGTCCAGGATATTAATCCTGTGATGTTCTAGGGTCCAGATATGTGTTCACTGAAATAGTATGTTTTATAGTAACATAAGAACTCTTATAACAGTACTTGGAACCCCAAACAAACATCCACCCAAAACAAGCAAAGAAACCACCCTACTCCCATTTTTTAAGCTGAACCCCCCACAATTTTTAAACGAAAAGGTTTTTAAAAGTTTGTATTTGCCAGTGTATTTTAAATGTGCCTATTGCCATCTCCAGGCACAAAATGTAAAATCACTTGCAATTAAATTCTAAAATGACACAGTGTCAAACTGAAAAACTCCACATATCATTCCAGAACTAGCTCCCTCCCAATCCATCCCATTAGGGAAAAGCCAGAATAAATTGGTAGGCCTTACAGCATACCCTGGAGGTCCACACACTTGAGCTCTATTGGACCAAGGAGCAAGGTGAATTCCAGAATGGAGTGTCCTCCACTCATCCCACATGCAGACATAAAAATCTAGTGACTGTTAGCTCCAACATCTACATTTATTTTTAATATAGTGTATTTGGATTTCCTAAACCTTTAGCTAAGTGTTTTGAGCCTATCCTTAATGGCTCTGAGTGCTTTTGTAACTATTTTAAATATATAGAAACAAAGATAAAATTCTGAAAACACAAAACCACCCAACTAAAAATAATACTCGCCCCAACATTAATATTAACCCCTCACACTGGACTGTCCTATGTCCTTCAGCACATCACCTTGGCAACCGACCAAGAAAATAGACGAGCTAAACAGTGTAAGCTAGAGGTCAACACATCTGGGCTGCAATGAATCCTGGAACAATGAATTCCAGAATCAAAAACCTGTGTAACATTGAATAAAACCCAGTTTGGCTGGAGAGAAGAAAGAGTGATTTTTAAACTGTAGAAGTGCTCATTCTGAATCTGTCTGGCATCTGGAAACATCTGGTTCACAAAAAGCATGCTTGCTTATTTGGGCATACAGAGATATTCCATAGTGATGCCAATATTAACATTAAATCATCTTATCTGTCGAGAGTTGCAGTCCTCTGCTGGTTTGCTGGCAACTCATGGGGAGCAAGTGCTGCAGCTTTATAGACATGTACCAATGCCCTAATTATTGCACCTGCTGAATACTGTGTGGTAGCTTGGGGCTCCAGGCATCATTGTGGCAAGTTGGACTCAGTGGTTAACTCTCACCTTCCTATCATCACGTATATGACCAGGACAACTCCAGTTTCCCACTTTTCAGTGCTGGCTGGCATTGCTCTCATGGTTGATTAGATGTGATGGCAGGACCCTGGCTGCATTACTGCACACAGCCAACTGTCAAGACAGCTTACTTCACAATTTCATCTCAAAGCCGGTTAAAGTCAAGACACTCCTTTCTGAAATAGTTGAGCCTCCCAGACAGTGCATCAGACACAACCTTTCTCTGTAACAATGGCGGAAGGTGGTGCGGGACTATATTTTGAATCCACGGTGCGTTTCTCGTCAGATTGACAACTCAGATCTGCATCCCCTAGTGTCCCTGGATCAGCTTTTGCGTACCCCTCAGAACATCCCTATGAGCTGAAAGATCCTTCTTCAATGCAACAGGATACATTGTGGTCATGGGAGGTTTAGCCTACATCTTTCCTGTTGGGGTTGCTTGAGCACCCCATCCTGCCTCTGCTCAAGTACAAAGAGCGTGCCATCTGGTTATGGATTGTCCTCTTTATCATCTTGATGGTGGATGGATGGACTTGGTGTCTCTGAATGGTGTTGCCATGATAGAGTAGCTACAGTACTTACCCAGCATCTAATTCATTTTTTGTGCTGTCAGAAACCATACGCCAGAAGAAGATCCTATCTGTATAATTACCCCCATGCTAACAACATGTTATTTACTCTCTCAGAAAATTCAGCAGACTCTCAGGGGTCAGTTAATAAATGTAAAGAATTGGGACTATGCCTCACTGCAGCTGAAAAGGAGGAGTCAAAATGTAAAAATATGGCCAGATATAACAGAGAATAGCACTGAAGCAGAGTGTCCTGAGGTCTGGATAACTCCTGGACTAGAACTACGGGCAGGGGGCTATTCGTCTCTTCTCTGATCTATCTACGCTGTCTCAGCAACTGGGGGAATCTGAGGAAGCAATGCAAATCTTCTTCTCTGCTTTGTCACCTGTGCTCCACTGATGGCTTCCAGGAGCCATGCAAGCTATCTCAGCTGGAAGGAGTTGCTTGGGACTCTGAAGTGGTAACATCAGGTGGCATGTGAAGATTCGATGAGTGTATCAGTGGGTAGCAGTGCTGATAGGCCTTTGTAATCCATTTGAACCTGTGTGATGGTCTGCTTTTGGCCTCTTGTCTACCCCTTAAACAGTGTATTGCTATGTGCTATAGGACGCTATGTGCTATGCTATGCTAAATTGGCTAGCATTTCTGAAATGATATTTGTGCCCTGATTTGCTTTCTTTCTGGGGCTCTTTTCTTCTCTTTTGGGTTAATTGCTATTATTGTGAATTTTTGTGTCACTGGGAAGTTTCTACACAATTTCAAGTACATTTGGTACAGTAGTTCCTATTGCAAACAAACCATCATGGAACTCATTGACTGTCACTTTGATCCTAGCTGTCTATCTCCTTTTCTTTCAATTTCTTGAATGTGTCATTATGGCTCACATTTTAAATCCTCTTCAATTACACCTGCTTATGGGATGTTTTCAGGCCAGGTCTGCAGGGCAGCCAAGACAGCTTTGCTTGTAAGGGTTTAACATCCTGTTGGAGGCAAAACTGAATGGATTTACAGTTACTTTGATTTTGCTTAACACCTGCTTTCTGTGCTATCACCCTTTCAACATTATTTCAATATTTAGGGCTTGTCTACATGGGGAAGTTAGTGTGCAGTGAGTGAGGGTGTGAATTTAAAGCACACTAGTTACTCCGCACTAACTTCCCATATGGACACTCTTACTGCACACTAAGAGCGCACTCAGGCCGTTTACCTTAATACACATCCAAAGAGCATTAAGCTAATGCTCCCACTTAGTCAATAGGGAAGAGTTAATGTTGCTGTTGAAACCTTAGATGCTGCATTTTCTGACTTCTGATCGTTTTAACTATGTAGCCTAATTTTTTAAATCTAATATCCTATTATTGTTATTAATTTATTCATATTACAGTAGCGTCTAGAAGTTTCAACTGAAATCAGGGCTCCACTGTGTTGGTAAGAAAAAATGCCTGCTCTATTATAGCTTATAATCTACAGCCCCTATCTTGCAATCACTTATGCACATGCTTAACTGTAACCATGTGAACAGTCCCATTGACATAAGCATGTGCATAAGTGTTGGCAAACTAAGGGCCTATATAGACACGTCAAACAAAGAGTGGGAGAAAGGAGGTATTACATTCCACGTTTTACAGAGGGATAACTAAGGCAAAGAGAGCGATTGACTAACTTGCCCAAGGACACCTTTATGATTCTATGATACACATGATACAGAGGAGGGAATGAACTGAATTCAGATCTGCTGATCCCCAGTCCAGTTCTTAACAACAAGACCATCCTTTGTCTCCTAGGCTTTCTACTAAAACCTTTATTAATCCTAGAGTTTTTAATAAAACAAAATAGTGAAAAACAAAATCTATAACTATTTGACCAGCAGAGCTTGTAAACTCTTTGCTACACAGATTTTCAGCTTCCGGAGCTTAGTAACTCCTCTGACTTTTCCAGTAAATCTTGAGGTCCAGCTCCTCAGTGGTATAAATACCATTGAGAATCTGGGCCTGAATTTCTTGAACCAAACCGTTCCTTGAAAATAACTAGTTTCACGTGGCTGTACAGTGTGTTTCTGTTTAAATGGACACCTGTAGATTTTGGAAAATTTTCTGTTGCACATCAGCATACACAATTTCAACTACTCGTAGCCTTATCCAATCAAAGCCATTCCCCCCCTCCCCCAATCTAGCAAAACACAACCTTCCCTAATAACGATTACCTTCATTGCAAATTTCAAATTTTAGACATTTTTGCTTTTTTTTAAGTGGGAAAAGTGTTTTTTTCTCCCTTATTCTTCCATAACCCCAAAACAGCTAGATTTTTTTCCCTCAAAGTTTCAGAAAAATTAACCTTCAGGCACAGCATCAACATGTTCAGTCCCAAAGGTGAATGTTTGGAAAAGCTATAAGAGTGTGAAAACAGGGTGTTTTTCTCATGGAAACAGGGTGTTGTTCTCATGGAAATTTGTAACCTAAAATAAAGTGGTCGCTATTGGTGTCCACTATAAAAGTTTATATATATAAGAAGTGATAGGCTATAACACTTTATAGATATGTATATATACAAGTGACAGGAACTAGAATAGGATGCCTGAAGCTGTAGCCTGTGAGCATTACAGCCCAGTCATTACTTTTAAAAAACTTAATGGGAAAACTTTTCCACCATGAGCCTAAAACTCCAGTATAAATATTTTCTTACCTGCTTTCTCTTCAAGAAGAACAGTATCATTAGCCATATAAAGAAAGTTTTTTGTTTCCACCCACTAATGTATCAATGTAACTGTTTGTTTCTTAATCTTTTAGGGGTGAATCCTGACAAATGCTGGAGATATTTTTAGGTGCCAAGGGCACATGGCACTTGCATTGTGCTTAAGAATGCTGGAAGTGTCAAGGCAGACCAGGACAGAAGGGTCTACTGAATCACAGAATCAACCAGGTAAAGCCATTTGGTAAGCAAAGGCTCCCTGAAAGGCTCTTTATAGGATCATGGTTTTCATTCACAGGTCAACACACGCCTAAGCCTTTTGCAATATTTTGAACACCAGCAGAAAAAAGAAGAAGAAATTAGGAATGGAAGAGCTGTCAGACTGGGCCAGACTAGTGGTCCATCTAGTCTAGGATCCTGGCTCTGACAGTGGACAGCACTGGATGCTTCTGAGTACAAAAGTCCCTGCAGCAGGTAGACATGTGATAATTTATTTCCCATGACACCTCATCCTAACCCCTCCAAAGAGAGACTTAAACCGAAACCTAAACTTTTCAAGATTTGCCCATTTCTAGAGTAGTCACTGGACTTGAATTTCCTGTCATCATTCTGATTTTAAAGGAGAGAACCTATACCTTGCAAGCGATAGATGAAGGATATTTAAGTGTTTTGTGGCTGCTACTACATCATCACATCATGGCCGCGTGTTGTGAGATAATTTGTGAACATGATTCAATGAATTTTGCACTGCGACATGTTGCCACTGTTTTGTGCCATGATGATGCAGCATTATGATGTCATGATGTTATGACAATCATTACATCCCAGTGGATAGACCTGTGGAATTGGCAATTCTAGGTCATTCCCCTCAAAAATGTATTTTGCTTTAGAAGAATAAACAAAAGCAATCTATAAGGCTGGAGTATGGGGAGGGGACAAGAAGAGGATATACATGTGTATGTACACATGCAGATTTGTATAAATATACAAATATAAATGAAAATTGACAATGACAAGTGACAATCATCTTAAAATATGATCCAAGACTCTGATCCTTGGAATGCTGCATAATTGCAACTTCCATTTACAAATATTTGGGGCTGTGTTCGATGACAGCTGAGGGTGCTTAGCACCTTTTAGAATCAAGCCTTAATGTCCAGCAAAAGTCAGCTACCTATTAGAAGTGGCTAGTAGAAGTAGTCTTTAGTTAGAAATGAAGCAAAACATAAGAACAGCCATATTGGGTCAGACCAATGGTCCATCTAGCCCAGTATCCTGTCTTCCAACAGTGGCCAATGCCAGGTGATTCAGAGGGAATGAACAGAGCAGGCAAAAATTGAGTGATCCATCCACGGTCATTTACTCCCAGCTTCTGGAAGTCAGAGGTTTAGGGACACCCAGAGCAGAGGTTGCATCCCTGACCATCTTGGCTAATAGCCATTGATGGACCTATCCTCCATGAAAACATAAATAGGAACCCTTGGAAATACTTTAAACTATTCACTTAAAATGTGTCCTTAGTGCTGGTGTCACTTCATTTGCATTAAGTATATACTTTATACTGCATATTGGTAAAAAGGCTAAAATTGGGAAATGGTAAAATAATACTTTATGTTAACAGAAATGCTTTTGTCAAATATCCTTTAAAATGATGAGACAGGCCCAACCATTTCCTATGCTTTACAGTATCATTTCTAATGTAAAAAGCCCCTGTGTAAATCTAATAAAATAGCTATTCATAAAATGTTCAGCTTGAATAATAAAAGTACCAATTTTCTGTAATGATAGTTTTTAGATTTGAATAAGACATATAAAATATTTGGATTTTTACAGCAATATAAAAAGAAAGACAGAAAGAGAGACAATATACTGTGTCCATATAGTAGGGATTATTTTTAATCCCTAAAGTATTTCCAAAACAACACTAAATAATACACAAAAACCAAAAAAGGTTTCCTTCTGAAAGCCCAGTTGATGCTCAGAGAAAACTTTGAAAAATATTTTATTTGAAAACAATCCAATTACTATTTTACATTAGATAGTCTCTATATTTCCCTTCATATTTTTTTGCTAATGAAAAAGGAAATCTGCAGGAAAAAAGAATAGCTTCTGAACAGTTTGTCTTTTCCTATTGCTTATTCATCATCTGAAGACTTTGGGCCAAATACATTCCTGATGTAAACGCGTTAATATCAATGGTGTTACACCTGGGATGAATCTGGGCTTTTATCTTCTGTATATTATAATAATTTTCACAGCAACCAACAGCAGTGCTCCAAAGAGGTGATTCTCCGGTGTAAATCTGGAGGAATTCACCTGGTTATAATGTATTTATTCCTGATTACATGAATGTAACTGAATCAGAATTTGGATCCTAGACCTCAGGTCAAGCTCAGTGCACTACTCAACGTGAAGGGGACAAAGCTGGTTTTCTGCCACTTTTACATTCCTCTGGCACAAGTTAGGGCAGTGTCAGGACTGCTCTAATGAACACCAGATGGTAACCACCCCCTGGAGGCTTTGCTGCCAAATGGGAATGGCTGCAATGCACTGATACTCTGAACATGTTCTTTCCCTTGGTCATACCCCCCAGTACGCCAAGGGCTGCAAATGCAAGTGGCATTAAGCTGGCAAAATCAGTTCTGTGCTACTCAGAGATTCCCCCATGTCAGGAGAATCCCTCGGCAGCTGGTTACACTGGCTCTGCATTGCTGGCGCTGTGCAGATGGACTGGACTGGGGCTGAGGATCTGGCCCATGAACTTTATTAAATCCAAACCTTCTATTAAGGAAAAAAAATGAAAAATACAGAAAATACCTGATATAATAAATATTGTTGTTTCTGAAGAGAATATTTTTCATATGGTTCCATGAGGCATCAATGGATGTCAGTTTTCTCCCTAATCAATAAAATACATTTCAAAGTTGCTTTGTCTAAATGTGATTTGAGGCCGGTGGGCAAAATATTGAGAGAATGTTGCATTTTGATAAAGGGGTTAAAGTAAGCAATAAAATAACATACGGGAAGGTACAGTATGTGGTCATGTATAGGGCACCTACTTGCATGCCTTGGGTAAGAGCAGACAGGTTGTTAGCAGAATCACACCTGCCTTAGAGCAAGCTGCCAATACCTGAAAGCAGATACACATGCTAGGATCCTGCAGTGCTGTGTTTTAAAACTAGAACTAAAATTGTAGATTAAAACACCTGCAATGAGTTTCCCTGTCCATTTTTTCTCTGCCTTTCATTGGCATATGAGAGAGAACACTGGGGCTAACAAGTCCTGACTTGTGTGAGTATAGAGAGACACAGTTCAGTGGAAACCTCATCAGCCAATCAGAGCCCTGCCTTTATCCAAGCCCTTTTATAATGAACTATATCCTATTTGTTTTCACTTGCATCCCAGCAGCAGATATTAGAAGCTGAGCAAGCCCATACAACAATAGTGCCTCGTTCTCTCATCCGCCTGTATTCACCATGACTGCCTCTTGCCATTTATTCATTTGTTCATTCATTCAAGCCCTTCCTGATGCACTGTTGCTTGTTGAGCAGTATTGCTGGCTGAACAGCATGTGATCAGGACTGAACAGTATTCAGCATTTATGTACACAGTAGTTTATATGTATACATTATCATATCCTGATATCCTGTTTTCACATGCTCCCCTATATCTACACATTCATATACATACAAAAATGCTGTATAATCACATGCACACACATATATGTTTGTGTACATACAGTATATATAAAATGTGTAGATGTAAGTGAGCATGTGACAACTGGGTATTATATTACATACACGTAATGCACTATTGTCACATGCTCATCTATATATACACATAAACACATTTATATATGCTGACTATACACAAACATATATGGCTACAACAATGCTGCCACTATGTATATATTTACACACATATATTTATAAATCTGTATGCGTGTATGTATGTGAACATGTAAAACAATATGATACTGTATATGTAAACTATATACATATATTGCATATTTGCATTCATATGTGTATATATGGGTATCTAGATGTATACTTCTCGCCATAGAGGCAAACCTATTTATCTATCAGTTGATCTTGCCATCTATATTTATTTGTACAAGGAAACAAAATACAAAATGGATTTCATGACGGATATGCCAGTACATGTGCCCAGACCCACACATGAATACCAGGGTCCAAAGTCACCTTTCTGAGAGATTTACCATTATGGTTTTACAAGTTTTACTGCTTTTACACAACATATTATAGAGCTGCCTTACTGTAGATCACCAGAAAGCAGACTAATAAGCCGACTGACTTTCAGGTCAAGCAGCAGATCATGTTTTGGGGGCAGAGCGGGACCTTAAAAAATTCAAAAAAGTCACTGCACTACAATAGAGAATGTAGTTCCTAGTCAGGAGCATTGAAAACTTCACTGGTTTAACATTCTCTAGGTGGGCTGATAAAAACATATCAATCTGTGGACATATTTCTAAAAAGTCAGTGCACATTTTTGAAATTTCACTGCACATCTATGTATCATTACCTGTTTTTTTTTTTTTTTAGACCACAGGGGATGCAAAATGTTGCTGTGGGTTTTCTCTCATATATGGAAGCAAGGCAACAAAGCATAACAAAGTAAAGACTGGCCTTTGGGAGAAGAACCATGCTTTTTTGAAGCAGAAGTCTTTGGTGTAACCAAAAATCCAAAGCAGAAGAAACATGTAGATTTTTTACCTTAGTCAAGAAAATGAAAATGAAATAGGCAAGTAAAGAAACAACTTGGAAGGGTGGAATTCAACTATTTAAAAAAACTGGTTCCAAAAGGGACAGATCTTGGAAGAGGGACAAACATTTTTCCTGGCACACCGAATGGCAGTGTCCATGTGTTATATATTCAGAAAGCAGGAGAGTAAGCCAGAGATATATATTTCTAGCCACAGTAAATATTTTGACTGAATGAGCATCCCAAAAATGACGATGGGCAAATGGCAAATGAACTCAAGAATACTTCTGTCCAGGAACGATACAACTCGATGTCACAGAGCTCACTAAGTCTTCTGCTTAATATGAAAAAGAAAGATCTGGGGCCTGATTTTCATAGATACTAAGCAAAAGTCCCAAATATCAGAGTTGTGGGTGCTCAGCACTTTCAAATATCAGGCCCTGACACTGTTCACACTGAATTCCATAGCAAAACTCTTTGACTTCAATGGGAACTGGACAGGGTCCTTAGGTGAAAATGGTTAGAGTTGTAAAAGAGCTATTAGCCCATCAAATCCATTTCCATCTCAGGTTGAGATATACTCCCCAGATAATACAGAGGATGTACCAGATACTAAACTGACATTATGCTGGCTCTTAGCCAGAAGCATCCTGTACTTTGATCTCTTTACTGGAACTTTTGCAAAGATCACCCTGGATAAGTTATGGCAGTGATACTGAGACTGAGGCTTGAGAGCTGCAAGTGGCTCTTTAATGTGTCTCCTGCAGCAATTTGAAGCACATGATATTAAAATACTGTGATTTAATTATTAACCAATCAGGATGCTTTTACTATGTTATTAACTAATTGATAAAATAATAATACATGGTTAGTCACACACACACACACACATATAAATAGTAAATGAAACAATGAATTCACACTACTGTGGCTCTTTTGGGTAATGTTGATCGCTAATTTAGCTCCTGAACCACTGATGTCTGAGTGTCACTGGGTTATAGAATCAACTTATCCATATCACACCTGAGGGTGTGTCTGGTGCATTAATTTAACACATGAGAAATGGGCATCTAAAAATTCTATTTCCCTGTGCAAAAGTAATACATCATTGTTTAATACCTTCCTGGAGCAATGCTGCTTAGTGCAGGAAAACAGTTCTTAAATAATACATTGCCAGATTTGGGGACACTTGAGGGCAGGATTCTACAAGTCACTGTATTCCCATTTCTATGTAACATTCATTAATTATTAATTATCATAATTATTGGGTGTCCTAATTTCCTTTAGTCATTTCAGTAACTCCCTACTTCTTAGGGATGTCTGCACTGAGTCAAGGGAAAAAGCCACAGCCTGAGCCTTTGCTTATAACCCACACTCAACTCAGCTTGAATCTTCATTGAGAAAACAATGTGGTTACCTTCCTGGTGAGTTTTTATTTCCATTGCTTTGTACCTCTGCACTGCCTGGTTTTGACCAGGACAAGAAACAGTGTGATACAGAAAATAGAAAAGTTATTTTCTGATATTTCTGAGCCAACCACATCTTGGAAGCTGAAATACGTTGAGGAATCCCTGGAGTTTTCCAGCTTAATTTCACAAGCAAAGAGGTTTGGATAAATTCAGCTGCAATAAGCTTTTGGTACATTTCAGTTTGGTATCTGGACTGAACGGACACCATTAACCCTTTCGGAATCCTCTTGTCGCAAGTTCTGAACTCTCAGCTTTAAAAACAACACCACTGCCCTGTAGCCCAAATCCTTGCCCCTGTGTCACCCAGGAGTAAGAGATGTGCAGGGGCCTGACTCCCACATCAGGTGGATGCATACCAGCTGGACATCCTGAGGATAATCAAATGGAGGGCAGATCTGCAGTAGCTGAATGGTTGATTTCATAGACCTAATGCAGAAGAGGGGAAAGTCACATCAGTAAGCTTTCATCCCACTGGTCAGGCCTCCACATATGCAGCCCCCTCTATCTTCTTCAGAGGCCTTGTGAAGGTTAATGTGGACATGCAACATAAAGAATTTGAGTGCCAGATTGTGGCTGGCTCCTGTGTATGTGAACACATCGTCCCACCCTTTGATGCCCCCTCACAGGTGTCAGCCATACTGTAGTCTCTGCACTCTTCCTGGGTGTGTAGGTGCTAGAGGAATTATGTTACACACATGCTGAAGCCCATTAATTAAATTAGCGATCTCTGACAGCAGCAGCAGCTGAACCATCAATCATCACTCTACAGGCTGACACAAAAGCACAAAGGGAAATTTTATAAAGTAAACTAAGGTCCATACGTTAAAACTGCCTGTAGAACTGGTCCGATATATGGAATGTGGAATTCCATTGCATCACCAGCTCCTGCTTCAGCTGGTTGGAGGGACATGTGGATATTTTAACTGAAGTCAGTGCACAGTGTAAGACTAGCTGAAGCAGCCACAGATCTTTGAGACTGGAACAAGGGCCATGACCATTTTCTTATTTTCATTGAGTAATTTCTTCACTATGAGGTTGTGGCTGTGACAGATATTTCAATCTGTTGCAATATCTTTGGGGACCCAATCGTATTAAGTTTATGTAACACTGTGGGCCACGGATTGTCTGCAGCTCTGGAGTGGGTAGAGGGTATTGCCACAGCTCCTCCACAAAACAAAAATAATCAGGGGGTGATTAAGATGAATCACTCAGGTTATAAACACCACCAGAGAGGTACCACCCCCGGAGGAGGCTTGCATGTACTGGTTCAAACTGCATCTTTCAAAGACCAACAGACAAAGAAAGAGCTTTTGGCATAAAAAGGCTGCATTAAAACTGACTCATGGCCTTCTTTCTGACAGGCCCTTCTGTCCAGTGCAGACCCCAACCCTTGCAGAAGGGTTGAAAAGACTTTGGCCTACTCGGGCCCCATAAAACAATGAATACTGGTATGTTTAAATTTGTTTATTGTTTTTATTACGTTTTCTCTTATGTTAAGAGTAAGGGTGCTTGCTTAGAAAGAGCTGTGTGGTAACTTGTAACTGCTGGCAATACGCCGTTCATAGCCCCTCGGAGAGAAAGTAAAGCATGGGTGCTGGCCGTTTGGCAGACTGGGGAATGTTACGCTGACTGGCAGAAGGCTGTGCAGCCTTAAAAGCCCTGGTCAGAAGAAAGTGGGACAAGGGTCTCTACTCAGAGACTGGAGACCTGAGTGGGAACTCCTGAAGTGGACCCTGGAGAGGGAAGGAGGGTTAAAGGTGCAGTTATCTTGAAACTGTGGCAACGGCAATATGTGCTATAAGATTCATGTGGGAAATGGCCACTATATGTGGTATTCACATTTTGCCTTATCTGAAGGCACAACCTAGATTACAAATTTTTGAGCAAGACTCTTTTTGTCCTCTGTTTGTACAGCACCTACCCCAATGGGATCCTGAACCATGACTGGAGTTCCGAGGTGCTACCAAAATATAACACCAATAACAATAAGCAGTGTGTTGCTTCTCAGGTCCACATGTACACAGTATGGAGCACCGATGTATGCTAGAGCTGTGTCTGCTGTTACTGTATTGTACATTCACAGACATGAAATCAGTGGTTTGGCCAGCGGACTGTGATCAGGTGAACTCTTTCATCCTTGCAGATCTCAAAGGTAGGCCATGCAGCAGCTATCATTGCTCACCAAAGGTCTTGCACATCCTGTTTTAGGGGAAAAAGAATGGCTTGGTAATGATATGAATGAAGGCCCCTTAGCACCTGGGCCTGAGCATGCACATGGGACTGCTAATTTGTGATTTACCGTGATTGTGCTGAAGTAGGGGGCAGAAAATGGACACAGATGAATTCAATAAACACGCTTGGTAAACAAGTGAAATACAGTTGTGTTTGTTATAGTATGCTGAACACAATAAGACAGTGTTCCCAAAATCCAGGGAACCTGGCACTAACCCAATTAATCCATTGGGACAGGAAAGGGTGTGAGTGAGAGCACCCCTCAGAACTAGGACACAGCCCATACATGTGATTAATGACAATGGTGATAGCTTGATGGTGTGACATAATATGGAGACCACTGGATCCTGTTGATGGCAGATGGAAGTGAAATACTGTCGTTTATGATAAGAAACTCTCCAAGATCCTACCAGAGCCTTGGCACTGAGACAGTTAATCAAACAGAGAGACGCTAAAAGTAGTGACTACGTGCTTTGCAAATGGCAATGTAGACACAAGTACAAATAATTTGTGTCACTGTGACAAGAAAAAATGGAATGTACACTCTGCTAAATAGCCAACATACATGTCTTTTTTTTTCTCCCTCAGACAGAGGAAAGAATTGAGGTACTTTTACATTTTAGGTCCACGTACATTATCAAATATAATATTCTTTCATGTACAAAAAAGAAAAGCAAAAGTTTCAAATATCCTAATGTACCCTAGGCCTGCTTATCTCCTGCTGTCTCTCTCCAATAAATATGCTACCTCCCTAATATACTTACTTCTTTAGAAAAACAAAGTTCCAGCAATTTTGTTCAGCCCTTTCTCCTGTTTAAAAGTATAGGTCATCTAATCAGGGATCGGAAACACTACCACATGCCAGTCTCTCAGCACAAATACAGAATCCCAAGTAGTGAATACTCATAGCAACCAATTTAAGAATGGTACACGTGTTAATATTTCCTTGTGAAAAAATATTTGTCTAAGAATTGCAAAAAGTGAAAAAATTCATAACAATCATCACATTTTTGCAGATAATTCATGAGCAGCAAAAGGGGTAAAGTTGGCGATAAATTATTTGCAACAAGTAATTTGATCAGCTCTAAGAAGCTTAGTGAATAGGTGACTTCCTGCAACTGCTGCTGTCCAAACCCTCGGACACTAATGCACACAACCTATAATGGTCTTTCTATTTAAATGGAGCCGCATCTTGAATTTTTGAAATAATTTTATAAAAATCAAAACTAAGAAAACTTCTTTACAAAGAGGCCTCATAAAGGGAAAGAGGGAAAATATGAACTCTCTGATGCAAATTACTATGAAGTCCTAGAAGGCAGCATTACAAAAGAACCAAAGGGTAAAGACAAGTGTGACTTTAAGCCACTTTTTAACTCCCCTGTCATTGGGGTTGCAAGGAGTCAAATCAGCCCTTGCCATAATTCAGAGCCGCTTCAAGGCTGTTCTAAATTAGGTCTGGCTGGATTGGATCCCCAAGAGGCCATTTCACAGCCAAGAATGTGAGAACACAGTAGTGTTTTAGGCAAAGACTCTCCCTTCTGATATGACTTCAACAAACCCCCTACACCAGTTCCCGGAGAGGTTTCTCCAAGGGCTGGCTATTTGGCTCCATGTCACCCAGGGATTCCCTGTTGTATGGGAGCTAAGGAACCCACATGGAGCTGGGCAAACCCTTATCTGGGGCCAATTTTATCAGTGGCCTTTCTCAGGTTATACTTACATAAGTAAAACCAAAACAATTGTGTGCCCTTCCCTGACAAATAGGGGTTTGCTTATATAAAATATTTCATGTCATTAGTCTTTAGGAAAAAAATGGATTTCCTGGATTTTCTACTCATCCAACAAGCCATCAGACATGATATTTGATATGGTGGTGGCCACCAAAAAAATCTGTGTTTGTCAAGAGTTAGCATGCAGGGGGTTCTGAGATTCCCTGTTTATTGCTATAGTTAGATTAGAATAGAGCTGTGGATACTGTGTAGTAATTATTGGCAAATGCTAACCTTAATAACTTCTGCTATTGATATCTAAACAGCCTTATATTGGCTGTGCTTCTCTTTTTTCCTTATCATGACTAAGTAGACTAAGGTATACAATGCCAGACACATGGTCAATCAGAGTCATTCTAGCATTTCTGCAGTATATGAGTGACATCATATATATTTCAATGTTATGCATCTCTTTTTCACACACACACAGTTTCATTCTCATGGTTACCACATGCTTTTCTCCATTGGGAACTTTGTTTTCCCTTCAGGGAGCTTCTTTCATTCACTGCAGGAGCCCTTGGAAACACACATAGTTAAATAGTAAAGAATAGTTCCACATACCAGACCTTTTTGCAGCTAGAAAATTGGGTCTTTACACTATATCTTATTTTCCTTCTCTGTGTAACTGTTGAATATTCCAGTGGATGTCTCCCACCACAGCCCATGGTGATGTCATGGCAGAGTCCTTCATTGTTAAATTTGGAATGTAAATATATTTGCAAATAAAAAAGGCACACTGGGATAATCTGGCAATAAAATCCTATTTTATTATAGTGCCTTTCTGCTGAGACAGACTTCAAAATGCTGCTGCCATCTCATAATGCTTAAGCTGGACTATACTTATAAGGAAAATGGAGGGCAAGGAGGAAGGGATAGGGTGAAATCAAATTTATAATGGAAAGGACGGTGAGGGCTCATAATCTGCGTGTACAATGGGAACCTGATTGGTTGTGGCATTTAGGTGCTAGCATGATATAAATGTTAAATAATAATGGTAATAATCTTTGATAGATTGTCCCAAATTCCCAGTCCCTTGCCTTAGGATGGAGAATTCTCCTATAACTTTGAGGAGGCAGGACTTTGTCCAGGAATACTCAAATGCATAGATATATGCCAACAATTTTATTCGCATGGACAGAACCAGAGTGTCATTACAAGGAACAATAAAGGAGAGTACAATGTAGTAAATCCAAGAGGTTTAACAAAGGAATTCTTATTCCATGAATAACAAGCTGTCCAACATTCTCTACCAGCCTCAACCTCTTCATCCCACATTAGGGCATATCCTTCCTTTAGGGATGGTGGCCAATTCTTGCATGCAGGGCAAGTTTGAAATGGCCATGTAGGCTGTACTCGGGGTCTGTATTCCTGCCCAAAGAGCTCATGCTCCGGACTTGTTTAATAGCAGTGGCACATGCCCCTGCCTGATGCCCATGTACTGCAGTCTCTTCTAGTGTGGCATTCTCCCCCTCCAATGGGATGAGAGCTAGCAGCAGAAAAAAGGGGTGGGATTTCCTGCAAGTTTTCCAATCACTCTGAGCTCTGGTGGGCAGAGAGGTGGGCTCCCTCACAGTCATGCTGATAACAAGTAGATTGGAGACTCCACAAAAGCTTTAAATTTAACTATGGAGAAATTAGTGGCGCTCTAGAATAAACAGTTACACCTAAAAATCTGCCACTAGATGGCTTCCTTTAGGCAGGATCTACTAGTTTCTGGACTTGTTAAAGGTCACCTATAACATTACAAACACTTCCTGCTAAAGCTGCTCAAACACTCTGAATCAAAACTATGTTTTTAAATAAAAACGACTTTTTCATTAAATGTAAATTTTAGCTGAAAGTCTTCCAGTGTTTGACAAATGTACAGGAAACAATCAGATCTCTCTTCAAACAGGGAAAGGCACAAGTTCCGTCTGTCTCTTTTATTTCTCTCTTTCCTGCTTTTACAATCACGGTCTCCTGTCATGCACATGAAAAAAAGAAAAAAACCCACGCCCAGCCCTGTTTTAATGCATATCCTTTTAACCTACTCACAACATATATGGAGAAACAGATTTGTGGCTGGAGAACAGCCTTCAATCATCCAGGCTTCAATGGTTACCAGGTAGTTTTAGCCATTAAAAATAACACAGAAAATATGATGTCACTGGTTTGATTGCAGGAAACAAACAAACACCAAGCTCAGAAACTGCACTTCATATAGCTCAGCACTCAGAGTGCACTATAGAAACGAAGGTATTAACATTCATTACAAACCCATAGATAAACTCTAATATTGAAGGAGGTGGTGCTGAACATATGGGACAGGAGAGTCATCTTTGTCACCACCAACAATTGAACTTGGGACCTCCGGAGCTGAAAAGATGAGCCTGTAGAGCTTGAGCTAAAGGACTGTCAACTGCAGCAGATTCATATGCTTTGTGACTCAAACACAGAGGGGGATGCATAGCACAGACTGAAGTGAACAGTGGATTGCAGATGCGTAGGCTCTGATTTTACAGGCCCAATTTTGTACCAGCGAATAATTGCACCTGCAACTAAATGCAGTGACAATACATAATAATTAGATATCTAGCTACCTGACTGAGCCCCCAGTTGAGCAGGCCCTATGCACTCTGTATGTTAAAGTTATCACTAAAATGTGTGTATATACTCCAGGTATAATAGCCAGGGAAGACTATAACTGTATTTGGTGGTTGGTATTTTCCAGTCCCTGTCACATCAGCCACACTTTGATTTTACTACTATACTCAGGTTGATATATTTTGGGCTTACTGGGACACTTTTTTCATTCAAGAAGCAATTTTTGCAATACTTTTTATAGTAGGAGATGACTAAACAAGTTCCTTTTTTATCGGAAGCAGTTATGGTTTGTAGCTATTTGGCTGTGAGTGCTGTTGTTTGCATGCACAAAAGTTACAAGTCCAGTGAACTGATCATTAAAACAGTAGTAAAACAATATTGTAGAATGGGTGATACAGGCAAGGTCTCCTGTATATTTATTTGAAACAGCCATATGTGAAATGCAGGCCACGTGATACAGAGGTTGCCATGGCTAAAAACCATATTTGCTGAGTACTTGGTAAATAGTTGCACAACTTCCTGTGTAAATGCCAGAGAGCACATTAGAGCTTCTCCTAGGCAGTTTAACTTAAGCACAAGCCTTTTTTCCAATTTCTCTAATTTTATTGATTTTGTTTCTATGTGTAACCAGCATTCCCTTTTTGAAAACCTCTCCTGCTTGCCTCAGTTTCATGTCCCTCCAAATGAGACAAGAAAGAACTTTGCCATTTACTCAGAGGTGAAGCTTTATCAAATAGCAAAAAGGGTATGGCAAAGAAGTCACATCAAGGGACGTGCTGTACTAAGGAGGGCACAGTTTCTATCAGTTAGACATAGACCAGAACAAGGAATGGTTCAGAGCTGCACTGCCCCAGGGGAAGCATGAGGTGGAAGAACACCTCCCAGAACTCCTGGCATGCACAAAGGCTATGTGCCTACAACCACGCCTCTTTGTGGAACTTATTTTACCTTGCATGGTTGGCCAGTACAAGGTGGAGAGAAGCTATGTCTCTACCTCCCACCCATTCCCCCTGCCTATTTGGATACCATGCACATGGGCCATTGTTCTGTCTGGCTCTGCAGAGGGCTGCCCAATGGGGAGAGGAATATTTACGCCCTCCCCACGTGCTGCATGCCCCAGGAAGGCTTAGGCAAAATGTGGCCTCTAGCATTTAATCCTCGTCCTTTGTCACATTCAGAATCCAGCCTTTCTTTTTAATAACAAAAATCATCAATAATGATTTCACCTTCTTCCAACCCAATCAAAATGTGCTTTCATTTTCACTCATGTCTTATTTGCATTCTGTCCTCCAGATGTAAAGGAGACCCAAGGGGTCAGGCAGTACAGGCTTTCTATTTTTCACATCACTGCACTAACAGAACGACAGAATTCTATGTCATTAACGTTATAAGAAAAAAAAAGGTCTTTTCTATTCATCCCATTCCAAGAGCGTAGACTTTTCTTTCAGTGATACTAAACAAGCCCTGCACTGAAACATCATGCTAGAGACCCAGACTCTGGTGCATTATGAATGAACATATTTCCCAATAACATGTTCTTTACTGTAAGATTAGAAATTGTGCCTAGGAAAGCTGAAAGCAAGTTATAGGGGTACATACAACAGAACCATTTCACACATATATGACTGCTTTTTAACATGAAAGTGCTCACTGTTCCACTGTAGGACTGGATATTTTCTTGTCTGTCACAACAACTACAGTACTTTCATAAATGCCATATATAAAACATCAACAAAATAAAATTAAATGTTTAGGAGTAAATAAATATATTACCAGCTCCTTGTGGCACATTTTTATGTGCTTAGATTGCACATCTTCAGGTGCTTTGTTAAGAAATATATGTTACATTGTTATGTTGGGGGAAGCAAGCCACCTGAAGAGAGCTCTCTGCATCTTGTGTGACTACATATGCCTATGTACTGTCGCTGGTATTTATGTTATAAGTGTACCTGGACTGGAATCAGATTGTTCTATTCACAGTGGCTTTAGAGCCAGCCTTTTTGTATGATGGTTGCCATCTTGTGCTTCAGAGTTTAAGCTTTCATTAAAAAAATCTGTAGCTGTTATGGTTGTGTATAAAAGTATGAACTGAATGTAAACAAATGCAGAGAGGTTCTGCAGCCTGGCACAATAGCTCTGAAAGACGTTAACTGTGCTCATTCATCTGAGTGTTTACTTTGATGCTTAATTACTACAATTTAAATGTTAAGAAGAGGGACAATTATATTATGAAAATCTGCATAATCTATTGTGATTGAAATTTCATTTTGGTGCCACAAGTAGGTGGAGTTTTAGAGTAGTATTTGGCTTGCAAGAGGAGTCTGGTAGAACATCACTATTGCTGTAGATCAATTCCACTCCAGTACTTGGTACGTCCTGCATCAGGGAGCCCATCTCTAGCATGGCTGGAGGTATAACATAGGCTGATAGGCATTTCTAATAAGGCAATGAATACTGCAGTAAGCAGTTTCTGCCTCACTTTATTCCAGATCTCAGACCATTAAGAAAACAAAACAAAAAACAAAGCAAAAAGTGTTCCAAGGACCTTGAAGCATTTTGCAGTATTAATTATGTAAGCTTCACACCAGCCCTGTGGGGTGTTATTGTTGTGGGGAAACTCAGGCACAGAGAGGCTAATAGATTTTCCCCAGAGTCATACAGCAAACCAATGTTCCAGTAACGTGAAGTGGACCCAACTGAGAACAAGTCCTCATTGTGCTACGCAGTATGAATATAGAGACGAGAAGACAGTCCCTGCCTTTGAGAGCTTATAGGGAGCCAAACAAATTGAGACACAGAACAATAAGCAACATATGAAAAGTTCTAGCAATTATCAAAAGTTCTTGTAAATATCTGCATTGGAAAGCGTTATGCTCATCCAATCAGGGAGCAGAAAAATATCATGTGACCTACATGCCCAGTCCAAACAGTTCAGTTTTTGAATATCAAATATGCTAAGCAATTATTCACAGTGAACAGTTTTCCAGTAATTCATAGTCTGGAATATGTTTGCATTACTTGTCAAATAATTTTGAGCAGTGGACAAATTCATGGAAATTGTGACCTGTTTGAGGACAATTCACCGACAGGGAAAAGGGCTAAATTTAACCAATAAATTCTTTGCTGTGAATAGCTCACCCAGAAATAGTCCCTGAGAATAAGGTATTGCATAACTGTCAAATCAGACTCAAACCTGCAATGCTTTTGCACAGTTTATTGCTGGAAATTAATGACTTCATAAATACTGAATCTTGAAATTGAGGTTACAGAAAACTATGTTGAATAAATAAATCCCATGTCAAATCCCTTGCTCTAAGATTTTCTTGCTGTCCCATGCAAACTCACAAAACCCCCTAAAAGAGCTTGCAAGATTTGCAACCACATGTCCCATAGTTAGCATTGAGACTCCATTCACCGAATTGTGATCCACCACACTAGGGCTACTTTGAACCTTTTCATGGCTTGGTACTTGTAGCTTTCTGGTGGCTCCCCTGAGGAGGTGTGACTTGAAGTTCTACTCACAAGGGGTGAGATGGCTTATTAGAAGAGCTGACTCACAGCTGCAGGAAGTGGTAGCTAACACACCACAGAGCTGCCCAGCCCAGTCAGTTGGGCTCTGGGATTCTCTATAGATAAAGCAGGCCAAAATATAATGAAACCCTCCCTCATGTTCCCAGCAACCCATTCCCTGAGCCTGTGGCAGAGAGAGAAGGCTAGGGAGAGAAAGAAAACATGGACATGAGAGGAGAAAGCGAGAGAGAAAGAGAGAAAAAAGATGGGGCCATATCATTGTAGTGTGTGAGCCCTGCAAAATCCAAGAGTTAAGAACTGTAACTTACAACAAGGCACAGAAAGAATTGAGACAATTGCTGAATGTTGCTCAACAAAAGGTCCAGGGGTGAAATCTTGACTCTATAGAAGTCAGTGGGCATTTTGCCTTTGACTTCAGTAGTGTTAGGATTTTACCCCAGAAGTTTTTGTTCAGATACAACATCCAAAAGCCCAGGTCTTATCCCAAACTCTTTGCTCTGGAATTAGAAATCTAATGATATGAGGCTTCACGGAATTTGCTGCACTGTGTTTTCAGCTGGGTCAGCAATCCCAGATGAATGCTTTTTTCCCATGGTATTTATGCACTTTTATTTCTAGTGCTGGGTGAATTCAGAAACAGCTGAATGACAGGTAGGAAAAGTTAGCCAAGCCTTCTAAAAGGTTTACTTGAAAAGCTGGGGTATGTTTGAAAACCTCCACTTATTTTCTCCAGCTTGCCCATCCCTATTTTGTAGACAGTAAAAGGAACAGGAATTCCAATATCCTTTGCTTCTGAGAACTGAACACATATCTCCAGGACTGTTTTATTTCTCTCCCGCCCCCCCTTTCCCCTGGCTCTCTAAATGTACAAGTGTCATTAAGACAAATGGCAAACATTTCTCCTTTCCTTACATCTGTCAAAGCTTCAAAATCTACTTTCATGACATTTCACACAGAAAAAGAAATCTCTATATATTTTTAACATACCATTCAAAGGAGCAGAATCTTAATTAGTTTTACTTTCATGATTTTCAATCTGCAATGTGCTAGCGCCCTGCATAATAAATTAACAAAAGGGAAGGGGGGAACAAGTGATATAAAGAGATACAGGGGAGGGGGAAAGAAAATGAGGACGGTACCCACGTAGGGTTTGAAGACACTCTTTGAATGAAGAATCAATCTATTACAAAGAGGATATTTTCCAGAGCACCTAGGCAGGACACTTTTCAGCCTGCGCCCCACGGGCAATGAGTATGAGCTTCTTGATGGTAAATAAAATAGAATCAGCAAAGGAAAACTCCTTCTGGCTTATGAGTAGCTTAGTGTTTCCAGCGTTAGCAGAATGTCAAACACCTGAGGAAAGCTTTCATTTTTGTCTGTATCTTTAAAAATCCAATTTTTGTTCTTGTCTTGCCGTCTCAGGTCTTGGCCTATATAATATTAACGGATGCACTTATCTTACTGCTTGTAAATGTATTACCCCCCCTACAAAATGGTTTCTAATAGGAGAATGAGAAACCTTATCAAAAACATAAGGTAAATGCACCAAAAATTGTTTGAGTGACACCTTTATGGAGATAGAAAAGTGGACAGCTATTTCTCTTAACTCAAAGCTGGAAAGTTGTCAGCTCTGGTTGGTCAGTTCTACCCTGTCAGTCATTATAATACAAATAGCAGCTAGCTTCTCTCAGTCCTCTGTACAAGGAGATGATCAGTTCATATGGCCTGGCTGGCATGTAATCAGTTAGAAAGCTCAGATGTGGTTAACAAGATGCTGAGCAAGCCCCACTTAGCTTGTTATACGCAGTGCAAAAGACAAGGACCAGGCTACCCATAAGAATGAACCTGAACTGGGAAAAGCTTCTAGTTGTGGATATCTGAAAGTTTCTCCAAAAAGTTACATAGGCCCACATTATGTGCCAACCCCTCTACATGTCAATTGCCCCTTCCCCCTGCAGAAAGAAGGCTTGGGTGTCTCCATGGCACTGCCCCCAGTCTCCACTCCTCAGTACTCTGCACACGGTTCTCCATGTGGTCTTGAGTCCACGTGGAGGAAGGGGATGAAGTCAGGGAGAGAAGAGATAGGAAGGGCTGGACCTGGGGTGGGGAGAGGCACAGCTCTCCTCTCTGGCCGGCAGTGTTTACTCAAAAATATGAAGACATCCCCAGGGTGAATTAACTTCTCCCACCTCCACATCCCCAGAAACTTCTCTCAGCAGAGTAGAGAACTCCTGCTTGGGAACTCTTCTTTGGAACCATGGTTCTAAGCAAGCAAGGGGACACTAGGCCCAGAACTACACTGGAGATTCATAGCCTGTGAATGGATGGCACTGGCCTCTTGTGGATTCCAGGAGATTAGCCCGGCTGGGGGTGACAAACCCCACCCTTTAGATTGCACAATGAGGGAGAATCCCTGTAAAGTAGTCCTTGTGGAGAGTCTTAATTAAAACATCACCTCCCATTCTTTCGTCACCAGAAAGGATAATCTGGGCCCCAACCCTTTCTGCCATACCCCACATTTTAACAACCCAATAATATCCCATTCTCAGATGTCTGGTTGGCTTTATGTATTAGGAATGCATGAAAACAGAGATCCTGTGATTTTGTGGGTGACTAAACATACTGTCGCAGGATATCTTTTCATATGGGTCAATCACTGTAGTAGTTACATTGTAGTAGTTTCATTTTTCAATAGAAGTTTCATCCATTTAAGATTAGATCCTGCCACCCTTATAGTCTCACAGAATTGTACCTTTCTCTGCAAGCAGTTCTATTGTCTTCAATGGGAGTTCTCGAAGAGTAAGGTACAACTCACTGCAAGGGTGAAGGGATCTGGCCATTAGAGAGAGCATCTGGAGAGAAAACATATCACCACAAATAAAGTGAGAAATCATATTCTGTCCTACTTGTTTTCTGTACAGGAAAACATAGCTCTGACTTGCCTCTAAAAAGTGGCAGCTGGAAATAGGCTAGTTGTGAACAAAATGTTAAACAGAGAAAGAAAGAAAACTCAGCCTCAAAATGTCAAAGTAATGAAAAAAGGAAAACCATTAAGGAAGCAGCTGTTAAATATGAGATCAATCAGAGGGACTTGGACAAAGTGGGTGTCAATAGATGAGCCGGCAAATGCTAATGTAGGCATGTGGGTAAAGCAGACTGCTGCTAGTAATGGCTTTTTACTGGACCTGTGTGAAGAGCTGTATAATCTGGAAGGTAGAGCTGGCCAGAAACGAGAATTCCCATTCTGTGGGAAATTCTGAAATTAAAATAAAAATTAAAAAAAAAATCTATTCCAAAACAAAATGGAAAAAAAAAATCAAAATTTCACATGGAATAAAAATTCCAAAATTTTGTTTTGAAAAAGTAAAAATGATATTTTGTTTTGACCTTTTCAAAACATTTCCAAGGCTCCCTGAGCTGCTTATTGCCCCAGCAGCTAGCCAGGCAGGTGTCCGAGTAGCTCAGAGAACTTGGGAGCCAGGAATGATTACACCACAATCAAACAGCCCCTGAGCCCGAGCCCTGCGAGCCTGAATCGGCTGGCATGGGCCAGTCGCGGGTATATAATTGCAGTGTAGACCTATCCCTGGTGTGCAGTTGAGCCTGGAGCCCTAGCCTGGCAGGCTGCCTCAGATTTGAGCTGAGCTGCTGAGAAGCAGGAGGCCCAAGAGCTGGCAGGAGGCTCACAAAACTGGGTAACTGGGCAACAAAATGGCAGATGAAATTTAATGTTGATAAATGCAAAGTAATGCACATTGGAAAACATAATCCCAACTATACATATACAATGATAGGGTCTAAATTAGCTGTTACCACTCAAGAAAGAGATCTTGGAGTCATTGTGGATATTTCTCTGAAAACATCCGCTCAATGTGCAGCGGCAGTCAAAAAAGCAAACAGAACGTTGGGAATCATCAAGAAAGGGATAGATAATAAGACAGAAAATATCATATTGCCTCTCTATAAATCCATGTTACACCCACACCTTGAATACTGCGTGCAGATGTGGTCGCCCCATCTCAAAAAAGATATAGTGTAATTGGAAAAGGTTCAGAAAAGGGCAACAAAAATGATTAGGGGTATGGAACTGCTTCTGTATGAGGAGAGATTAATAAGACTGGGACTTTTCAGCTTGGAAAAGAGGTGACTAATGGGGGATATGATAGAGGTCTATAAAATCATGACTGGTGTAGAGAAAGTAAATAAGGAAGTGTTATTTACTCCTTCTCATAATACAAGAACAAGGGGCCACCAAATGAAATTAATAGGTAGCAGGTTTAAAACAAACACAAGAAAGTATTTTTTCACGCAATGCACTGTCAACCACTGGAACACCTTGCCAGAGGGTGTTGTGAAGGCCAGTACTATAACGGAATTCAAAAGGGAGCTAGATAGATTCATAGAAGATAGGTCCATTGATGGCTATTATCCAGGATGGGCAGGAATGGTGTCCCTAGCCTCTGTTTGCCACAAGCTGGGATTGGGTGACAGGGCATGGATCACTTGATGATAACCTGTCTGTTCATTCCCTTTGGGGCACCTGCCGTTGGCCACTGTCAGAGGACAGGATACTGGGCTTGATGGACCTTTGGTCTGACCCAGTATGGTTGTTCTTATGTTCTTATGGGAATGATTTTTCATTGAAAAAATAATTTTTTTCTGACATATACATTTTCCAAGGCGAATTTTGATTTTGTGGAAAGTGAATGAACGAACCACTGGAAAATCACTCTGATGGAAAATTCCCAACCAGCTCATCTGGAAAGCCATTTGCAGTGCACGACACTAATAGCTTTATTGGTCCTATCCCTTACAAACAGCATTACATATTTTTATGTGCCAGGTAATATAAAGAGTGTCGTCTAATGTCTATCATTTGAAGATATCAAAATAAATACATATACTGATCCATATACATATCTTTATATCATTTATCTATATCTCCTGTAATAGTACCCCTGGAATGTACCTAAATGTCCATCAGAGGAGTAAAATATGCTGACCCCCCATCATCTTTGTCAGAGTTTAATGACAACTGTAGAAGGTTAACAGAAACTTCAGATGGATTTGACAGCTTATGGGTTATTCAGCCCTCTTCATGACCACAGTAGCCCTCATCAGCTGCCCTGTGGCTCTATTTAGGATGAAGACTACAAATTTCTTTATGCTTAGGACTTGTCACACAAGCCCAGTTGCCTTTCTCTGCCTGACTGGTGTCAGAATTCTACTTTCTCCACCTATACAGGCAGCAGGTGTCCCAGATAATTGTTTGATACCCAGTGTAGGTTAAAATAAAAGAGTTAAAACACATACATGCCTAGATCAAAAGTGCTGCTACACTGTCACTAAATTTATAGATATTGCAAAATTACCTTTACTTACAGATATTACTTACAGTCTAATATCTGGCTCCAGGCTGAGGAACCAGCAGGGGGACATGCTTCCCAGAGGAAGAGCCTCCAGAAAGAATTTTTATACGTTGTCCCATGCCCTCCTTCTTTCTTCGCATGTAGAGGTCTTCCTTTACACAACTGCCAACATTTTCATTCAAGTCAGTGCAAGCTTCTGGGTGTGCAGCACTTTGGAAGTCAGTCTACACATTTAGGAGCCCAAATATGGATTTAGGAGCCTAACTTTAGGCCCTCAATTTTTATAATCTTGGCCAAGATGTTTCTTTGATGAAATGTCCACTCAGTGACACCGAATCAAAGATCAGACTCAATTCCATTCTAATATCATCCTATGTTCAATAATCTCTCTTCCTATTACACACATGCAGGGCTATTTGAGTATATGATATTGCCTTCCAGTATCCATTTACCCAAAGTCCTGCATTCATGTCCACTAGCAGCCCCACGATATGGCTAACAATGCTAAGCAACACCTTTACTACTAATTCATTACTGTGTAAATGGAAGTAAGCCCTTCACATGCATTCAGTATGTATCATATCCTTAAGCATCATACATACAGAAATTATTAAAATCATCAATATTTATATAACATGTGAAATTCATATTGTCCAACATGGTTTTGGATAGATGAAATTCATTTTGGATAAAAGCTAGGGTAAAACATCATGGCAAAAATAATCTAAACTTTTCTGTAAACTGAAGCTGATAGATTCTGTATGTAATGTATTTTACAGTTATATGCTGCTATTGGAGTTCTGTGTCTTATTATAATTGTTTCATCTTAAAAGAAAAAAACAACCCAAAAAACCCTCAGATACTATGGTGATGGGAGCCATATAAGTACTAATGATAGATTATATAAAAGAAGTCATAGCAGAAATTGGAAGAAGCCCACAGACGGGCAACCAAGACATTTAGAGATATGGTAGGATTTACACAGGATGATAGATTATAAATAGGATTATTTAGCTTGATACGGAGAAGATTTGCAGGGGGCTTGATAGAAGTATTCAAAATAATTAAGGACTTAGTGAAAATTGGGCAATCTTCCCTCTTTCTCTGTTCTTATAGTTACACAAATGAAAAAACAAACAAATTGCCATGTGAAAATGTTGCATAATACAGTGGGAATAAAATCAAAGAGGCAAGATACCCTGTTGGCCTCCTGAGGTACTACAGCGCTCATTCATAAATTGTTTTTATCTTTGGGCTGGTCTACACTGGGGGGGCGGGGGGGAATCGATCCAAGATACGCAACTTCAGCTACGCGAGTAGCGTAGCTGAAGTCGAAGTATCTTGGATCGAATTACCTGGGGTCCAGACGGCACGGGATCGACGGCCACGGCTCCCCCGTCGACTGCGCTACCGCCACTCGCTCTGGTGGAGTTCTGGAGTCGACGGTGAGCGCGTTCGGGGACGTACCCTTTGAGAGACATTTCTGTTGATTTCCCTTTTCACTGCTGAGCTATTAAGCACTTAAGAGTAAGAGCCAATTACCTGCTCTCCTCATGACATTGTCAAGGATGACAATCCATTTTAGGAATTTATTTCTAAATAGCTGCTGACCGTTTTGCAAAGTGACGGCAAATTTTGCTAAATGATATTACAGTTCAATGAAACTGGGAAAATTTTCACATGGGAGCAAAAGCAAACAGGGGGAGGAGGTTGCAGCAGGGTCTGCTATAGATGTCAGTGTGTTAGTGCACCAGGCTTCCATTAAATCACAGTTTGATCAGTCATGTCAAAATGAGTTTGACAGTTTCATCTTTCCTCCTTCAGCCTATCACGAAACAATTCTATCCCTTCAGCCTGATTCTCCAGGGACAGGCTTCGTTAAAGTCATCACACGCTCAGATACAGATAAATAGGGAAAGTTGTCAGGCCAAAATGCAGCCCCCAGTTTAATGCAGACAACTCTATTGCCCTCTCTATGGTTACGTGGATGTCACTGGGGGCTGAACCTTGGCTGCCACTGGCACTGTGAACTGTCAAAGTGGGCCAGTTAAATCTAAAAGCAATGGCTTTCTGCAAGAGCTCTTCTTCCAAGTTTTTGTTGTCCCGAATTGGTATTAAATAGAAAATTATTTAACAAATTTGACAACAATGCAGGATTTTAAACCAACTGAAATTGAAAGACCCTCTCATTCTACAACAAAACCCAACACTCATCTGACTTGTCTGTCATTCAGCTGTCTCTGAGGCCCCTGGCTAGGTCTACTCCCTGTTTACCTCAGCTCTCCCCATTTTGTCCTGCCACTGACCCATTTTTTTTTAAATAGATGCCTCAGGTATAAGCCCGCAGTTCACATATACCCTTGGTCAGCAACCCTCTTGCAATTCCCCAAGCCTTTCCACCTTTGTGGGAAACCAGACACTGGCAAGAAAGAAGCAATACAATAGGACTCAGAGGTGTATGTTTTTAAATTTAGAAACAAATTTTATTTCAGGATTTGGGGACACCTATGGGTGAAAAATCTTTGAACATATTCCCCTTCTCTTCTAATGAGTCTCAATTTACAAAGATTATTTTATTTGGAAAAAACGCGCAGTGCTGTGCACTCTCTGCTTGTACTGTGCTACATCATTATAGCAACAGCTCTTTGTGTGCCACATCTTCAGATGAATGGCTTTTGCCATCATACATCACCAGCATGACAGCAGACTGATGATCTACAACTCCAAGCACTGTAACTCTGATGATGTGGCTGTGGCTGTAGTAATAGCATGGGCCTACTTCAGGAAAAGGAACGCTGCATGTTTTCTTAAAGGTGAGTTGAAAGGCTTTAAAAAAATTTGTTTAAAATCCCAAATCAGTAACAACAGATTATTCCATTTTCAATGGAAACAACTAAACTAGTGCAGGAAAGTGCACTGCGTAAGATGCTCAATGAGATGTCAAGGAAAATGGAGATTTTGGCAAATACATAAAGGAGAAACTGATTTTCAAATATTTTTTACTTTAAAATGGAAATAATGTAGTATCAGAAATATCCGAATGAGTGAACTGAGTTAATTACATTGTCTTAAAAATTTAACAACTCTTCAGTGTGACTGCAATCTGTCCAACTCTCACACTTTGATCAAAAGTCTCATGATATTTGGTGTTTTCCTTAAAGCCCCAACTCCTGGAATCAAGTGATTTCCTGGGAATCTCAGCTTTCATTTTTTAAAACAAGTTTCTAACTATCAAGGCTGTGTAGAAAAGCTTGAAACCATGACCTGAGGCAGTACCATCCCCCAAAAGACTACAGTAGAACCTCAGAGTTACAAACACTTCGGGAATGGAGGTTGTTCGTAACTCAGAACAAAACGTTATGGTTGTTCTTTCAAAAGTTTACAACTGGCTACTGCAGGTGGGGATCCTTTGAAGGTGTGGACCTCTGTCCTACCTTCATTCCCTACAGGACAGATCAGGGGGCATGGCTCAGGGAAAGGAAGCATGGTCAGGTGGGCATCTGTGTATGCTGGTGATCTTCGACTTCTGTAATGGCCCCCTCCAAACATCATTAAAGCAGCATGAAGGCCTCAGAGTAGTGTCTGGATGGTCCACAACCAACGAAGTGCAAAGGCCACCCT
>NW_020665057.1:2483746-2513032 GCF_002925995.2 Terrapene triunguis | reverse complement strand
ATGATAGCTCATCTCAATTGATTGGCCTCTTACAGTTGGTATGGCTATTTCCACCTTTTCATGTTCTCTGTATGTATAAATATCTTCTTTCTGTGTGTTCCATTCTATGCATCCAATAAGTGGGCTGGGGCCCACGAAAGCTTATGCTCAAATAAATTTGTTAGTCTCTAAGGTGCCACAAGTACTCCTGTTCTTTTTGTTTCAATACAGTTATTTTACTTCTAACTTCTAGTAGCATTTTTTCAACTTTAGGTCTGATTCTGCTACCCTTACTCGTGCTGCGTTACACTGTGATGAAACTGACTCCACATGAGTAAGGGTGACAGAATCAGGGCCGGAGATTGTAAGCAGGAATTTCTTCTTACTCTTTGTCTCTAAATCTCTTTTGACTTGACAGTGTAGTATAAATGTTTTCTTACAATAAAAATAATACATATTTTTCTAGCTTTTCTGTGTGAATGCCATGCTGAACTGTTTCAAATGCCTTACAAAAGCTTATACACTGAAGTTGCATAGATTTAACTTAAATTGGGTTAAAACCCAAATTAGTTAAACCAGCACAAAACCCTTTGTAGACACTTTTAATTGAGTTTAAGAGTAGCTTATCACAGTTTAGCTTAAGATGGTAAGGAATTGCTTAAACCAGTGGAAGTTTCTGAATAGACAATCTTACTTCAGTTAAGAATGGTTTGTATCAATGTAGATAACTATATCAGTTTAGAAATACACTTGTAGTTAAACTGATGTGTGAGCCCATACAATGTGTTTCCTTTATCCAATAAGTTGGTTTTCCTGTCAAAGTGCTAAAAATAGTGGAAATTAGCCCCAGGCTTGCATTGGTAGTGGTTTGGAGCTGGACCTCCTCAGAGTTCACACTAGGCGCCATTTTAGCTCAGGCAGGCACAAGGCTTGCCAGAGCTCCAGTGGAACAGCAGGAGGAAGCAAACTGCTACTCATGCTTTCTTCTGCATGGCTTGCCCACTCTGCTGGCTGGTGCATAGGGGCAGCTAAGTCATGGCTGCACTCTTTTGAGTGAGTTATTTGTCAGAGCTTATGTGTCAGTTGGGGGGGGGGGTCATCTTTTAACAAGGTAGTGATAATGATAAAAATCCTAGAATGGAGACAGTAATACCGGCTTATACCGGTACAGTTATTCCCCCTCTTGGATGGAAATAGCTATCTGTATAATAAGGTTTCCAGGATTGTCACTCTGTCTGTGTGTCGCACTGAAGCCGAGGATGTCTGTTGAGACAATGTGAAGCAACAGAAACAGCTACACGCAGGGTTGAGAGCTCTTTTTACTTAGAATATCACCAGGCTCAATCATCATGTTCAATGGGATTCATGGTCTGTTGCCATCCAATTTTTAATCTCTCAGCCATTTTGGGACTTTTTACACTTTATGAATTACACCCATATGGCAGCATGGGCTTTCATCTAATACCAGTATAAAGAACCTTTCTGCCATTACAGTTGTGCCCACACTAGTGGATTGCTATAACTATACCAGTATAGTTAAAGCAGTACAACTTTCTGGTGTAGACAAGGGCGTAAGGGAGAACAACTTAGGTAGCATCACAATAATAGGAGGGGCTGCAGTTCTTGCTGGCCCTTATTTGGCCATCACAAGCTTGGGCAGAGGCTCCTTAGTGTACATCTACTTTTTGGACTGAAGGTGTAATTCCCAGCTCAAGGAAACACATAAAAAATTGAATGTAGCTGCAGCAGTGTGAACAGCAGCAAGGGCTAGCCGCTCTGAGTACGTGCCTAGTGATTTGGACAGGATTGTACTTGGGGCGGCCAACCCCCCCCACCATTTGCCCTGCTGCCACTATACTCTGCTTTTAGCATGTTAGTTCAATTATGTCTCCTCAAGCTGGGAATTATACCCCTAGCTCCAAGTGTAGACATACTCTTAAGTCTCTACCCCCCTGCAGAGCCACATAAGAGCCAGTCACAGTCTATTCTAAAGAATTCTCCCAAATCAGTTTAGGGTGATTCATTTTGGATCAAACCATGCTTTCTAATATTTATCAGCTTACTTCCCTCTCAATATTTATAAACTGAATCCCTTTATGAAATGTACTAACAATTTACCTTCTACAGAAAACAAATGCACAGACCTGAGACTCTCTAGGTATCCTTTTCTCCCCTTCACATACATAAGGAATGTTAAAAAAGTTAACCATTTCCCAGTTCCCAGGTACTTTACCTATCCATCTGATCCATTAGTAGCAGCTCTGATACCACTTCTGCTAACTCCTTTTACAATTTGGGTGACTATCCATGGGACTGTGATTATTTAAATACTAGATCTGGTAAAAAAAAAGTCAAACTTTTAAATTTTTCCATTGTAAAACCGGGACAAATTTTTCATGAATGTTTTCATGAAAAATGTGTCCTAGTTTTCAGTCTTCTTTATAAAATATATCCCATGTTATCGACAGAGGACCATATTCTGTTGCAAGTTTCACCAGAGAAAATCTACTGCAAATCCACTGACTTGTCTGAAGTTACTCTGATTTACACTGGATTAACAGAGCAGAAACAGGCCCATAAACTTTCACCTGATCCTTCCTAACTCTACTATGTGACATCTCCCTTTCTTCATTAACTGTTAGACTGTATTAAGCGTCCTGTCCCTATTATCATTTGTAGTAAATACTCTTTCAGGCATTTTTCCTTATAAGCTCGTATTTGGCTCCCTCTCTGCTAAGCAGCAGAACTCCACTTCCCCTTGTCACCCGGTTTGCTTTTATGTGATTGTAAAACTTGTTTAGTTCTTATTTACACCCTTTGCTAATAATACTTCCTGCATGTACTATATAATTTCTCCTTATTTCCTCATGTTGTGTGCTATTCTTTTCCAGGACTTCACAAATTGTCTGAGGCAAACATAATTGTTCAGTTACTTCTGTTCCCATTTTACTGATAGTGATTGTTTTCTGCTCTGGCTTTAATATTATGTCCTTCAGAAGCTTCGATTTATCCTATAGTTTTCTTAAGTTTTTCATCCATGAGACCTACTCCCAGAAAACCCTTCGTTTCTTGAACTGTGTCTCTTCTGAATTCCACCATCCTTGAATTATAGTGTCTGGAAGGTTTCCCCTTAGACGCATAAGTAGTTGACAGTTTTCTCTTCATGACCAGGCTTTTGGAAGGTTTCCTTGAACCTGATTCCATGGGTGGCTGTTGATGACCTCTCTGGGGTTAATTTTGGACCTTTGTTGGGCTAACAGCATCTTCACTCACTAGGATCTCACAACAAACTGCCTACCTATGTCTTTCTTACAAAAGATACAGCTACTTTCTTAAAAAAAAAGGGGGGTGGGACTAATGACATTTTCCAAGATAATGAAACACACTGGTTTAATTTAACAATCATTCCCTTGAGCCTTATATCAAATTATATAGGTGTACAAAGTAAACTACATCTGCCATATGTAAATGTGAGTAGTTCCTAGCTTCACCTCTCATTTTAATAACACAACTTGGTTCTAAATGCTTTTTCTGAGCCCTCATTTTTTAAAAACTCATATCCTGGACCATTTGGCCTACCTGCCCCCCACCACACATATGTAGGTACACAATATGTCTGTCATCTCTGTCACTACATCTGGATTTTCTCTCTCTGCTCTTTGTATTTCCTGTCCCTGCTCTTTGTACATTATAATTCCTGGTACTTGATCAGACCACTAGTTGTGCACACACCACTCCCACTGATCTCCAGGGGTATTATATCCATGCAATTGATGAGATGATTAGGTCCTTTAAATTCTCCAGAGAAATAATCTGCTTAGATCATCTTGTCTCCTCAGTCCTGTGATCTGCTTCCTAACCATTACCACTATACCATAGTTCTAAGACAGCCATTTTCCAGCATGTTCTATTGCAGAAGCTTATTCGTATTGGTCTCAAAATCTGGACTTATCTGCTATACCAAAGAGCATGTATTTATATATTCAGAGGTTCCATTGTCTCTTGTGTTGCAGAGTGCGCATTACTAGTGAACGATGTAGTCTAAAAAAATCATGTTGAAGAATGAAATGTGTCTGTACTCTGAAAAGTGACTATGGTAACAAGGGCAGATCTCTTCCCTGTGTATCCCAGAGTCATATCTTCTGATTTTAGGCACTGAAAATAATTTCTAACTGCATTTTACTCATGTTGGTTCTGCCCACCAAACACAGACAGAGAGAGTACTGCATTCCATTCCTCTTCCTACGTCATCTATGCAAATTTCTTCACAAATGCTTGTACGCTTATCCAATCGCGGAATGGAAACTATACCATGTGACTTTTCTAACCAGTTATAACTAAGCAATTCAGCTCAAATTTAGAATACTTGTGATCAATCCATAGAATTTATTTATTTATTTATTTGAAAAGACTTTCACCAAAAAATTTGAAGAACAAATAAACCCCGGAAATGGCAACCTGCTTGTGGATATTCCATAGGAAGAAAATCAGGCTAATTGTGCTAAGTAATTCTTTACTACCAGTCATTTGCACAGTAGTGAGTTCCAACGTATCCTCTTTTTGCAACTTGTATTGGGCCTGTACCCAGCCTATTCCTCTCTTGCCTCCACTGTTGTTCTTGCCCCCTTCCTATTTTTCACTGCTAGGAAGTGACTATGATCTGAGTGCATTTTTCAGTGACTGCTTGTTTTGTTAAGATACTGCTATAGCTCTGGTACCAGGTATACAAATCAGGTTAAAGTTTTTGAAGGACTATGACAGCATTTCCAATCATTTAGCCTGATGTAAGAAAAGGACTAAATCACTCATTGTTATTTCCTTAAAATTACCTATATAATTGTTTTTAAAATACAAAACAATGAAGCAGAAAGCAGTCATTTTTCAGGCTGATGAGGTGCATTGTATCAAGACAGAAAGATCAGAGCTGTACTCCGAGGTATGGGGAACAGCAGGAGATTTCCAGTTCTTTTTCAGTAAGGTCTATATATTTAGGTTTTGCTTTTGTATCCACAGAGTGCCAGGTTTCCAAGTGCTCAGCACCACAGTTGGGGCCAGATTTTCAAAGAGCTCAGCTCCCATTTAGGCATTCACATAAGACTTTCAGAAGTGCTCAGTACCCAGCAGTTCCTGTTGTGACATTTAGGTCTAGTATTTCAAAAAAAGCTTAGCATGTCAGTGAGCAATTTTGACAACGTGGACACTTATTTTGGTGTTTAAATGGAAGCTACGTTCTTTTGAAATACCCTGACAGTGGGTGATTCTGCAGCTCTAGTCTTTACTGGTGGGACAGGTCCCAACCTTGGCTTCTCGGGGAGCTGATGTTTAGTGTTGTTATTATTCATATTTGTATTATGGTAGCACCTAGGAGCCCCAGTCATGGATCAGGGCATTGTGTTAGGCGCTGTACAAACACGCAACAAAAACATGTTCACTGCCCCCAAAGTGCTTATTTGGCATGGCCTTGGGCAAGTCATTTCTTTTCTGTGTCTCATTTGCTCTGACTGTGACATGGGAATGATAACAAATGATACTATTACTTGCCTCCCTCACAGAGACGTGGTGAAGATTCTTTAGTGAATTTTTGGCCACAAGATTTGAACACAGAAATGGCTGTACAATTGCAAAGCCCTGGAATGATTTTCACAGCCTCACCTGACCAAGGAGGATAGGCAGGGACTGCGGCTGCTGTGATCATTTGCAGGAGACAGATGATACATGTTGCCATGAACACTCAGAAAAAAAATTCTGCCAAAACCTGGCCTCATTATCAGAAATAGGAGGAAAATCATAAAATATTAGGAAATTCCCAAGTTAAGTCTCCGACAGCAATGTTAACAGGATCACATTACATTGTGCAGTATTTCCATTCCTGTACTTTTGGTTAAGTGCATAGCTTAATATATATATTACTGTTTATTAGGTACAAAGTTACATTTTTAAAAAACAGCCTCCAATATTGTAGGTGTATTGTTGCACTCTCAGTTAACTGCAGGCTTAATTAAGTGTGCTCATATTTGCATCCATAAAGAAACATAATGACCTGGTTGCACCCACAATGCAAGTAGTTAAGTATCTAACTGAGTGAAATCGTAGGCCCAATTAATTGCAATATTTAAGGATGGGCACCAAATTGTGGCAGCAGTGTTGGAGCTGGGTTCAGGCATGGCTAATAATCAGGACCAAAATATACACCATAAAACATGAAAGCTGTGAACCATGGCCAAATGGTGGCACAGTATGTGATAGCAGAGATTTTGGTGTTTGCCTTGCTCTGAATTTACATGTTTGAGCCAGATCCACAACTGATATAACATGGCATATTTCCATTTAAGTCACTGGAGCTATGCTTATTTAGACCAGATGAGGATCCAGCCCAGCATTCCTTTTTCTGGATCAAGTAGTTGTTATTAATTCAAACAATACATGAATTGCCAAGACAAAATCCAGCCCAGTAAGTGGAATGAGCATATGGATTGTCCACAAACACACAGATCACTATTGTCCTGGAAAAGAATGTCCTAACAGTGAGGTCTCCTAAACTCCTTGAGAAAGTGGTGCAAGCCCCATATCACAAGATATTTAAAACTAAACTGGACAAAGCATTCAAAATTATCCTGGAGGGAACAGTCCTGCACTGGCAAAGAGATGGACAATATAACATGGTATTAGTATTATTCATAAACTTTACATTTATAACCTGAATTGAGGCTTTACTGTTTGTAAAATACTGATGCTCTGGAAGAAACAACTAACCATCTGAGAATCTATTTTGCATTATGTGTCCAGTGTACCTTGAATTTTCTGTTTCCAATTAGGATTGATTTTTGCATTGTTATCAGAAGTTTTGTGAATAAAGTGAATTGTTTGTGATCTGTGTTCAGATGAATATAATAGGGCATCACAATCAAAATGTGTAGGCAATGACAATAACAACAATAACAGTCTGAGGATACATGTGTTGACATCTGTAACGAGAAATCAGGCAGGAGAGGCTGGAGAAGGTTCTAGGCAGAAGTTCCACAGTAAATAATAAAATTCCTTGTTCAGTGTTGGAAGAAAGATACTTTTTATGTGATTCTTTACCATTGTCATATAGTCAGAGAGTATCTATATTTGGGCCAGAGATGGTCTTTATTATACGTCTGTAAAGTGCTTAGCACACTTTTATATGGGTGCTATATAAATTATAATTATTAACAATAATAAAACCTTGCTTCCTTAGAGAAGATATTTCAGAGGCAACTGAAACTGAACTGTCTGTTTTGATGCTGCAAAGTACTTTGGAAAAATTAAGAGCCCCTAAATCTTCACAGAGTTTCAGAAAAGTTCAGTATGGCAGATTGTCCCTCTCCCCATCACGCTGCGGGAGGCATTCCTCCTTCCTTTATTCCTTCCACATCAGGGCACCTTACCAGAATGAAGGAAAGTGGGTCAAACAATTGGGGTTTCTGCAGTTCACTGAGGTAATCTGGTAGCACACTCTTGGGCAGAGTAGTGGGACCCTCTGAAGAATCTAAGCCCTGGTCTACACTGGGGGGGATCAATCTAAGTTACACAACTTCAGCTACGTTAATAACGTACTTAGATCTACTTACTGTGGTGTCTTCATCGCGGTGAGTTGACTGCTGCCGCTCCCCCGTCGACTCTGCCTGCGCCTCTCACAGTGCTGGAGTACAGGAGTCGATGGGAGAGTGCTCGGGGGTCGATTTATCATGTCTAGACTAGACGCGATAAATCGATCCCTGCTGGATTGATCGCTGCCCGCCAATCTGGCAGGTAGTATAGACATACCCTAAGTCAACGAAATGGGTGAGAGAGCTGCCCTAGCTGATAGTATCAGGGTATGTCGTCACTGCAGAGTAAGCCCAGGCTTGGCTAGCCCTGATGGAACGTCCCCACTGCTAAACTATACCTATTCCAGAGAGGTAGAGAGCAAGAAAATACAGCCCAGATGGAATTGTGGGAAGGCTCTGGAGGACTATCAGCACTTGGCCTTCATTAGCAGGCATCCTCACTGCAAAGTAGGCACATTTCCAGTCCCAGCTGAGACAAAACCTGGGTTCAAGCATAGATCATCAGCCATATACACTAGCCCAGGTTAAAGCATCCTCAAGCCCAGGTTAGCGGTTTTTCTGTGGGTCCAACATGGGAGTTAGAGGCAACACCTGGGTGAGAGCCCAGGCTATATATCTCTGCAATAAAGCTATGCCCTAATGAATGGCAAAGTGGGAATGATTGGCCATCCATCAAAGACAGCAGGCACAGGGGTCCAGTACCTCTTGAAGAAGAGAGCTGTGGCTGTGTGTGGGAGAGGGAAGATCAAATACGCTGGTGGTGATCCTCAAGTGTCTGGATGATTCAGATAAGCACTAGACATTGAGACGGCTATCCAAACTCAAAATCTGAATGGTTTGTGGTTGGCCCTGTGAGCTGGCAAACCAGGTGCCAGCTTATGCCAAAGTCTCCAGGCCTCTCTTGAGTACTGACAAACACATAACTGGAATCAGTCTGGTTAGCCTTGGTTAGCCTGAGTGTTAGCGTTGGTAAAATAGGTATTAGAGTTATAAAAATGTGCTTAGTGTTTAGTCTGTATTGAATGCTTGTGAGTTGCTGCAGGCATTAATCTCACTTATAACATCTGTATCCCATATTGTAAGGTAATTGAGCATTTGCATTGTAAGTGTCCGTAACCAGACAGGAGGGAAGCAGTAACTAGTGTGAAATACTAGTCTCCAACAGGTATTATGTCCTGCCCGACAAAGAAAGCCCATCAACACTAGACAAACTATTGTGGAACATCAGAGAACAAAAGACTTTATTGATTGTTCTCCCTCTCACACCCCCATGAAGAGAAGATGTGCAAGTGAATTTCTTCCATCAGCTGAGTTTGCAACTCAAAGCAAAAAGGGGAAGGAATAAAAATCCCTAACCAGAAGGAACTGTTTCTTTGCTGCTTAGACTCTCGGGGGGCAAGAAGTCTATGTATAAACAAGTGATTCCCAGCTGCTTAGCCCTATGGGGCATTTAGCGCTTGCTTATTATAGAAGTTTCAATTACCTTTTGAAACTTAAGACTGCAACTCATGTGTGTGTGTATGGTTACCTGCTTTAACCTTATAAATAACTCTATTTCCTTTTCTGAGTTAATAAAACTTTAGATAGTTTATTATAGCATTGGCTACAAGTGTTGTCTCTGATGTAAGATCTAAGGAGCAATTGACCTGGGGTAAGTGCCTGGTCCTTTGGGACTGGGAGTAACTGGGATATTGTTGTGATGTTTGGTGTAAGGGATCATCTATCACAAAGGCAGGATTACCTGGGAGGCAAGATAGATCAGAGTACCCCAGGGAACTGCCTGGGACTCCACGGTTAGGCTGTTAGTGCCTGAGGAGTTTATATTCAATAAATGGTTGGTGAAAACTAATTATAGAACTCACAACTAATTTGGGGTTTGTGCCCTGCTTCTCAACAGTCTGTCCTGAGGTTGATACTCTCACTCTTGATTCAACGCAGACTGTCGACAGGTCCATCACTAGGTCATTTTGCGGTACTGCTGCTCTCAGAGATCTTATTATGGGTATTCCCAGCACCATCTGTTGCCTTTTTATGTCTAGAAATGATTTTGCAGAGGAGGAATTTGGATACAGTTGACACAAATCCCTGAAAACATTTGTCTGTTTGTCTTAGACTCTAATTAGTGTGGGCTCGGTCAAAACTGTTCTGAACTTTCATTTATTTATTTTTACTCATTTCTATAGTGCCTATCACCATGGCAGCAATGTGCTTCAATTACAGGAAATTAAAACACAAAACACAAGCAATTAATCAAATGCTAAACCAAATAAATGTGTCTTGCATAGTGCCCTGAATGTCACTGGGATCCTGCTTTCCTGGGCAGCAGAGTTTTTCTTTTTAAAGAAATACTGTCTGTTTGTTGTTTCAAGTGTCACGTCTCCTTTGGAAGCTTAAACCTGAAATCACTTTCTTTCTCCATTGATATGTCCTGTTTATTTTCCTGCTAGCAAGTGTGAAAATGCATGGCATTTAATTATATCCTGGGTTCAATCCACGGTTTTCATACTGTAGCGTGGTGATTGCAGTATGTGTAGCTATGTAACTGGTATGCATACATGCCCCAGGGGAAAGGTCTAATAGCTCCTTGAGCTTTCAGATGCACAAGTGATGGATGCAGGCTACACCATCCTTTAAAGTAGTTCGTCCCACTCCACAGATGCACCTGGCCTGTATATGTGTGAGGGGGAATCCTGGGTTAATCCTACCCCCTTTAGAGGGAATCGTACCCTGCTGGGAGATTCCCCCAAGAGAGCAGTCCTAGACTGTAGCAGGAGAACCAAGATCAAATTCAAATGAAAAGGAGAATTAATATTCACAAAAGGCTTCAATATGGAGCCCAGAAAAGTGAAAATAGGACTGTTTATAAAAGACCAAGTTTGGTCCTAACTTGGTATCAGAATTAGTAAAAAAAAACAAAACAGAAGCACAATTTTGCCAAAAGTTTCAAAATTTTGAAAAATGTTTCCATTTCCTGTGGTTCAATATGGACACATTTTCTGGTGTTAGTGAAACGTCTGATGGCATCTTTTACCAATATTTGAATGGAAATGTTTTTGACATTTTGATTGATATCATTATTGAAGATCTTCTGTTTATGAAAAATGGTATTTTCTTATTGAAAACTGGAAAGCAATTTTTTTGGTAAGCACATTTTTTGATAATGATTTTGATGACATGCTGATAAAAATAGGTCATGGAAAATGTCATGGAAATGGCAAATTTCAAGAATGGTGATAATATTTTAAGAAAAAAGGCCGTACTCATGTGAAAAATTTCAACCAGCTCTATTCAATATGAGTCCCACAGCCACTTCTCTCATGATAGCCAGGACAGCATGGTTCCGTCACCATCTGTCTGACCCATCGAAATAATAGGCTCTGTGCACATCATGCTCCCTTACTCACCTGCCATGATCTTTGTTCTGAGAAGGCTCTAGCTCAGCCTTTCAAAACTGCCCTCTGGAATATTGCTTCTGTCCAGAAACATTGCCTTGGCCCACTAGAGACTTCTGGCAATGGAGGGTGGACAATCAAGGCTCAATACTGAATCCTGAGACTCACTAGGTACTCCTAATTTCCCATGATCCTTCTTGATCCCCCTGCCTTCCTTCCTTTGCTACATCCCATCCAGTCCTTATCTCTGCCCAGTGTCCCTTCCTGCTCCCAGTGCACCCTCCTGGACTCCAAGCTCTCCTCCAAGTCCAGATTTCCTCTTGCTTTCCATTCAGCCTATGGCAATAATGAATACCACCACCACTTTTTATTGGAGAATCTTTCCTCCACGGATCTCAAAGTCCTTTACAGACACTAAAAAATGAGGCCCAGTGAGGGTTCAGGCACTTGTCCAAGGTCACACAGCAATGACAGAGCTAAGAATAAAACTCAGCAGCCCTGACTCCCAGCCCGAACCTCTAGACCAGGCTCACTCTCCAGCCCAAGTTTCACTCTCCTGGTATGAAGACACTAGTCTGTGGTTTGACTAAGCATTTTTGAATGCTCACACTGCTGTTGGATTTGCAGCACATTTGTGTGAGCCTGACAATGGGATGTGCTCTGGATTTTACTGTGTTGCGCAGGACTCAAGGGATGTGGCTTTTTAGTTTGTTTTACAAGGAAACTGTTTGGAATTTTTTTATTTAAAAAAGAAATCTCTGGGAAGCAAGCAATGAGGTGTACTTAAGATAACAGAAACTATCTTTAAAAGCTAAGTCATGTTGGGGCCTTTTGACCTTGACAATGTCCCTTTAAGCTTTTTGCTATCAAAAGTTGTCCAGCATATGGCACGGCTGACAGGCAGAGTCTCATCTCTTTCCTGTTCAATTAGAGGTCTGCTTATCCTAGCTCTCTGGAACAGTTTTATCAAATTGTGATCTGTGATAGATTCTTTGGAGGATTTTCTTCTTCTAAATGCTAAAATATCCTCAGCAATATTGCTGAGGCTCTCCTTCTAGTTCATGCTGACGTTATTTGTATTCTTCTGGGGCTGGCCAACTGAATGAACATCTACTTACATCTGCCAAAGAGTGTCCTAAAGGTAGTCAGTTTCCTCATAAGCCATGTTTGCTAGCTAAAACTGAAATGACTTTTGCTATGATTAGTCTTGGTAAAATGTCTTCAGTACTAATAATGGATAATACATGTGTTTGAGAGCTTCACTGAGTGTAATGGATCTATGCAGATGCAGAATTTTTCAGGTTAGACCCACCAAACTGCAAGATTGTCAGTTCATTTTTCCAGTTCCTTGTTGATCCACTATATGTATAGACTCATACACCATCTTGAGTTGTGATCTTACAAAGTAAACTTCAGTGGACCTGGTCATTACTTGGATGAAAACTTTCCCAAGAGAATGCAGCTAGTATAGGAAGTGGGATTAAGAATTCATTAGGTGGTACTCTTGCCTCTGAGTCACTACCAAACCAACATCCAAGGATGATTTTGACACGACTATGCTGTTAAAGGTGCCATCTTGTAGATGAAATGTAAAACTGAGGCCCTGTTCACTTGTGGCCATTAAGTAACCCACACCATTATGGTAAGGGTGTTTGTTAACCCCAGAATCCTAACCAAATTCCATTTAGAATCATTATTTTGTAGTTTCAAAAGATATTACATTCTTCTTCACGACCTGTCATAAACTGTTGGTTAGCATTGCAGTGTGCTGTTAAAGAGGTGTGGTGTTCCATCCCAGTAATGACTGGTGTGGTTCAAGTTGTAATCCTCAGGCTGAAAGGTACATTAAAAATATACCATATTCGTTATTTTCATTATCTGACCAGATATATATAAAGTAAATTAATATTTGTCAAACAAGTAACCTGTGTTTTTTCAGTCAACTGTTGAATAAATTATACACTAACTTTTTTTTGCATTCTCCAAGCAGCTCATTGAGAGGCATTTATAAGATATTAATTATTGAAAATACACAGTAGTAGTTTGTGGAGTGTGCCTGTTTATAAAACAAGTATATTTCTTGATGAAAAGCTGGGCTAAATGTAGAATTTCACTTGAAGTAATTTTGGAGATACATGGCACGGAAATGTTTGAGGCCTTCATTAGAGTCACTCTGAATCTGCAATCAAAATGAGTAGGTTGATTGTCTGGGTAATTCTTGGAGATAGTTGTAGAAAGCACTTTTCCCCTTTTCCTTTTGTAACTCCACACTTGGGTAGTGATGCTGCAGATTATTTCATCTGAATATGTTATAGCAAAACTTTCACTGCTGTTTATATTATAGGCTGTCTCTGCTTTTCTTTGCAAAATCAATCCATTAGTCAATCAGTCAATCAATTGCTTTCTTCTATATATATGAAGATCCTTGTCTATAGCTTTTTGTGTGTTTGTTTTGCTATAAAATGCAATTTGGGGTATGGTGGATCTTTAAAAGGACAATGTGAAGTACACTGGGTGCAGACTCAGTATTGACCATCTTGAGAACCTGCAGGAACCATGCTATCTATTCCACTGTCTCTGTGGAGTAGCAAATGTTGGCACTTTAATGGCTCTCACTCTTGTTCAGCTTCAGAATATGACCTACCTTAGCTTTGTTAAAATGTGTTGGGGGCTATTCTTTGATCTTTAAATATCTATATTCTTACTCTTTAATAAAACTAAAATCCATTATTGTGTCACCAAACATTTTAAAAATCCACATAACAGCCATTTGCTAAATGACCTTGTGCAGGATTTTAAGTCTGTTCTGTTGTCATCTATCCCAAAGAGAGAGAACAATTTCACAAATCCTATATTGGCTACTGTATTGAAATCAGTATGAACACAATCAGGTGACAGTTAAGAAAACTAAGAATTCACAAAAGATTTGTACTTCTTAAGAAACAGAGTAGGGGAACTGACAAAGTCTGTGAAGAGAAAAGGACGTAGGTGTCAATTCTGTACTTGTGTATATGGGTGCAATGCCCATCGACCTGAGCCCAGATGCTGTAGCAAACTGCTATATTTAAAAGCCTCTGAGAGGGTATGACTCAGAATGGAGACTAGAAAAGAATTAAAAATTAAAAGAAAAGTGCTTCAAAGAAAAGTCTCTCTTCGACTGCTTGGGACTTGATGCATTTTAGTATTTGTGTCCTGGACTTAATCGCTGCTGCATCATATCTGAATGGTTTGACTGAGTCCTAGTTCTTGTTGATCCAGCATATGGGAACAGGATCCATTACCTTTCATTCCCAGGGCTATATAATGTCTAATAAACTCTGCAGCAAGAACGCCAGATTTGTGCAGCACAGCCAGCTGGTGTAGCCTTGTTGTCTATTAAGCTATGTTTTTACTTTCATTATTGACAGGGAGAACTGACTGTCTAACTTTCACAAATAATGTTTCTTGAAGATCTGAAGTATTTTTCCAGAGCATCTGTGTTGTTAGCAGTGTCTATCCTAGTGGTAAATGAAAACCCTTTAGAAAGCAGTCCTTACTACTCACAGGGTGAAAAGTCCTTCCTTACCTGGGTTACTCCCATATAGGAAACTAGGATGTCCATGAATCTGTGCTCATGGAATTCCCACTTGAACACTCATGGAGCTGTGGGGACACCAGGATTGTGCCCAGAAGAACAGGAAGTGGATTTGGCTCTGAAAACTAAGGATCTCTATCTAGATTCATGCCTGGTTCAGGAAATGTGCAGGAGAGATTGTGCACCCACACCATATCCTGGCCTACCCTGGAGCTTGATTTGCCACTCCATCTGACCCAAACTTAAAGCGAGTGGAGAGCGAGGGTGGTGGGCATCTGGTTGTAGTTCCCAGATTCAGAGCTGTCAGGTCCTGGCACAGGAACGGCCCTAAGCGATGCCAGAGGAGAATAGGGTGTAGTAGAGCTCCAGTCAACCATGGCCACCTCCCTTGCCTGTCTGTGCCCTGCCTCCTCCTTGTGTTGGGGAGGTCCTGGAGCAGGAGGCAGTGGAAAGACCTTCCTGAGATTTCCAGCAGCAGAGAATTCCTTACCCAGGGGGTAGTCTTCACGGGCTATCTCCAGAGGCCTGGCCTCGACGGCAGTGCGGCTCCTATGATTACCCCAGTGGCCACTACTCCTCAAAACCCTTGTGAGGGAAGGGTTCACACTGCAGCGGGGGAAATTCAGCATAAAGTAACACTGACACGTTCTATAGTCATTCAAGAAGGGAAACCCTATGGGATTGAAGAAGGGAGATTGCTATGGAAAATGGATGTGCCTCATCCTCATCCCCAGTCATGAAGCTTGATAACATAGAGCCCCCATGAAGTGGCTTCCATGGGGAAAAAGACTAGTATGTAATAGAGCCAGCACACCCTCTTTCCGCATACCCCGCCCCTGGCTGGATCTGTTATAGTTTCCCCTCCTCCCCCAAGGTACTATGCTAACACTAAGCACTACGGTCCCAAATATACAAATAGATCAAACTACACATCACCTCTGAATTTGGTTCTCTGTTTGATTCTATTCTGTAAAGCGGCTATGGGAAAATGGCATCTTCTTACTCAACAGATCTGCTCTCTGTGTGTTTTCAGAGCAGTATATGCTGAGGTTAGTGACCAATATTATTTTTTTTTTAAATAGAAAACTGATATGACCTATGGGCAAAATTTTCAAACTCTAGTGTCTCAGATTAAGCACTTTAAACTACTGTTGAGCACCTAAATAAATGTGATTTTCAGAGGGGTCAAGCACCCACAATTCCCACATATGCTACTAGGTACTGCAGGTGTTCAACAGTTTTGAACATCAAACAGCTTTTATCTACGTGCTTTAATATGGATTTATGTACCTAACTTTGGGTACCCAATTCTGAAAATATTGGTCTCAATTCCAGCTTCAATGTCAAATTCTGTCCTCAGTTACACCTGTGCAACTTTGAAGAGTGGGGCAAATGCAGATGAAAGCAAAATTTGCCTTGTGGAACTTTTAGCGCTGGTGAAGATGCAAGAGAAGGAAAGAATCCAGCTTGGCTCTCAGATCCTGGGCTAAGTCTATAGGGTTGGAAGTTAGCAAAGCCATTGTTACATTTGTAAATTGAGGACATTTGCTATGCAGTGCCACCTGGACTCCCCTCCTCCCACATCCTCACTGGTTGTGAAGACAGGACTCATCAGACAGAGGAATTTCTGGGCTCCCAGTCTTTGCCACCAATAGCTGGAACAGCATAAAGATCTGCTAAAGGCAGATCTGTTGCCAGCATCTCTCCAAGTAGGGAGAGGAAGGAGGAGCCCCACCTAATGGGTGGAATAATATTAAGTAATGCATAATACATGGCTGAATGCAAAAGCATCTCCTTAAAATGTATACAGTCTTTTAAAATGACTGGATATTTCAAGTTTCAGAGGGGTAGCCGTGTTAGTCTGTGTCAGCAAAAACAACGAGGAGTCCTTGTGGCACCTTAGAGACTAACAAATTTATTTGGGCATAAGCTTTTGTGGGCTAGAACCCACTTCATCAGATGCATGGAGTGGAACATACAGTAAGCAGGTATAAATACACAGCACATGAAAAGAGGGGAGTTGCCTTACCAAGTGGGGGGTCAGTGCTAATGAGGCCAATTCAATTAGGGTGGATGTGGTCTATTTCCAACAGTTGACAACAAGGGGTGAATATCAACAAAGGGAAAATTTTTTGTAGTGGCCTCGTTAGTACTGACCCCCACCCCCATTCGATAAGGCAACTCCCATCTTTTTGTGTTCTGTGTATTTATACCTGCCTACTGTATTTTCCACTCCATGCATCTGATGAAGTGGGTTTTATCCCACGAAAGGTTATGCCCAAATAAATTTGTTAGTCTCTAAGGTGCCACAAGGACTCCTCGTTGTTTTTGGATATTTCAAAATTTTCTGGGGAAGAGCCTCTTAACTCTTCTATTTTAATCTATATTTATATCCATATAGATTTTCCATCTGGTTCAAGTTTAAATGAAGACATTTACGGGAATAAGGGAGGGAGCATAATGGATGTTCCCCAATGCATTTACACATACCTCACAGGTTTGCTTGTTTAGCTATGGGCTTGCCTGAATGAAGTCCTTTTTGATACAGTTCTTTTCTTGTCCTCCTTCTCTTCTCTTTTCTCTGGCCCATCACCCAAGAAGATGCAATGCCACATCACAACATAACTTCAAGACCTCTGATAACAGGCTCCAAAATTGACGCGTTGCCTCTTTTGTTTGGGTCTGCTTCAGTCACTGGAACCAGCCAAACTAGTTACACAGAAATGGTCCGGGTTTCCTGTCGAGGCTGCAAAAAAGAACAACAACAAAAAACAAACACCCACAAAAGCATCATGCTGAATAAGTTACAGGAAGACAGCTATGTGCTAAACTAGGCAACTGGAAGGAACAAAACAGTTAGGTGCCCTTGTTACTAATCAAATATCAACCATGTGTTGTTCAGGCAGAAACCATACTTCTAGCCAACTCTGGCCCTAATCCAAAGCCCACTGAAGCACAGCACATACATATTTTATTCCTTTTTGGATAGTTGGGCCAGATCCTCAGCTGGTGTAAATTGGTGTAGCTCCCTTGACTTCATTGATATCTTGATTTAAACTAGCTGAGGATCTGGCCTCACATTTTGTTACTTTTAATGTGTTGCAATCCCTGATATCTATAAAAACCTGTACGGATTCATAGAGTTTAATGCTAGAAGGGACCATTAGACATCTAGTCTGATCTCCTGTATATCACAGGCTACTAATTTTCACTCTGTTACCCCTGTATTGAGCCTAATAACCTGTATTTGGCTAAAGCATATCTTCCAGACAGGCATCCAGTTTTGATCTGAAGACACCAATTGATGGAGAATTTACCACTTCCCTTGGTAGTTTGTTCCAGGGGTTCATCACTGGCACTGTTAAAAATTTGTGCCGTATTTCTAATCTGAATTTGTTTGGCTTCAGCTTCCAGCCATTGGTTCTTGTTATGCCTTTCTCGTCTACATTAAATAGCTCCTTAGAGGCTGGTGTTTTCCTCCAGTGACGATACTTATACACTGTAATCAGGTAACCTCTTAATCTTCTTCCTGATAAAACAAACAGATTGAGCTCTTTAAGTCTCTCACCACAGGGCATTTTCTCCAACCCTCAAATAATTTTTGTGGCTTTTTTCTGCACTGTCTCAAATTTTTCAGCATCCTTTTAAAAATCTGAACACCAGGACTGACTATGGTATTCTAGTCTCAGTCTCCCCAGTGCCCTAAACAAAGATAAAATCACCTCCCTACTCCTACTCACCACTCCCCTGTTTATACATCCAAGGGCTGCATTAGCACTTTTTGCCCCAGTATCATACTGGGAATGCATATTCAGTTTCTTGTCCACGATGAAGTCTAAATCGTTTTCAGAGTCACTGCTTTCAAGGATACAATCCCCCATTCAGTAGGTCTGGCCTACATTCCTTGTTCCTAGATGTATAACTTTGCATTTAGCTACATTAAACACATTTTGTTTGAATGGGCCCGCTTACCAAGCGATCCATATAATTCTGTATGACTGCCCTGTCCTCATCATTATTTACTACTCCACCAATCTTTGTGTCATCTGCAAATTTTATCAGCAGTGATTTTATATTTAGCTCCAGATCACTGATAAAAATGTTGAGCAGCATTGGGCCTTGTACCGATCCTTGTGAAACCCCACCAATAACACCCCTATTCAATAATGATTCGTCATTGATAACTCCTTTTTGAGATCTGTCTGTTAGCCAATTCTTAATCCATTGAACGTGTGCTTTATTGATATTGTACAGTGCTATTTTTTAACCAGAATAAGGTGTGATACTAAGTCAAACACTCTGCAAAAGTTTAAGTGTATTACAACTGCACAATTATCTTTATCAACCAAATTTGTAATCTCATCAAAGAATGAAATAAGGTTTGTTTGGCAAGACCTATTGTCCATACAAAACATGTTGACTGGCATTTGTTATATTCCTACCCTTTAATTCTTTATCAGCTGAATCCTGCATCAGATTTTCCATTATTTTTCCTGAAATTGATGGGCTAACTGGCTTATATCCAGATCATCCCACTTGCCCTTTTAGAATATTGACAAAACATTAGCACTCTTCCAGTCTTCTGGAATTTCCCAGGTATTCTGAGATTTATTAAAAATTAACCTTAGCGGGCCAAAGGTCTCCTCAGCCAACTCTTTTAGGATTCTTGAGTGCAAACTATCAGGGCCTACTGATTTTAAAAATGTTTATCCTAGTAGATGTTGTCTAACATTCACAACGGGGTCCCGATCCGTCCTAGGCCCTATAATATTACAAACAAAATAAAATAATAATAATAATAAATAGTCTTCATATGATGTGACTATATCATTCTGCTTCTTTCCAAATACAGAACAGAAATATTTATTAAACACTTCTGCCTTTTCTACACTATTATTAATAATTTTACCATCTCCTTCTAATAACGGGCTTACCCCATTGCTAGGATTTCTTTTGTTCTTAATATATTTAAAACTCCTTCTTATTATCCTTAATCCTGCCAATCATGGATTTTCCCCTGATGTCTTTAGCTTCCCTGATCAATTTTCTTCATAACTTCTAATGTATATAAATGGCTATCTATTTCCCCTTTTGCCATTTGTTATACATTGCTCTTTGTTTCTAATTACTGCCTTCACTTCACCACAGAACCAGGATGTGCTTTTAGCTACAGTTGTCCTCTTTGCTGACTGTGGAATCATGGATTTTTTGGCCATCTTTAAATGCTTCTTAAAGAACTCCCGATTTTCATTGAAATTTTTCTGTCAAAATTTTTCTTCCCAATTGATTTTGCTCACAATTTTCCTCATCTTTGGAAAATTAGTCCTTTTGAAGCACCAGTTATATCTATGGCCTTCTATTTGCCCATATCGAATGCGATCAGATCATGAACACTGGTCCCTAGGCAATCACCAACTTCAGTCCAGTGATTAATTCATGTTTATCCATCGAAATGAGGACTAATATAATGTTAACTCATTTTGTGCAATTCCTTTTCATTAGAAAATAATTATCTATAATTTTTAGAAATCGTAATGATGTTTTAGTACTGGCTGCATGAAACAACCAGCATACATCTCCCAAACTGAAGTCCCATGTAACAACACACATTTTCTTTGCATACATTACAGACAGATGCTTAAGGTCTCATCCTGTTCTCTGGTTTAATTTAGTGGTCTGTAACCTCCTGGACTTTGTTAGTTAGTATATTGAGCAAAATACATTTAAGAACTTGTGGTTCTGAATTATCAATAACCCTAAAACAGGTAATGATGCCTTTAATGTACAATGCCATGCCATGCACACCTCTTTTACACACCTTGCTAAACAGATCATAACCAGTGATATCGACATTACAATCATGAAAATCTTCCCACCGAGTAATGTCAATTATAACAAATTTCTTCTCATCAGTGAGAATTTCCAATTCTTCTTGTTATCCAGACTTCTAGCATTGCTATATAAGCAACTGAAAAGGTGTCCTCTTCATGTTCTTTGTCACATTGGTTCAATTTGTTCATGACATGTTGAGTTTGAGTTTGTACAGCATTTGCTTTCTTAGCTTCTGCCCTTTGAATTGCTAATTTAAGGCACTACTTCAGCTAGTCTCCACCAAGGAAGATTAGCCGTTGGTACCTGTGAGATGCAGTCATCCTGTTCAAACAGCTTTCCCTCCCACTGAAATGTCACCCAATGTTCCACAAAACAAAATCCTTCAGCTTCACATCAGTCATGCAGCCAATGCTTCACATTCATTGATTATTGTCTTTATCCATCTCGTGCTGGACTGGAAGGATCACCAACAATATCATTTGGATTTTCCTTTTCTTCAGCCTCCTTCCAAGGTCCTTGAAGTCTTCCATGTAGTTCCATGTGATGCTGAGTCATTGGTTCCAATATGTGTCATCACAGAGGAGATTTGCCAGACAACTACTTAATTCTGTCCAATCTTGCTGGTATATCTTTATTTTCAGTCTGGGGAGACAGCACACCATCTTTCTGTCCTTGCGTTCCTTGCTGAATTCTCTGTCCATTTTTCTTAACATGGAGTCACCAATGATGGTTGAAGAGCCTCTCTTAGAAGCTGCTTGCTTCCTGCTGCAAGGATGCCCATCAGGTTGTTTCCTGTAGCTTTCTGATCTGTTCCTCAGTAGACATATTCCTCATCAGTTGACTTGCTGAGTGTAATGACTTGATACTTCTACCCATATTGAATGTTTCTTGGCTCTATTTTTCCCTCTTGATACCAGTCAGCTCTGTGTTCTTGGGGAACCAGGGCGCAGTATCCAGCCTGTATGACTCATGAATGATACCCCCCCACCAGCCTCTGCTTAAACCAAAACCCATCAGAGAAAAGACTTGCAGAGAGCAATGAAGGGCGGATGGGAGACACACCTAGACCCCTCCTGACAAGGGTGACAAGATTAAGACATCTCCATTGGCATACAGAATGAAGAACAGAGACAACTCCCCTAGCCTCATCTGCATGAAAGATGGGACAGGGAGACATCTCAATTTGCATACAGAATGGAGAACAGAGAACCACACTGAACTCTGGGACCAGACAAAGCAGGGAAGCACTGCATCATGGGAATCTCTGCTCCAGATGTTAATGAACATACACCTGCCCACACCCAGCTCAGCAGTTATCAGACCAATTCTAGTAATGAATCCTTGATTGATATCCAAAATACTGAAGCAGCCTAGTTGTATGGTGAACTCCCTGGAAGAAAACACCACCCATAGCCAAGAGTGATCAGTTCCTATTGTCTAGCCTAAAGAAAACCCTTGAGTCATCAGTTTACCTATAAACAAATCTAGTGTTCTACCTTGAACCATTGTATTTTCTCTACAAAAATCTCTACTCACCCTCCAGTAAGTGTTCTGATGCTTAGATCCAAACTATGCATCAGTTCCACTGGAACTCCATCTTCTCCTGACTGATTGTGCTGGGACTCTGCCTGTCTCCAGCACTCAAGACCCTAAGCTACCACCATCATCTGGGAACACCGACCAGTTCAAGCTTCAGGGAGCGGTGAGATCCTCTTCTTTCTCTCTCTATGTTTTCCTTTCTACCTTAGGCATTAACCTTTAATAATGTATGTTATGTTGGTTTAGGCTCTCCTTGTGTAGTTATCACTATTATTCAATAAATAACTTTTATGGTTAAGCTGGTTGCTGAACTTTACTCTTTTGTGTTTTTAGCTTCCCCCATTTACTCTGCAGCAACACTTCTTTTACCTAAGCTAAAGATCCCTGCAGCGCCCAAAATACTGTGGGGTTTGCTCATCAAGTAGGTTACTGCCAGTACAGTTGTGATGGGAGAGTGGGGATAGGGATGTGCTAAATCTGGGACACATAAGGGTGGCAGCTTGAAAGTGCTGCTTCATCCAGCCCAGTGAGTCCAGAGACATATAAGGGGTCAGCTTGAAACTGCTGCTTGACCCGGTCCGCTCAGACTTGCTCTGTTAATGTGTGTGTGTTCATCTGCGTCCGGGGCAGGAGGAACCCAGCCCTAGGGAACCTAGGTCCTGCAGGATAGCTCCATTGGGAAGGGACTTGCATAAGGGAGAAGTAGAGCTCCATATGAAAACACAAGTGACACAAGCAGTACATTGATAGAATTACAGACCCCCCCCCAGAAGAGTAACCCAAATAAATGAGCATACCCCAAAGTAATGGGCAGATCTGGTAACACTCTTGATCACAAATCACTAGTCCACTTTTTCAGTTTCTACTTTCTTGCATTCCTTTATCACTGATCCTTCCCCTCGTGCCAACTTCTGAATGTGGTTGTTCAAGAAGTCTTTATTCTCAGATGCTGCACAGTGTTGAAACGTATGTTTCCAGACCACATATCTTCTCTTCCAGCATGGCCACCCACTTGCACCTCATGTGCCAGAAACATTTCCTGTTTTCTGGCAGAAAGGAAAACACACAAGGCAGATCACAGCAGTTGTTTTCTCATCATCCGTATCTTCTACCTGTACAGTCATATCTAAAACAGAAGGCACTACCCTCTCTTTCTAAATTCCCTCCAAAATTCCCATTTGCTGCTCCTCACAGTCTGTGCAGGAGTTTGCCCTGCAACTGACTTATATACTAAGTCTTGCTACTCAGTTCCACCCCCTCACTACGAGGGCGGGATTAACTTCCCAGAGACTTCAAACACTGGGTCTGTTCAAAGACCCAAGGGACTCAGCCATATAACCTTCATGAAGAACCGACCAACCAACAAACAGCAGACATCCCAATCACACCACTCACCAAGTCTCTCTAAGGTAATGAAGTAACTATCTGTATTATAGGTGGTCGTAGTTGAATAAGGCACTTGTCCATTAAAATGTTTTCAGAAGTTTGTTGTAATAACTTAAGGGTTTTTGCCTTTCCAAGCAGGGTTTTCATAGGTGCCGTCTGCCTTCTTGAATGATTTGCTGTCTCACACTTGCCATTATCTTTTCCATTTCTCAAATTTCTTGAAGCTTTGTAATCCATGCTTTATACCTTGGTGGCTTGCAGTGAAGCCAAGCCAGAGTTATACCATTTCCTCCAGCACAATCATTATTTTAAAGCAGCGCAGTTTCCAGGATAACTAACCTGTCGCTTCCCTGCCCAGAAATGAGAAACCAAAGCGTAAAATAAAGCTGAAAGTGAGAATAAAAATCCTGCAATAACAAGCTGGTTCCTAAGCTTTCAACAGGGCTTAAAGTGATCTGAAAGAAGAGCTGGGTTTGCCATTACTTGCTAAGGAAATTTCATTAGTCTGTAGCAAAAAAAGGTTATCTGTATACTGTTCTAATGCCAATAAGCAGCAATACACAAATACAAATTGAGAATAGTGCATTTATAAGGATTTACAATTACCGCACCATTTATCTGAATAGTAGAATTCACTACTATTAATTTGTGCTCTTGTTAGCAATCTAATAAAAAAACAGATCTTAAAAACTCCGAGGGCCCAATTCTCTGCTCAGATATGATCACCTAGCACTGCTCTGTAAAGCCAACTGTGCCAGCTGGGAGGGTACTTTTAACATCAAGTTATAAATTCTTAAAAAAGGAAAGATAATTGAAACATTGCTGAAATCATGGACTAAAATAACTAAAATAACTCTTAACAAGGTGCACTATCTTCTTAATGGAAAAGTGAGTTCCATTCATTGTAGTGCTATGTCTGATGAGGACACTTAGCTATGATAGAGTGGAATAAAGTGGTTTACTATCCTAAAGTGAACCATACTATGAGTATTAGAGTATTGTTAATGAAAGTACATAGGAAATTATGCGGTGTCTGTTTTGATTTTCTGATTTCTTCTAATGGACACACAGTCTATAATCCAAACTCTCTTAGAGTTTTATTCTATTCCATTTTGTCAGATTATTAGCTGTATTTTCACAGCTGAATATCCAGCAATGTCAGAATCATTCACAAACCAAGTCTTTAACGCTTGAAATTTAAAGAACCGATGTCCTAATTTTAATAACTTTCCTTTAATTTCAATGTAACCTTATTTCCACCATCCATCCCCTTTTAGTTTGTTAATTTATGTAATTTGTACTCAGAAAAAAAATATAACCGAGAAACATCAGAGGCACAATACGTTTTGTCTTACCTGTCCTGTGTGTTTTGTTAATGAAGTGTTCATCCTCTGGCCCCCTGCTATTTAAATCCCTCTATCAGTCACCTTAACTCCCCATCTAGATGCTTCATTGATACATTCACAAGCTTCTGTCAAAATTTCTGAAAGGCTGGATTGAGGATTAACACGGGCAGATTCCATCTGTTTCTGTCTGAAGAATACTTGGAATAGTCTAGGATGCTGTAGGTGAGTAGTAGTAGAATCCCACAGGGAGGACGCCCCCTGGTGGATTCAGTTAGAGGGCTACCCAATATATATATATATAAATGAATATGCAGTTTTTATTTCTGTGCCAGTATTATTTTTTTCTTGAACTCTGTGGACCAGATTGATACCTGGGAAAACAGGTGTTGTTCCAATGGAATTCTCAGAGGAAAATTCAATGCTGCTGTATTTGACACATGAAGCACAAGCTGCTCAGAAATTGCTATAAGTTCGCTGGGTGAGCTGCTTCTTATTAGCGTCCCTCTTATTAGTGTTTTCGTGTTACATTCCCCCATTGTTGTCACGTGACTTTGAAAACCCACTGAATGCCAAACTGGTATAAATTATTCTATTTTACTACTTACATCTATTTTCTGATCAGTTTGCACCTCTGTTTACTTTGCTACTGAGTCTGGCTTATTGTTGAACTGAATTATGGTAACATTCTGACTTCAAATTTGTCTTGGTCTTGTCCAGGCGACCAGGAAATTCATGCAAAAGTAGTCTCCTAGGAAAACTGACCATGGAAAATTCAGCTTAAAGAGCAATAAAAGAATTTACTGCTGTCACATAGAAACCCACAGGAGAATTTACATCTGTCAGAGAATGTCCCCTCTAGAGGAATTTTCATCTTGGGCAAAAGAGAGAGCAATTTTGAACAAAATTACTGTGAATCTCCTCATACATCAACGGACCAGTTAACTCCCTGTGGTACAAGTTGTGTCCTCTCTTATTGACTTACAATGATTCTACAACATAGACCATGAAATTGTTGTGAATGTGCAGTGAGCTTTGAGAGCTTGCAAAAACCAACTGGGTTGGCAAACTCCCTTTAAAGGGGTAATGTGTGGCTTTGCCGTAAGCCCTGAAATTGAACTGTTCCAGGAGCAGATCAGGAATCAGATACTCTGATCTGGTTCCTAGTTCCCTGCCTTTGCTCTGTGGGGAAAGTAATCTACACTAGCCATATACCTAACACACATTCCATTTCCTGGCATACAGGCTGAGCTACACTGCTGGCACTTTGGGGACACAGAGTCAACGCTCCTCCCAATCTACCCTCCTACCCACTGACATGTGCCGCAAAGGAAGTAACAGACACGCAGAGGCTACTCGCTTCCCTTCACTACTACCCATACTCTGGATAGCTACTAGGTAACCTGCACATGGAGAGTAAGAGGGCTTCATATGTCCCCTTATTCCCTTGAGAAGGACTGTAGCTAATTACAATCTGGTCAAAAGAATTTAACTCTCCAAATCCACAAATCCCGCACACTTTTCCTTTATGCTAATTTTTGTTCCAGCAGTCACCTGGTTCAAGTCCCTGTGGCTTTCCCCCCACTTTCCCATCCTCTCAGGAGTAGCATTTGCAGTTGATCTTTTTCAGTAATTTCCTTTTTTCACTATTCACACTCATTTTCTATGTATCTACTGATTTCCCACATGCCCTTTCTTGGGTATTTTATTTTTCTTCCTCTTCATGCATCTGCCACTCCACTCTTGTATGCAACCTCTCTCCCCCTCCTCTGAAATGCCTCAACATTAAAATGTGACTGACAGACTGGAATTTGCACTTTTGTACTGGCTGAGACCACCAGACAATGTCATGATCTCAGCTAGAGTAATTTCCTATTGCACGTAGACCTTTATAATTCATAAAAACAACAAGGAGTCTGGTGGCACTTTAAAGACTAACAGATTTATTTGGGCATAAGCTTTCGTGGGTAAAAACCTCACTTCTTCACTTTATAATTCATAGCTCTCATAGCTCACAGAAAAGAATGGCTGTGAACTACACTAATTTTTAGGAAACACAAAGATAGTTTTGTCAAAATATGACACAAGTCCAGTATATTTGATATACAAAGTTAGAGACCCACATTCTTCTCTTTTTTGTGGCTGCTTTATGCTACACTGTTGGAGCAAAGCAGCCCTAAAGCTGGTATAGATGGCCACATGATAAACACCCTAATGTAGGAGAATCCTCCAGTGACATAGACCAGCATAGCAGCTCCTAATCCTGTCCCTGTATGCTGGTATAGTGGATGTGGCTGGGGAAGGGGGGCCAGGGCCAGGATATCCCTGTAATTTACTGATTCTTGGCTGCCTGATTGGCAGCTTGAGGCTACAGTTTGGTGTAACTTAGAGCAGTCTTCTGGGTATTCTAAATTATGCAAGGGGATTGGCCTAGCACACATGAGGCCCATGATAAGAAGAGTGCAAAGGCAACCTCCTGAGATGTACTGTGTCCTCCTTTGCCGTAACTGATGATCTGGGCCAGAGAGTTTAATTTCAGTGGGATGACTTGTGTGCACAAAGTTAGGCATATGTGTAAACTTTTGCAGATTGGGACTATGGGAAAAAGAGGTGGCTGTTTATAACATGAGTATAAAGTGAAGGATCTCTGAACAAAAAGTAACGCTTGGAAGGGTGTTGCTGTTTATACATCATTCCTAGATTAACAGGCCTTTGTAAAATGCTTTGAGATCTAAGGAGGAAAAGTGCTACACAAGCCCTACATATTAGTTGTATAAAGTATTAATATTGTTATTAGGACATAGCCATTCTAGTGGGTGTCCACTGCTGCATCCCCAGAATACCAGACATTCCGGTACTTCCAGGAATGGTGTGGGCCCGCTCCCGGCTGCATGACCCCACCACTACCGATGTGACCTCGCACAGTGCATGTGAGTTCACCCTGGTGGGGGCAGAGCTATGTGCTCTTCACAGTGGTGTCCTCCATTCATAATACCGGAACAAACCATGTTGTTTTGCCTCAGTACCAGACAGGGGACAAAATCACAGAGAAAAAAGGACTCTGGCTTAAAACCGGACAAATCTTCTGCCTACGTGTACATGGCAGACTTACGTACAGGCATGTTTTCCTAAGATAGTTATTCCATAATTTCTTTTTTTAATTGTAGTTTCAATAATTTTAATCTAAGTTCTTTTCCCCTATGTACCGTGTAAAGTAAGGAAAAGGGCCTTCCATTTTACAGATGTCAGGTATTCTGAGATAAGCTGACAGCATCTGAAGGAGCACAGAGTTGGCGAGAACCATTTTAATGAGGCTAACTCTACTAGACAGTGAAAGCTATGCCTTGACAACCCCCTAGATCTTTTTTCTCCTTACAAACTAATATTGAGATAATAAAAGATTCCTCATACAAACAGGACAATATCATACCCAAGGTGAATTTTCATTGGTGGCCATTAAAAAAGGAAGAACATAATTGATAATCAAATAAGTCCCCTGAAGAGATGGCCATGACTAGAGAGATCAACACAGATTTGTCCTTGGGAAATGGACTAAAGTTTTGCAGAATAAATGAGTTACTATTATCTGTTCAAGGTTCACTGCACACCCAGCAGTTTTTGAAAGCACCATAGAACTTCTCTGTTCTGTAATGCCTTCATTAAAGCAAACAGCAGAAATCATAGGTGAAGAGCAAACTGTAGCTGGGCCAGAGTATTAGGGTCCTAGTAAATAAGTGTAGAAATACATATATAAATATTATTATAATGACATTTAACTAACTAAAAGAACAGTAAAAAATAACATTAACAATTTCTTAAGAGACCACTGGTAAGGTTCTTGGCTACCGGTACAAAATTTTGATCTGGCCTATGTATGGATTTCAGAGAGCCTTACCCAGCATTGGTTAAAGATGGTTCACTCCACCTTATTGAAGGTATTTTGGTGTGCAGTGAAACAAGAAGAATCTTAGTGATCGTAGGGTCTTGATCCCTTTAACCTGGTTTATAAACACGGAGGATAAAGCTCAGTGACTGGAGAATGAGGAAGCCCATGATGACCAAGAAATATTCTTCCTGTCATCTTTGTTTCTGACAATGATTTCCTTTTTTCTGTGGCAGCTTAGAGACATCATTATTATCTGTGGATAAAGCTGATGGGATGAAGAGCTGGAGTCAAGATGGAAAGAAACCACAAGCGCTGGTACTATACCATTGCCATTTTACATGAACTTCTTGTTCTCAAATGTGTGGCATGTTGACAGGTAAGATAATACAATAACATCCTCCCATAGATTTCAGTACTGCAGTCATTTTCTGGTTTACTGCAGCAGGAGCCACAGATTTATGAAATTCTACCCTGTAGCCATCAGACCTTTAAAATCTTCATTGAGGCAATGGATAAAGGTCAGCTGTTCATGTTGATGCTACTAGTTCTATCAGTGGCCATTAGCTTCTTCCATTCAATATATAACCCAGTTGTGGGACCTGGAAGTGGTGGATAGAATTGCCCTAAAGTAGCTCTGCTTTTTCCTTCCAGAGTGGTTACTGAGGGAAGTGCTAGGCAATGCCTCTCCAAAGTCTCTCACAGCTGTGGTATCCTATAGCCAGGATGTTGTATATCACACACACACACACACACACACACACACACACACACACACACACAC
>NW_020665057.1:2411811-2483736 GCF_002925995.2 Terrapene triunguis | reverse complement strand
ACACACACACACACACACACACACACACACACACACACACACACACAGAGGTTGCAGAACTGTGCTCCAGAATCTCAGCTTCCATTTTTATAAAAAGATGTTTCTAGCCCTAATTGTTGCAGTGATAACCTTGAAAACGGGAACTGAGCATAAAATGACACTAGTGTCATCTGGAGTTTGCAGGAAGCCTGAAACAACAGTTCTGAAGTGCTGGTGCTTCCCCATTCATGTCAGTCAGGGCCCTATGGATTCTGATTCTGTGGTTGTGAAATTTTTTGAAGGTGGCACACAATTCAGCCATTTTGCCAAAGAACTGATCATTTTGCTGTAGTCAGGCATCCAGAATTTTGTGTTCAGGTCCCTTGCCTTGCTTTATGATCTCCAACTTTCCCCCAAAGGCAGACTTAACTGGATTTCAGTGTATGTCCCCTACACTGTTCAACAAACCCAGCCATCAGGGGTCAAGGAGTCAGAGCTGGTATCTGGCTTGTAGCCAGGAAGCAGGGGGAGCCAGAAGTATAAGCTGAGAGCTGGGCTGCCTGAGCAGTCAAGGCAGATAGATATAAATTGCTGAAGCCAGCTGTAAACTCCCCACATCTGGGAGTAGGAGGTTCTGCCCTATTCTGGACAACATCACAATAGCCAAGACCCAGGGTATAGAGCCAGGCCTCTTGGACAGCCTAAAGAAAATTCCATCCTGGAAAAGAATCATCCTCCCCCCAAAATAACTATTGATGAATGTAACATTGGTGAGTATTTTAAATATCAGCCACAGTTGTGAGTTTTGGTGAGGGGATAGGGGGATGGGAATAAAGGGCAATAGAATACGTGAACATGGGGCCACAGAATTTAGGGGCGATTGCTGTGCTGTACACAGGATTCTGCCTGCCTCCTGTATCCAATCTTCTCACTCCCTTTTTCAGGATAGATGTGAAACTGCCAAGGAGCTACAATACCAGCAATATGCTGATGATAAGCAATTCTCTGCCTCCCTCCTAGCAGAACTGCAAAAATCAAACCAACCTACAAACATTTCCTTACCTCTCCCAAGATCTATTGGAGATAGGCAGCTGGATGGACATCTTGGGGGCAATCTAGAGAAGATGAAAGTGATTCTGGTTATTGGGAGGAAACCTTTTGAGGAACTTGCAAAGTCTCGATGACTGCTCTACTAATAGTCAAAATCTTATATAGTCATGGGGGGCCATTAGGCACCTTCCTGCTACTGGACTCTCCAACAGTGGTCGGTAGGGTGACTAGATGTTCTGATATTATAGGGACAGTCGCGATATTTGGGCCTTTTCTTTATATAGGCACATATTATACCCCACCCCCTGTTCCGATTTTTCACACTTGCTATCTGTTCACCCTAGTGGTCGGAAACATCTTCTGTCTTTGGGTGGCTGAGTGATTTTTACATTCCTCTGAGATGCAGACCATGCCAAAGTAAATCACTGCTCACCAATACCTCCTATATAGAACACTGTAACAATCTGCACCCGAAGCCACTTGGCTAAAATATGAAAGTCAGCTTTATAGGTAGGGCAGACCATATTACATCTGAGCTCCACACTCAATGGTGGCTGCCAATTTATTCTGGATAAAATTCAAGGTAGAGGTTACGATCTAGCTGGTCCAGGCCCCAGGTATCTCAGACCATCTCTCCCCCAAAGCTTGCTATGACTACTTCACTTGGAAGAAATGTTTCTGCTATCTGTGTCAATGTTGAAGATTGCAGGAATCAAGGAAAAAGAGAGTTCTCAGTGGCGGGCCTTTACTCATGGAGTTTGATAACATTGGACATAGGCTTAAACCCAAACCTGGCCACTTACAAAAAATTTGACTAGCATTGTAATATTCTCCAAAAAAGATCTTGATAACATCAGACAATTTATCCTTTGCAGTGAATGATTTCTAGTAGGAAAAAAAACCAACCCAGACATTCTTTTTCTATCAAGCACTTTTTTATTCTATTTATCTTTAATAAGATGTTTTATGTACTGGGGAAAATGTAACCTTTAATACATGAATTCTAATAATTTCCTGGACAGTTTTGCTAAAAAATAAACAAATGAATGGGGGATATGTATTATTATTGTTGTATAGGCAATACTGTTATAAATACAAGATATGTAGAGTAGCTATTTTGATCCTCTGTGTATAACTATGATTTAGTGCAGATATGATTTCCTCTAATTCTGGGCATATTTGGTTGTGCAGTCCAGTTTAAAAAAAAAATCTATCCCAAGGGCTCTGATCTTTATTTGCAATTCTAATTAGGCCTGAATGTGCTTTTTGCATTTTGTCAGGTAGGCTTGGACTATTTCCCCAATGAAACCAAGTTCTACTCTTGAATTTGGCCTGTCTTTAAAAACTCAGATTTAATTTAAATAGATATTGGGAATTCCAGCTCACTAATGACAGGAGGATATAAACACCAGTTTTTAAAGGGCTGAGGAGACCAGGTGCAAGAAACCACATTATGGTTCCAAGTGGTAATGCTGGCAGTTGTGATTTCAGAAATATGACATAGCAAAATGGGTTCCCAAATGGGGATTGTGAATCTTATTTTTTAATATAATTCTAATATATAATATAATTTTTTAGCATAATTCTATAAAACAGATGCAGGGCTTTCTAGATCTCTGTGAATGTCCAATCTTTACACATCTGATAGATAGCCTTAGCTGTGGGACATGTGTGTGATTTATTCACTTTCAGATCTATCTAAAGGAGGCAACAAAAGAATATTAAGATCTCCTGTTGTGAGTCAGTGACTAGATCTTATTCATAGTGCGAAGAGTAGTGATGCAGGCTTGCAAAGGTACCAACTGCTGTATCTAAGGGTGGATTTTTAGAGTTAAGATGAATGGAATAAGGTGATTTCCACCCACCATGACAGCAAGCAAGCAAACAAAATTAAATACACTGTCATCAGCCCTCAAAAAACCTGCACCACTGTTGTGCTAAAGTAATTCAGAGAAACAGAAACGATTATCCATAATCACACACTGTATATTGGGGTCAGATTGTGAACCAGTTGTCCAGCTTGGAAACTGCCTTCTTCTGTGTGACCACTGCAGAACATCTTTGCAACCAGGCCCCCATTGACTTCAAGAATAGTCACACAAATAGCTCAGAATTGAGCCATTTGTCAGTAGCAGCAGCATTCGTGAATGATCTCACACATTTCCTTGGTCTACATTTGATGTTGCTGGTGAAAGTTGCAGGATTTCGACTGGCCACATACTGATGCGAATGAGCCTGAGGGACACCCCTTGGCAATAGCAACCCTGATGAATTGTCAGACTGTGTCTATATTAGGCTTTTTGTCAAATATTTCTCATGGTTGTTACCATCAGTTCTGCCCCTCCAGTGGTAGCATTTAGCGGGTGGGCTCCTTTGGGCATTGGCATGCTTACCCCCTTGTTCTTCAATCCTATTGAGGGTAAGTATAGATGGCAAGGTGGTAAAACCACTGGTGCCTTCTTTGTACTAGTGCTCCTGCCACGGCTACCTCTAGTGCAGCTGAACCAGCATTAGCAGTGGTTGGAAACTTCTGGCAATTAACGCCTTGTATAGACAAGGTCTCTGTGCGCTGCAGATCTCATCTATGGCCTTGATCAGGAGAAAAGCACAGAGGCAGTGTGGAGTGCTGCCTGTGGTGACTGGTTATTGCCCAACACCAACTCCAAATAGTAGACATTCTAATTGGTTAGTGACTTTGGAAACCAGTAAGCGTGCTCACAGCAACATGTTTGCTGTGCCTCCCTGAGGTGGTGTTGGTGCTTCTGGTGCTGAGAGAGACTTTCAAACCTCACAATTTTTGGTGCCTAATTTGCTAATAACAACAACAACAACAACAACAACAAATCATTTGCTCTCTCTTTTAAGGCTAAAACACGCAGTGCTTATAATTTCAACTATTTTTTTAAAGTGTCATTGTAGGTGGGGTTGGGGTTCCTGTGCACCTCATTACTCTGTCCTCCTGATGAAGCCTCAGCCAAATCCACCCACAACGACAGCTGATCTGACAAGTTTAAAGTATCAGTAGTATAAAGATTATATTTTCTTATCAAAGAGTCCCCCTGAAACTATTAAAAAAATGGACACTGAGCATCTTTGATGGGTCTGGTGCTCAAACAGGGACATCTCTGTGCTCTGCTATTGCTACAGCCCCTGTGATGAGATGCAAAGGAGGAATAAAACATCTGAATAGCCCAGTCTGGACTGAACTGCATGCATTCATTATTGGAGAGAGGGATTTCCTCTGTAAATTCCTCCTCCTCTCCTTCCTTCCTAAGTGAGAATCTTGACATTCCAATTACAGCATGTTCATGTTAAATAGAAAGAAAGAGAGGGAGAGAGAGTCTGTGGCAAACATTTAGAATACTATATGCAAGGATCCAGGCATCTAGTGAAAACTTGGTGGGATAGACAGCTGTAACCAGGATCAGAGTCTAAGGGCCCACTTCATCAATGCACTTAACCCTGTGCTTAAAGTAATAATCCCATAAAAGTCAATGTGACTTCCAATGTGCTTAAAATTAAGCATGCATATAAGCATGCTTTGCAAAATCAGGGCCTAAATGCAGTGACTTCACAGAAGTTAACCAAGTTACTGTGGATTCACACAGGTGTTCCTAAGGTTAAAATATTGGCCTGTTAAGTTCAGTTACTATTTTAGCATGATTCGCTCTGCTCAGCTATACCATAACTAAGCATGTATTTTCTTTTACAGCCCCTCTTCCCCACAGGTTTGTACCTTGGCTGTAAGCAGTACCTCATCTGTGAAATTCACCACACTAAAGTCTCAGACCAGGAGCATTGTTTGCTTTACCCGCTTACAAAACAGTGCTGCTGAAACCTATTCAGCAGCATGTACAAAAGTTGTTGCCGTTTCTAGCTTAGATGCTCTTTTGTCTGTCCAAACGTCAGAAGAAGGTTTTGCTCTTTTCTCAAATGGAAATAATTCTGCAGGCTAGAAAAAATGCCATTAATAATACAAACTATGAGGCCTCGGGGACAGAATTTGAAACCAATGGATTCATTTTAGTTTTGAAAAGTAAATACTCTCCATGAGCATTAGAGGCCTTCATAACTTTATTTTAATTTGCTTGACTTTTCCACATACACATGCCTCTCTCGTCTGCCCGATGCTACTGAAACCAAACCACACAGGGGCCTTTTTCTTAACTAATTAGGGTATAATTAAAAAAAAGTATGGAAGCAAGAAAGACAGACTCATCTGTTCCTTAGGGATTTCTGGTAGAAAGGAGACACCTTCCCCTCCAGAATTTTACCCCGGGATTTGTTTTGTTTTTAATTTTTACTTTTTATTCACAGATTTTCTTCTTTAGTTTCTTTGCATGATTTCATTAAGTAAATTAATTCTTTGACATGAGAGTCCCTCCAGCATTTATAGCAGTGTAGACATACAAAAAGAGGGTTTGAAATATGGATGGAGAAGAGGGAGGCTGCCAAAAATCAGAATGAAATACAGAATTAAAAATCAGACTTGTGTGTTCATACAACACCATTCTACAGACTGATACCCAGTACAGGATTCAGCTATAAAAGGCCTTTCTTAAGACTGATAGGCCACTAATATGAATCCCCATCACACTCAGAAACAACAGTCCTATTTTTTAATCTACAAATTGATCATAGCCAATTCTCTGCAAGTATCCACTGCTCAATATTTGAAATTCAAGCTGTCTCGGTAGCTGTGATTGGTCATATTCTGTAAATCACATGCTAATGTTTCTGTTTCTTGACTGGATGAGCGTAAACATAATAATCAGGGAAAGGCCTAGAAGAAGCCACTGTGGCTTTAAATCTCTCAGGAAGCAGCAGCAGTTTAGGGAGAAGCTGCAGATAAAGCGGATTAGGGAATCTTAGAAAATTTAAACCTGCTTCTTCCTGGGCCACACAGGCTCTGCCCAAGGCATCATTCCTAGGAAAATTAGGCTGCTGTGAAATCTATTGCCTGGGTGCAGAATTTACATTTCATTTTCTCTTGTCACAGTCACACAGAGTAATTGCACATGTGCGCATGGTCCTAACAGTTCGGTCAGATCTGAGCCTGGCTTGTTTAACTGCTTCTGTGCTGGCCTAGGTGAGGAGATTTGCAAATACTGTTCCCCTGCTGCGTCAAACAGTGTCCTATCCCATGTAAAATATACCACTCCCAATGCAAATACTCTTGCACACCCAAGCTTCACATTTGCTTTCAGGGAGTACTTGTGTGAGTAAAAGCCGATGGCTGGAAAAGTGCAGAAAGCAACCCCAAAAGAGATGGGAGCATGAATAAAGTGAACTCATTTTAAAATTCAAGTAGTCCTCACAGAGATATTTTATGGTATTATTTCCCCCTTGGTCAAGCAGTAGCTGATATTTGGGGCCTTGCAGGTCAGTTTTTTGAGTCAGGAGCAGAAATTGTTTAGAGGTAGTGAAGTATTAGTTTTTGCAGGAATCCAAGGTAAGGAATCCCTGCCCTGGGTCCAGGAAGCAGCTATTCTTAGCCTCTACCTCTCTCCAGGGCCTCACACAGACTCAGAGCCACATGTGGACCACTTCCTTTTTGGGACCTCACCAGACTGGATATCCTGGTTGCTTAAAACACAACTCTATTCCAGCCTTGAACTCCTGAAGTTGAAACCTAGGAAAACCTGTTAGTTCCACATTTGGCTGATGGATTGCATCAGCCCCCTCCTTTGTGTGCGGTTGCTCCAACTGTTGCACATGAAGAGTGGTTCCGCATGCTCAGTCTCCTTTGCAAGGCCTCTGATTGCCTGTATATCAAGACACCCAACTGTAGCCACACCATCTTTGCTGATGGGCTTCTGGGAAGAAGAGAGCTTTGAGGAGGAAGTGGAAGGCAGAGAGGGTGGGTGCCTGGTGCAGGATGGAGATCCAAATGTAGGGGGAAATCTGTAAGAAGGCATGAGATGAGTGCTGAATGAAGGGAGAAGTGAGGAGGGATATATTGGCAGAACAAAGGGGTGAGGTAAATAATGGTGAGAAATGAGCAGAACTGGGCAAATGCTGCAAAAAAGAAACCCCTGAGAATATTTGTTTGAAGTTTTTAACACATTTGCTTTACCTTTGTTCCCACCCCTCTTGTGCTCGCCTTCTATTACTTTTCCAGTGAATGAGTTCACTGGTAGGCATGCTTGCATGTTAAATGAATACGCCAAAACATCAATATTTGTGCAGAATCATAGTCATAGCATTTAATACCAGAAGGTATCACCAGACCATGTAGTCTGTCCTCTTGTACATCACAGGCCACCAACACCACCCAGCACCCAGAAGAGTTTCTAAAGAGTTAACACACTCATCCAGTCGCAGCATGGAAACAAATAGGTGACTTGTAAGTCCAACTAGACCTCACCAACACCACTTGAAATTCGAAAACTTGCAATGAACTCCTTCTGAATCATCTACAGACTGAGAGTTATTTGCTGAATTTTTTCAGCCAATGTTTTGGAATAATGAATAAATTTGACAAAAGCATGATCAGCTCATAGATTTTGGCAAAAAAAAAGGCAAAATTTGTTGTACAAATTACTTACTATGATGAGTTATTGTTAGTATTTCTATTATGGTATCATCTAGGGTTGCCAACTTTCTAATCGCACAAAACCAAACGCCCTTGTCCCGCCCCCCGCATTCCGGTCAAAAACTGGGCATCTGGCAACCCCAGTACCATCTGGAGATCTCCGACGGAAATCAGGGCCTCATTGTGCTAGGTCCTATACATATTAAAAGACTGTCTCTGTCTTAAAGACTTCACAATCTAAATAAGCAAGACAGCCAACATGAGTATTATTATAACCATTTTACAGATTGGAACCTGAGGCACAGAAAGATTAAGTGGTCTGTCCAGGTCACATAGTAAGTCTAGGGCAGAACCAGGAAGTGAATCCAGTCTCTTCAGTCCTAGCCTAGTACCATAACTAGCGAACCATCTTCCCTAAAAGTCAGAGCAGAGGCACAGGTGGGGGTGGAATTATGCAAGGTTGAAGGCAAGGAGAAGGAATTTGAACTTGGTGTGGAAGGTTAAAGAATAAGAGAATAAGAAGCGCTGCTGACTTTTCTGTAAAGAGACTGAAAATCCCACAAGCTTCTTCAGAAGCAGCTTATGATGATTATTGCTGATATCAGAAGGCGTCTCCAGAGTCTGTCCTTTAAAAAAATGTTTCTCTAGTGCTGCTTGAAAACATATGGGCTGGGAACAGAAGTGAAAAACTGACTTTTTACTAAGTCTCCTGACGTGACAAAGGCTCGGAAAATGGTGTGCCTGCTATCAGAGCTGCATTTTTAACAGTAAATGAAACCAGACTGCATAAAAATTCAAATGACCGAAGTGTTAAAAGTGGTTAAAAGAAGAAGAGGGAATGAGAAAATCGGATTGATTAAAGAACCAAAGGAGAAAAGGTGGGTCAGATCTTCCACTGAGTAAATCAGTATGGTTCCCTTGATTTCAATGCATCTATGCTGATTTATACTAGCTGGGGGTCGGGCGCACACATTAAAGGCATAAGCAAAGGGTCTGGATAAAAGAAGTCTATGGGAGAATGATCAAAAACAAAGAGGAAAAAACTAAGGACTATGATTTCACCAGGGCTGTGTTAATCAATAGGCGGACAGGGCTTAGGCTTAGGGCACCGCAATGTAAAGAGTAATGCTCTGGAGTAAAAACAAGCAGACAGATGGGAGAGCACTAACAGCAAAGGGAGCAGGATTAGAGTGAGGAGTGGCAGGCTGGTCAGCATGTTTTTATCAGCTGTAGTGAGAGGGGGAGCTGCAGTTGCCAGGAATGCACAGTGGCCTGTCAACGTGAAGTGGAGCTGCAGAGGTGCCAGAGGAGAGCTGGATCTTGGAAGAGAAAGGGTTGTACAATGGTAGAGGACTACATTCCTTTGCTCTCTGTTAATGTCTGCAAGGGAAAATTTTACCAGTTATACAGTATAGTTATACAAGTAAGCCCCACCCCCCCCCACCCCATGTGTGGACACTTCATTCCAATATTAAGAGTGTCTTTTATTGATTAAACTTAAACTACATTCTAAGTGACAAAAGCTAAACCAAACAAGGCAATGGAATAAGAGTGTCCACATGGGGGTTATACTGGTCTAACTACATTGGTTTTTAAAGTCACATCTGGTTATACCAAACATTTTTTCTACATGTAGACAAGGCCCAAAGGGTTAAGAATATGAGTGGACAGTAACATTTTAGGGCACTCCATAGAAGACCCTCTGGCAAAGGTTGTGTTGCCAAGTTGCTCATAGACTCATAACTTTAAGGTCAGAAGGGACCATTGTGATCATCTAGTCTGACCTCCTGCACATTACAGGCCACAGAACATCACCCACTCCCGAAATAGATGCTTAATCTCTGGCTGAGTTACTGAAGTCCTCAAATCATGGTTTAAAGACTTCAAGTTACAGAGAATTCACCATTTATACTAGTTTAAACCCGCAAGTGACCCATGCCCCATAAGAACGGCCATACTGGGTCAGACCAAAGGTCCATCTACCCGATATCCTGACTTCTGACAGTGGCCAATGCCAGGTGCCCCAGAGGGAATGAACAGAACAGGTCATCAAGTGATCCATCCCCTGTCGCCCATTCCCAGCTTCTGGCAAGCAGAGGCTTGGAAATCATCCCCGTCCATCTTGGCTAATAGCCATTGATGGACCTGTCCTCCATGAACTTATCTAGTTCTTTTTTGAACCCTGTTATAGTCTTGGCCTCCACAACATCCTCTGGCAGGTTGACTGTGCATTGTGTGAAAAAATGCTGCAGAGGAAGATGAAAAACCCCCAGGGTCTCAACCAATCTGACCTTTGAGAAAATTCCTTCCCAACCCAAAATATGGTGATTTATGCTGAAATATGCTGAATCAGTATGTATCTACTAACTGGCCTGGCAGTAACCTCATCCAAGCCAGGCAATAACTAATTCTGTAAACTTACCAAAGGGAAGGGGGAAACATGTTTTGTAATGGTTTTCTGCTTGTTTTCTCTTCCTTCTCTCTCTCTCTCTCTCTCTCTCTCACACACACACACACACACACAGTAAATCAGCAGGAAATTACCTTCAAAAGTCCAGCAAGTTTCAAGGGGGATGCTACTGAATCCCCCCACCCTTAATCCCTCCAAGACAATGGATCCTGAACTCCACCGAACCCCTTTAATGAGATTTTTACATGGTTGTAAGAAGAAGGAAATGATGCTGTAGAAGTGGCTTCCTTTCACACCCTCAGGCAGGATCAACTGCCTCTCTATATCTCCTCCATTTCTCTGAGCAGAGCAGACCCTTAGAAAATGATTTAAAAGATAATATGGGTATGTATATTTTGTGGCTAAAATATCAGGTGAGTTTGGGAGGTTCTGGGTATTTTAAGGAAATGGTAGGCACTAAGGAAAGCTTTCTTTTGCCATTATCAGTGAACAGAATCTGTTTTTCAATTTTCCTAGGCTTTTTTTTACAATCTTTAGCTAGATGCTCAACCACTGTGCCAGAGACCAGCAAAGCTAAAAATACACTTAACATTGCTTGTATTCCTTTCCTTGGGTCAGAATGAAGCTTCGCATTTGGCAACACAATGAAGTTTTACTTCAGTGACTTTGGGTAGTAGTTTTTTCCAGATGTGATTCAAGCCATTATTTCCCACTGAAAGATATTTTTAACCTTTATCCATGAGATCAATCATATTAAGAGGGAATTAAAATTATTTTATCCTTGCCTATCTCAAAATTAAATGGGACAATAAAGTCTTTATTTTTTATGACCCAAGCCAATTAGTTGACCCTAATGACCGGGAATTAAGTCAGTCTTCTTCCTTAGAAATGGCCCCTGGAGAACAGATGTACTGTGCATTTCTTTTTGGTATGTAATTCCAAGGTCTTCTGTCTGTGCTTGGGGGAAAAGATGGAGAAGTAGTTTTAGACATTAGTGAAATCCTGGCCCTACTGAAGTCAATGGCAAACATCCCACTGACTTTGATGAGACCAGGATTTCACCCATTGTGTCTAATAACTCACAATTATACATTGGGTAATTGCTTCAGAAGAAATAGTTTTCTTATACAGTAATTTGTAATCTTCCACAGGTTACTTACCAAAGTCTTTTTGTGTTTGCTTTGTTACGTCTCTTTTTTTCAATGCCATTTACACAGAGTAAAGATGACCGAGTGGAAACAACACACGTTAAAGGATTTCTCCTTCTGGTTTATATGTTCACTGAGGAATTTTAAGTGTGAATGAATGTGTAACTGAAACACAATGCCCCTGGGTAGTGCATCAGCAATGGGGATTGAAACAAGGACCTCTACATCTGAAAGCATGAGCTTGTACTGTCTGAGCTAAAAGAGTCAGTTCTGTTATCCAATGAGGTAGCAAAGTCACCAACCTCTACATGCAACTTAGCCATGAGTAAAGGGGGACAGAGCATCACGTTGAGTGCTTGTCTATATGGAAAATTTTACCAGTCATACCAGTGTAATTATATGGGTATAATTAAATTGATGTAATTATACCACTATAACTGCCTGGGGATACTCTTATTTGGGAATAAGAGTGGCTGTTTTCTGGTTAGCTTAAACCCCTTCCAAGGAGACACAAGCTTAACTGAAAAAAGGCTCTCTTACACCAGAATAAGCATATCCACACATGGCGAGTTATACCAGTATAACTATACTTGGTGTGTAAGATGTGAATTTAAACAAGTCTGAACTATGGGCACTATAGTGGCATAGCTACTGCTACCGCTGAACTTAAGACACAGGCTACAGCGTTGAAAGGCTTTTTTCTGTCACTGTAGTAACTCTCCCACCCCTTCTTCCATTGACCTAGCTGTGTTTACACCAGCTGTTAGGTCGGCATAGCTGCAGCGCTCATGGGAGTAGATTTATCACAACCCTGAGCACCAAAGGTATGTTGATTTAAGTTTTAAGTGTAAACCAGGCCTTAGCTTCTACTGGTATAACTTCCCCAAGTAGAAAAGCCCTGAGTGGATGTAGGTTACATAACCACAATGAGTGGTAAGAGTGCACATGTATTGCAAGTGTATTTGTCAGCTGTCTGAAAAACATACAAAAATTACCTGCATACCAATGATAACCCCTCCCCCACCCAAATGAATAAGATAGTTCTAAATGGACAAACATGTTCCTATTTGGTGCCATTCCAGTTGCTCTCTCTCTCTTCCTTTGTCAACAAACTTCTGGCTTGCAATGATGAAAGATGGTGAGTTTTGCTTCCTTCTCCCCAAACTGCCAGAGCTGCAGTCCCACTGACGGGCTTTCTTTGAAAAGGAAAAAATCCCTCTCAACTTTCCCTCATTATGTGGCAGAGTCCATCTGGAACAAAGTTTCTGTTAGGCCCACATAGATTTGTTGTAGTTTTTAATTACTGTAATTAATTAACTTCCATGAATGGAAAATAATTAAACCAAAAGCAAGAGAGCTAGACATTCTTGTGTGGAGGCTGCTCACACAGCAAATGACTGTTCCCTGATTCACTAGGTATCTTTACAGCTCTCATTTTGGGCTTGTATTTTCCAAGGAGACTGGTAGAATTAATAAGTACACCATGGAGTAAACCTCACATTGCAAAGAAGTGAAAATCTTTGCCTTCTAAAACCATCCAAGCTGTCATCTCCTAGAGCTAGAGCTGCAGCGCCAGAAAATGTGAGCAAAAATCTGGTCTCAATAAATAATTTTGGGGATTATTTTCTTTATTTATCTGTATAATCATGCCAAAGACACCCATCCGAGGCTTTAGGTGCCCTAGCACATCATTATTGGCACAATGAAATCCTAGCAGCATTACAGTCATAATTTCAACAGGAACTCATCCAGCTAGACACCTACAGTAATTCAAGTTGTGAGAAGAATACCTTTGCCCTCTCCAAAAACCCTACCAAAGAGGTTTATTTTGCAAATTCAGACTATTTCAGACCAATGTGTGTGTGTGTGTGTGTGCATATGAATTCCAAAGTCTGGGAGCCCTCCCAGAGAGCACCCTAACAGCCACCCCCTCTCTTTTCTAACAAGAGGGTTCTCGCTCAAGGGACCCAGCTGACCACAGCAGTGGAAGCATGGCGCATGGAGAGAGATGGTCCCTTAGATAGGATGGTCTCAGGCCATTTCTGGCTTTGTTGCTCATAACCAACACCTTAAACTCCACCCAGGACCCAATAGGCAGCCAGTGCAGATCCTGGAGCACTGGTGTCATATGCACCCAGTGAGATGCCCCACTAAGCAAGCAAGCCCCTGTGTTCTGGTTCCATCTCCAAATGGTTTTACGTGGTAGCCCCATGTGGTGCATGTTGCCATAGTCTAATCTCGAGGTAACAAAACCAGGGATAATAGCGGCAAGTTTCATATCTGAAAAGAAAGGGTGCAATCTCCTAGTCAGAAATAGATGGTAATAAGATGACTGGCCCACAGCTGGACTATGATTGTCAAAGAGCAGCAGATCCAATTGCCTGATTTATAATCCCAGTCTAAAAATCAGATCCAAAGTTGGACCAGCTGTATGAGTTGTTTCAGTAACTACCTGGAATAGGCCTATGATCATCATGGTGGCCAGGAAATCCAAAACTGCCTCAAAATATTCATCATCTACATACAGAATGAAATCACCAAGAACAATCAACCTCAGCATTTTCAGTGCCTGTGTAGTGAGGATTTGAGTTCGCTCACAAAGTGACTCGGCAGTGCAGCGGGGTGAATGGTACATTGAGTCCAGCCACATCTTAATCCCATCTCAGGGCTCACACTCCATCAAGTTCCAGTTTTGGAAAGGAAACCCTATGCTCAGGCTGGAAGCAATCAGCATGACCACACCTCCTCCCCAATGATCTCATTAGCTCACGATGTACTGAATACTCAGCTAGTGACAATTGTAACAAGACTAGGCCATTTTTTAAATTATTCTCTTGTCTTTTTTGGCTATATCAAAGGGGACTGGTAAAGGGACACTCCACAGTAGAGTCACAGGTTCAAATCCAGTCAGAGATTGTCAGTAACTAAAACCAGATAATCAATGCCCTGTGTAAAATGAGCTGGTGGTGGGAAAGTGTCTTGGTCCAGTTTCTAATGGACATATGTCCCAATCACAAAAGTCACCTTTACAAGTTGACACTAATGGGCATCCTTGTTGACATGATCCTTCAGTGTCCACTGTATGCTGGCTAAAAGAGGACTGCCAGAGAGATACTGATGAGGGGTTGTCACTAGAGTTTTGATCTGCTGTGAAGGACATGGAGACACTAGCTAGGAAGAAACCATCTCCCAGTTAATATCAGTCCCACTGGTCTCATCTCTGGCTCCCAGGTTACTGACTGACAAGAACTCTACTCTGTGGTTCATGCTGTTAAATGAAAAATTACTGAATAAAAAGATTATGATTACCTGTGCTGTCTTCTCATGTATTACTGAGACCTAGCTGAGTGGACTATAACAGACAATTACTGTCAGCCCGATTGCCTCAGGATGGGTACTAAGGCTGCATGAGTAAAAAGGGATTCAGGAGAGAAGGGCATAGCCATGTCGGCTGCATCTGACCTCAGATGTAGGAGGGTCTTCCACATCAAATTTGGGTTTATCTAAGTGTGTCTACCTTGTGTGTGAGTTGTGCGCTAGGGTTTAAAAACCTACCTGATTTCTTCCATGTTACCAGCATCTCTCACATGAGCTACTATTGGACCCATGCTCAAGACAGCAGCTTTTGAGGAAGTTCACTAATTATTGTGCTGTCTTTAAATCTTCTATTTTAAGAGTCACTGTGAAGTTTGTGGTAAGACAGCTGTAAAGTTTTCAGCCCTGCTTGGCCCTGTTCCATTGGGTTTTAGACTTGAATATATTATGTGGGCTGTGCTGTCCACTGAAGTATTTTTAACGAGGCAGAGGCCAGTGGGGAGGCATTTAAGTAGTTCTGAGGATCCTGAGGATGCTACTGAGCAGTTGCTTGTGTACTTTAAAGTTTCTCTTGTGGACATTTCAAAGATTCTTTTATGCATCTGTTATGTCACCTCTAATTCATTTCTCCCCATTGGTCTGACAGAGCTTGATACTGTTGCACTTCAGGTCAGTTTGCAAGGCCTGTCTTTGTTCAGTGTTTTCCCAAGCAGAGTGATTTGAATGGGGTCTGAATTTTTGTGCATTTAGGGTGTGTTGAGTTGACTTATCTGACAGTTTAGGTATGTTTTCCTTTATGTAGGTTTCAGCACTAATGAAAATGTGCTTATAGCCTATGATATGCACATTCTTTAAATGTTAAATAAATAGAATGATTCAGAAAATTAAGAATCATTGAAAAGTTTTAAAAATATCAAAATCTGGATTTAATCACTTAATAACAATCATTGTTTTATTTTTGGCAAAAGCTATATAGAGAAAAAAAATCTATGCAATTTAATTTGCTCCTTCGTATTAGTCTCAGTATTTGCCAGTAATGGCAACACTATAATTTGTAGAATTAATTAATGATCTGGCATCTGATTTTGATGCATTAATGCTTAAGCCAGCTAAGTCTCAATTATCCTCTCTCTAGACTATTTATTCCTTAACAAGCTTTTAGTTAATATGATTTTAAAAATATAAAAATAAGTCTTAACTTGCCTTTAAAAGGTGACAATATTTTTAACACTCCACTTTAAAATAATAATAAATAATAATAAAACCCTGCATGTCCCTGGTTCTGTTATTGCTATTTATGAATGTAGACTTAAGGAATTTCAGTGTTTCCGCTAAATAAATATTGTGTATGTGTGTGTGTGATTAATATATATATATATATACACACACACACACACCTGGAACCCTGCTTCAATTTAGTCTTGATTAAAAAATGTACTGAATTGGAAACTGTGTAATAAAGGACGTCTAAATCATGCTGACCCAGAATAGCTCACTCAATCAGACAGTTAGTAAATAAGAGCACAAGAAAGCAGAAGTTACAAGAATTCAAAATTAATTTTATTCTCCAAGGATACATAACCTAGTACTGAAGGCTAGATTCTCATCTCAGTCACTGTGGTGTAAATCTTACTTAATTCCTGAAATGTGAATGGCGCTGCAATTGATTTCAGTGTAACTGAAATCAGAATCTGACCCGGACTCTCCTGCATTATTGGAGTAGGGCCTCGGGTTGGAGTAAATTGGATGAAATTTCCAATATTACTCTAAAACATTTTTATGACCAAACTGGAAATATTTACCAATTACCAAGCATTTACCATTTTCCTATAGTAATAATTAACCAATTTATCAGAATAACTAAGGAATTCAGATTTCCCCCCCAATTACTGAAATTTAAGCAAGTTCAACGACTGCATGCTTTAGGAAAATTTGCTCCAAGGTCTCATCATTTGTGCTTTGGATATAATCCCACCAGGAGTCTCAGAAAGTTCAGAGGTTTGGTTTGGATCATCATGCAACAATTCCAATACCTTTCAGAAACTGACCTGAATATATCTAGAGCAGATGCATTCTGCCACTGAGCATGGGTGTTCTCTTCCCACCTTGGGCTTCTTCACATTAAAATAGTAATAAAAATCATTATAAAAATATAAAAGGACACAGATGTGTAACAAACTAAATGGTGATATTCGAGTAAATTAATGTACTTGTTTTGGTCATTTAGATTTGTTTTTAAAGCACGTAGCCAAGGCACTTAGCATTTGTACAAACTTTAAGATGCACTAAGAAATCAGTGTCATAATACATAAAATAATTCATCTTCTCCGCCAACCACTTCTCTTTCTCCCAGTAAATCACCCAGTGGGCCTGAATCTGATTTCACTCACATGGATGTACATTGAGTTTAACACCATTGGCTTCAGTAGAGTTACTCTTGATTTACACCACTGTGACTTCAGTTGGAATCAGACCTATTGACTCCACCCTGAACAGAAAAACATTCTTTCCCCTGAGCCTTCCCAATCCGCCCACCAAGCAAAATCAGAGAGGAACCCTGACGTGTATTGTAAAGGTTCACCAAAGCTGGCCTTTTTCAGAACAAGAGGGGAAGTCAGTTCCTGACTCTAGGGGTATGTCTGCACAGGGATAAAAGACCTGTGGCACAGCTGTGGCTGGCCTGAGTCAGCTGGCTTGGGCTCACAGGGCTAAAAATCACTGGGTAGAGTTCAGGCTCAGGCTGGAGCATGGGTTCTGGAACCCTCCATCCTCTCAGGCCCAGCCAAGAACCTGAATGTCTACATGGCGATTTTTCAGCCATGGAGCCTGAGCCCTGCAAGCCTGAGTCAGCTGACCCAGCCCGGCTGCAGGTTCTTTATCCCTGTGTAGACATACCCTAGAACTCCTCATAGACAAAGCCCTGGTGCCAGTCTCCTCCCTTTTTAAACAAGGCAGTTGTTAGCTCACGCAATCCCATTGATCACAACTGCAACAGTATCATACAGGGATGGGCGGCATTTCTCAAATCCCAAACTACTTAGGGCTTTATAAGTCAAAACCAGCATCTCAGACTCCCCAAGTCAGATTCTCTGGCCCATTAAATCGGCTTTGCACTGCTCTGGAGACACAAAGCAAATTTAAACTCAGTTTAACTGGCCAGTGGAGAATTCTTTTTACAGGGTCAAGAAATCTACTATTTTAGGGCATATGAGAGGCAGGGAACAATTTATTGCATCTGCATCTGCTGAAGCCTGAGCAGAGGTCAAGGTATGTGGGTGTCACGGAGTGTGGGGGGACACAAGGCCCTGCACCCCCGGCTTCCTGCGATTCACCATGACTCTCAGCCAGCCAGTAAAGCAGAAGGTTTATTTAGACGACAGGAACACAGTCCAAGACAGGTCTTGCAGGCACAGACAACAGGACCCCTCCAATTAGGTCCATCTTGGGGTCCTAGGGACACCACAGCCCCACTGGGGGGTCAGAGCCCCGTCTGGGCTCCCCTCCATTACACCAGCCAGCTCCTGCACCTCTCACTCTCCCCAGCATCTCCTCCCCCAGCCTTTGTTCAGTTTCCCGGCAAAGGTGTCACCTGGCCTCTAACCCCTTCCTGGGTTCTCACGTTACATGCTCAGGCATCTTCCCTCAAGGCCTGTCTCCCATCCCCCGATGCAGACCGTCCCAGCCAACCTCCCCACTCAGCATTCAAAGACCACATTAAGAACTTTCCCAGTTCGTCACAGTGGGTGACTATAATAAGAGTATATTTTTACCAAGAGGCAAATAGAGGAACTAGTACTCAATCTCTGGCCTGCTGCAAGCATACCTTTTCCATATTGTGCAGAGGAAGGGTCAGTAAAAAACTCTGATCATTTGAATAAGTAGTAAATGTCAATGTGAGGGTTGTTTAATAACAAAAATATGCAAAGCGTAAAAGTTACAGCTACTATTCTCTAATGGAGTCTCTGTTCCTGGTGAACGGTGGAATAGTTAGGCCATCTGGTGGCAAGTGGCAAACTGGCAACCTTTGCAATTTCCAAGCAGAAATAAACATGCTGAAGGTTTTTTGTTTGTTTTGTTTGTTTTGTTTTTTTGAGGACTGGATGGCTCAGGGAAATGATAATAGGCTGTAGAGCCCTTCATTTCAAGGTGGCTGGTTTGGAGCCACCTCTGTATAATAGCAACTAAGAATTGTTACAGTCCAATAGCTCTTCAGTTGTCTATGTGAAATGGAGCTCTTGATTGGCCAGTTTCTCCTGGAAAGGTATCCATCATTACAGCTGGCAATCTCAGCAGAGACACAGAGGAGTGACTGGAAACTGAGCAGGACTCTAAGCCCTAGAGATGGTCAGAGTTGAGGCAAATTGGCAGAATAGAGAGTAGAAGCTTACATTGCTACAGCTATTTGTTATGTGAGTAAAGAGAGGACCTCAGCCTCTAGGTCTGTCAATCCATCACCTTTATTAGGATTCGATTCACTCTGATTATTATTTTATACTTCACAAAATAAAGCTGGTGCAAATTCTCATAACTGCACATTTGAAATTCACTTTTCATGACTATTCTGCAGTATTGTCTCAAGATCTGTTGTCTCTGCAAACATGCCTGCCAGTAAATCTAGTCACCAGAATAGCTGCAGAGTATCAGACCCAAAAGGAGAGCACATGGCAGGTGTTAGTCAGTGTAAGTCATGTTTCAGCAAAGCACTTAAGCATGTGCTTAAATTTAATGCTTACGGGCTAAATGCTCAAAAGGAGTTAGGCTCCTAACTTCTATTTAGGCTCCTAACTGCCACTGAAATCAACGGAAGTCAGGAGCCTAATTCCTTTTGAGCATTCAGCCCTAAGTGCTATGCTGAACTGGACCTTCATGCATTACAGGAAGACGTTCAGGTACCACAATGGATGCAATATCACAATCTGCCTAAAATATAAACAAAATTATTTTAAAATGAGAAAAAATATCTACAGAGATTTGGTTTTCATGTTTTTTCCAGTTGTGTCCATAGGAGCCTTTACCATAGCTCAGATTTCTGCAGTGGAGACAAGTCACTGTCTCTATATATTGCCCTTTTGATGAGCATTGCTCCTGAGCTTGTCTCCCTCCTCTTGTGCCGTTCTAGCCTGAGTGTTCTCATTGCTTTCTTGAACAATTTGCCAGACTTGTGACTCACGTTTTAGTCTTATCCAAGTTATAATGTTTATTTCACAGGATGCCCAATTAAATAGTAATTCAATCTGCTGTGAAGTCTTGTTTCCTTCTTCTTTGGTGATTAGTATAACCTGAATAATGTAGCAAGCCAAATATATATATAAATCCGTAAACAACTTCAGCAATGTCTGGAGAGCAATCTGCAACTTTTCACACTACAAAGGGAAAAACTACGAAAATATTAGCCCCGGTCACAATTTCTGACATTCCCAAACCCTCATCACTCTCATGAATGAGAGCGGATTCTATGTTGTGATCTTATTACTTCTTTAAGAATCTGCCTTTTATGGAGCCACCACACCAAAGGGGGAACGTGGGGAGGCACTGGCTTGATGCCACCCCCAATGCATGCTATATCTCTTTATGGAGCATAGTGGATTTTTCACTGTATGTGGTCTTGTCTGACAAGCCACTGTGGAGTAGGGTCAGGGCCATGGCCCCACCCTCCCAACCCATTTTGGAATGGTGCTTTGTGTCCCCCGAGGGGAGTCTGAAGGGACCAGTTCCTGTACTCCCTTGGTTGCAGGGAGTGCAAATGGTCCATGCACACTCCTACAACAACAGAACACCAGTGTAATGGGCAAACACAATCTGGCACTGAATGATCAAAGCACTAAAGCAGCTTTCTGAGTGCACCAACCCTTTGCATGGTGTCCATCAGTTATTCAGCTTCCAAATCACCGCTGACTGACTGCAGGGGAGTACCACTGAATCTCTCCTTAGTATTTACTTTCCTGCCTTCTTTGGGTGTTCTTTTCAGGTGACCTGCTGTGTTGGTGTGTATGGAAGGGGGAAGGTGCAAGAAGTTTCCTCTCCATGCACAGGGATCAGTCCACCTGAAAAAGGGGTGGAGAAGCAGGCACTCTCTCCCTGCAGCCTGGATAACTCAGGGAGGAATGCTGTGATTTAAGAAGGAAGAATTCCCCCATGAGCTCCTGAGTTGACAGTGCCATCCCGTATTTGTCATTACACTGGGCTGTGCGTATGTGGCATAGCTAAGTTCTACATTTGCAGTATTCAGCCTCTATTTTCTAACTTTTCTTTTTGGATTGTGGGGGTGAGGAAGAGTTCTGAGCTTTCATTTGTTTGGCTCTAACATCCCAAAATTCTTTCCCAAAACATTTTCAGTGTGCTTCCCTGAGACTTTTTTTTTACACAGATAGATTAATTGGGATAATTAAATTTCCCTCTGAGTGATCTCTTTGATAAATGGGTCTAGTTAGAACTTTCAATTAAGCACCATGACCTGCTGTGAAGTCAGACTCAGGTGTCATTTACACTAGATCATCTGAATTATTTTATATTTTATTTCTTTCTTCATCTGGTTTCCTTTCTTACCTACATATTAGAATCCCCATTTATCAGAGTGTCACTTTAAAAGGCATGGTCATGCCATTTTTAATATTTGCATTGATGTTTATAATAAGCCTCTGGACTACTGAAACCTAAATCTTTCCGCTTACCATACAGTTTTCCTTCGCTGCAGGTGCTTGCTAATTTGTTATCGCTGGGTTGTTCATAAATTCCAAGTTGTTGGTAAAAAGAATGTGAAAAGAGATGGTTTCAAGTAACAACTTAAAAAAAAAAAAAGATAAGGAACACAACCTTGGAAACAGATAACGTCAAAGTTCAGGTCATTAACAGTAATATGCAAGTCATTCTGGACTTCAGCTAAAGCTAAGGGTTCTGCATTTTTGTATACTATGCACTGTAAGTAAATGTACAACTACTACTTGGAACTTTTGAATTGTTTGGATTACTGATGTTGGGGTATAGTGAATTCTACTGCTCCATTCTAGGCATGTTTGGGGTATAATTTTGTGGTATTTGTATGTTATATCAAGGGCACTTAGAGCACATGAATAGGTGCCCCATTTCAGTGTGTAATTAAAATAAATAAATCTTCCTAATATCTCTTCTTAAGAGCTTGCAATTTTTCCTAATCATATAGCTATAGGTATATAGATAGATAGTGTTAGGCATAAAAAGAGATGTATATGTATCTGTGTGTATACACACTAAAGAACAAGAGGTCCACCAATTAAATTAAAAAAGCAAAAATAATCTGACAAAAGGATTTTTTTTGTTATTATTACACAATAGGTAATTAACCCGTGGAACTCTCTGCAATAGATAATATTGAAGAGAAGAGCTTACTAGACTCCAAAAATGAACAGACATTTATAGGAGTAGTAAGAAACCATCCACAGGTACCCTAGCTAGGATAACATTTATAAGGGTTACCAACCCACACACTTCAAGATATAAACCAACCACTAATTATCTGGGGTTGGAAGAATATTCCTCCCCACCCCCAGATGGGGGGTGGATAGGAATATTGTAAAATATATTGTAAAATTGTCCATTTGGATTTTTACACCTCCCTCTGAAAAATCTTGAAATGACCATTGAAGCCAGGATGCTGGATAGAGGGACTACTGGTCTGATAACCATGTGGCAATTCCTACATTCTATGCTTATAGGTATCTTAAGTATCTCTCTTTCCCCCGCCTTCTGTCTCCTCTAATACTATGTAATTTATAAGATATGTATATAATGTATATTGTAATTTATCTAGTATATAATTGTATATGTTTATGGTCTAAACTTCTGGGCTTGGCCTCTATACAACCAATTAAATTAAAATTCTCCACATGCCAGAGTTAGTTTAACATGAATTAAATCATCCCACTGCACTGTTTTCTTAGAATTTCAAAGAATTTTCTGCCATTTGAAGACATGCTCTCTCTCCACATATGAATCTAAATGCAGTCAGACCTCAGATTGTCTGTATGGCGCAAAGGATATTGAATGGGTTCTGACATCTGAGAGTTTGGATAATTGACAAAAATTTCAATGCAATTAATATAAGTTAAGGAACATGAATTCATTGCAAACAAATTAGGTTTTGTGGAATATCAAAGTTTGACTGTAAATTCAAATGTCACATCCCTTTTCTCTCACCAAAACAACCAACAAGTCCTCATGCATCCAATACAGATTTGTTATACTGAGGACATGTCTAATTGTTTAAACTGTTAATATAAATATGACTAATGCAAAATAATATAGATTTAGGATTAAAAAATGTGACCACGGTAGACAAATACATGAACTATTAATGAGAGAGCATTATGTGATTAATATTTATCCAACAGTTTCTTTCTTTGAAGCACATCTTGCTGTCCTATAGGATTGTACTGTAGGGGGAAAATGTACCTGACTCCTCCTTTTGCTACTGGGAGCTCTGTGCATACCTCTCCATGTGATGCATAGAACAATTTAGCTGTTATTGCTCTGAGGAGGAGAGAACTTGAATAGCAGTGGCTTTGGAGAGCAAAATAAAAAGAAACCTGCTAAGGGCATTTGAAAATACAGTTGCTGTATTTTTTCTTCCTAAACATTGCTGCAGTAAATAACTGCTCTAAGATTTCTCTTTACATACGTGACATGAAAGGGATAAGAGCATGACTTGCATCAGAATCCATTCAAAACTGATGTTTGAGTATCAGTCCTGCTCCCAAACCATCCCTTTCCGCCTGCTTCTGGCCTAGTTGGGAGTGTTTTGAGCAGGATTTTCCGCTGGGTGAAGGAACCCAGGCGGCTACTGACATGTTGGGCCTGTGGGCAACGAGGCCACATGCAGTGGACATGCCCAGGCCCGACGTGGAGGGTCCAGGTCAGTCCCAACGAGAGGGTGGGACCCCAGATGGACCACGAGAGGCCCACAGAAGCAAAGAGGCGAGGAGCCTGCTGGAGCTGCCATACACCGGGCCACATTAGGAGGCACTGCCCTCTCAAGGGAACTGAGGGGCGGCTGAAAGAGGTGCCTGGGGGCCCAGAAGGGCCAAATCTGGAGGAGGTGGCGAAGGCAGCAACTGGGACGGAGGGGACCCTGGGGGAGGTCGGGACCCAGACTGTCGCCAGGCAGAGGTGCAGCCCAGGGTAGGCAAAGGCAGCAGGTCCAAACCTCCCTTGCCGATGATGAGTGGTATAGACTGCAGTCTGCCCCAGTGAGCGGGGGCTAGATGGTGACTGGCACTAGCCACTGATGCGAAGTGGGGATAGAGGGTTGGGGTTTCCCCTCCATGGGAGACCCAGAGAGAGGGGATACTACCAGGAGAAGTAGGCACCGGGGTCCGGGAGGGACACGGGGGGGCAGTGGCAAGCGGGACATCAGCCAGCAGAGGGTGCTCCGGAGCTGTAGAGCTAATTCCCAGGACGACCAGCAGGAGGCACCGTGCCGGTGAGTCATCGCATTGCTACAGAGCCTTATGTGAAACACCCATTTTTGAAATCTTGGTCTTAGATTATTTCTTTACTTCTCATTTGTTTAATGTTTTGCTAATTAAAATGATATGCACCAAAGTGTTTTAAATACATCACCCCTTCAACAAAAGGCCACGTTGTACAATACAAGGTCCTCAGGAGTTATACACATCCTACTGCCGGTAGGTCAGGAGCAAATTTGTACTAGACTCTACTGCATCTTGGCTAAGGCTTTGTCTATACTAGCACTTTTATTGGCAAAACTTTTGTTGGTCAGGGGTGTGAAAACACACCTGACTGACATAAGTTTCACCAACAAAAGTATTGGTATGAATAGCGCTATGTTGGTGGGAGATGCTCTCCAGGCAGCATAGTTACTGCTGCTTGGTGGGGGTGGTTTAATTATGCTGGCAGGAAAGCTCTCTCCTGCCAGCACAGAGCAGCTGAATAGGAGACCTTACAGCAGTGCAGCTGCTGTGCTGCTGTAAGGTTTGTAATGTAGACATAGTCTTAAATGCCTGTGTCAAATTACTAACTTGTACACTGTTGGGAGGTCTTATCTGGTGACTGAAAACATGTGGTCTAGGAATCATTAAACAATTCTCTATGAAATATTGGGCAAACAAACCAAGAAGTCTCTAACAACATGTGTTCTATACAATAATGAACAACTACAAAAATGCATTTCCCTAGTTTTATTCATAGCAAGGAAATGTATATCAACAACTTGGTTCAGACCATCCACCAATTTTTCATCTTGGAGATCCAGGCTATTAAAATTTTATTATCTGAAAAAGTACAACCACAGGCAAGAAAGAGACAACAAAATTTTCTTTTTTGAGAAGCCCTATCCTAAGTATGCAAATATGGGGAACTGGACTGGGATGCAGGAGACTAGGGTTAATTCCTACTTCAGCCTCACACTTCCTATGTGACCTGGTGCAAGTTGATTAATTTAGCAAGTTCCCCATCTATAAAATGGGGGTGTGCTTTCCCACCTAAAATCCATTAATGATTGTGAGGTTATTTGAAGGCCCTACAAGCACCTAGATTCAATATAGGACCTTCCAAAGAAAAATTATCCAACAGAAGTGTGCCTGCTTCTTGATTGTTTTCATCAGCATGTGTTGTCCTTATTCCCAATGTTTAATTTATTACAAAATATTAAAGGATTTTTGTGCATGTTTGGAAGGTGTAACTGGGAGAGGAACAGCAGGGAATAAAATGTTCTCTGTATTACATGATTAATAACATAATGGGTAAAAGAGAGAGTATCTTGGCATTTGACAGAGACAATAAATATGTGCCTTCCATTCTGATCTATATAGTGTATCACATACCCAATACATTCTCAGGCATGATCTGTCTCATGCATTACTGTCTGCCTATTGTGTCTGCTTTGATATCAAGAATTCATGTAATAAAGATTGCAAAAATTCTCCAGATACATCCAAGTCACACAAATGAGCCATGTACACATATTTCCTGAATTAAGTGTCATCATCCAATGATCATTGTGACATCCTAAGAAATGCTGTGTTAAAGCTTTATAGTTAAACAGTATCAGTCTCTAACCCCTCACAGAGTCATCATTTTCAACCCTATTTCTTTACTTTCCTATACATCTAACTTCCTTGAGTATGTAGTCTTCAGTCAGATTTTTGCCTATCAAAAACTGAGTGCATGACCCACTTAATCCCTGTAAATCTGGGTTACTGAATCTGTACCGCTTTAAGGTCTTCAGTGATTTGCTTCTCTTTCCTCAGGTTTAATTTTATTTGACTTACTGTATCTGCAAACTCAGTACCATTGATCAAAGCATTCTCATTGATCAGCTAGTCTGTGTTTGTGTTTCAGTGCCTTGTGCTACACTTATTCATGTCATATTTAACCGTCCATGTTATTTCTAAAGGGTGCCCTTCCTGTTTTCTCTTATGCTTTGCTGATGGATATCTTTCAGGGTTCTGTTTGGGGACACCTGTTGATTTCTTTTTCTTAGCATCCCCTTTGGGAAGCTAAGGATAACGTTTTCATCGGTGATATTCAGAATTATTTTTGTTTTCTAATGCTGTCTATGGGTGTGTTATGCAACATCTGGTTGTTATCACACAATGGAAATGTCTTCCTTTTTCTTATCTTAATTACCGATTGAAAAGTTGGAACTTTCAGGATAAAAGGCACTAAATAAATGCGAGATATTTTATTATCACTATAAATATGGAAAAAAAACAAAATCTTGTCTTTGTCCTTCGATATTTCTGCACAATGACTTAATTTCCATTCCTAAGAGTTTGATTCTTGCACTGTTTATGTAACATTTCTGACATGGAATCTGGAATTCATTGCTGATTGCAACCTGTCTTATTACTATACTTGAGTAATTCAGTGTTGTCAGCATTTGTCTTGTATTCCTAAAATACACAGGCTGAGATTCTGTGCTGTGCCTCCAATGCTGAGGAGGCTTTAAGCAACCTTTGTGTACTCTGGATTCTGGGCCACTCCCAGAAACTACTTTAATTCATGTCAACCTCCAGAGGCTACCTAAGGACATAAGAATGGCCATACTGGATCAGACCAATGGTCCATCTAGCCCAGTATCTTGTCTCTGACAGTGGCCAATGCCAGGTGCTTCAGAGGGAATGTACAGAACAGGCAATCAGAGGCTAAGGACACCCAGAGCAGGGGTTGCATCTTGGCTAATAGCCATTGATGGACCTCCATGGACTTATCTAATTCTTTTTTGAACCCCAATATAATTTTGGCCTTCACGACATGCTCTGGCAACGAGTTCCACAGGTTAACTTTGCGCTGTGTGAAGTACTTCCTTTTGTTTGTTTTAAACCTCCTGCCTATTAATTTCACTGAGTGACCCCTGGTTCTTGTGTTATGTGAAGGAGTAAATAACACTTCCTTATTCCCTTTTTCCACCTCAGTCATGATTTTATAGATCTCTATTATATTGCCTTGTAGTCGTCTCTTTTCCAAGCTGATGAGTCTCAGTCTTTTTAATTTCTCCTTATATGGAAGATGTTCCATACCTTTAATCATTTTTGTTGCCCTTCTCTGTACCTTTTCCAGTTCTAATATATCTTTTTTAAGATGAGGTGACCAGAACTGCATGCAGTATTCAAGTTGTGGGTGTACCATGGATTTATATAGTGGCTTTATGATATTTTCTATCTTATTATCTATCCCTTTCCTAATGGTTCCTAACATGCTGTTAGCTTTTTTGACTGCTGCTGCACACTGAACAGATGTTTTCAGAGAACTATCCACAATGATGCCAAGATCTCTTTCTTGAGTGGTAGCAGCTAATTTAGATGCCATCATTTTGTCTGTATAGTTGGGAATGTTTTCCAATGTGCATTACTTTGCATTTATCAACAGTGAATTGCATCTGCCATTTTGTTGCCCAGTCACCCAGTTTTGTGAGATCCCATTGTAACTCTTCACACTCTGCTTTGGACTTAAGTATTTTGAGTGAGTTCAGAGCAGCCCAGAATCTCCCAAAGTGCTTTGTGCTATGGCTCCATCACCTGGCATGCACTGGTGTATATGGGCCAGTGAAGAGAGCAGAATCCCTCCCACAGTTTTTAGATGCTCTCTGCTGCTAAAACATTGGTTCAAGCCATCGTAGGCACTGACTCTGTGGGTTCTCTGGAGATGGAGCACCCCTGGAAAAAGAAATAGTGGGTGCTCAGTACCTACCAGCCACCCGCCAATCAGCTGCTTGGTGGCAGGCGGAAGGCGCTGTGGGGAGGGAGCGGATTGGTGGTGGAAAGCGGTAGAGCTGGGGGAGAGAGCAGAGTGGGAGCGGGAAGAGGGAGTGAGGGCAGGGAGCACTCAGGGAGGGGGCAGAGTAGGGACGGGAAGAGGTAGAGGAAGGATGGGGCCTTGGGGGAAGAGACAGAGTGTGAGTGGGGCCTCAGGGTGGGGGAGGGGGGGTGGAGCTCCCACCCAGAAATATGAAAGTTGGCTCCTGTGCAAATCATAACAAATGAGCATTTATATGCCTGTCAGTCTTTAAAATACTTTACCCCACATGCATTCTGTAACTTATTAGGTTGTCATCTTTTTATAGATTGGGGAACTGAGACAAAGAGGCACCCATTTTTAGATGCCTACCTTTACACACCCATGGCTGAAAATGTGATTGCCAAGGGCCATGGAGGAAGTTTAATTTAGAGTCAAAATTAGAAACCAGGGATTCCTGTTTTCTAGGTCTGTTCTCAGATTGCTGGACCCTTCCTTCACTCCTTCCATTTATTTGTATTACATTTGGACTATTATAATGATCATTGCCTACTTCTCTATCGATAGTCTGAGAGTGAAAAGTTGATCTATCCTTGTCATTCACATGTTACTTCATTATGGCCTCATGTACCTGTTGGTTACCAATATAGCTGAGAATTAGGTTGTTAGAACAGTTCACTGTTCAGTGCAAAGAGAATGTGGCAGGGACTGAGGATCTGGCTTTATTGCTTTAACTAGAGGCAGGAAAAAAACCAAACATTTTCAAGCCTCCTTATACACTACAAAGAGGGGAGGGGGGAAGGCCACAAGCCCATTTTCTTTCTCCCTGGGAAAACAAAAATAAAAAGAAACTACAAGTTTTTCTGGTATTCAAAGTGTCTTTTCCCACAAAAAAAAGGGATCTAAATAGTTTTCATTTAAAGTGTTTTTGGCCAACAATAACATCAGAACCAAAGCATTTCACATTATATTTCTGTCATTTGTTCAGTTACCCACCGTATTAGCCTCCTGTCATTCAATGAGTGCTGCCTGAGCAGACTCCTGACGCCCAAATAGAACCCCATTGAAGTCAATGAGGCTCTATGCAGGAGCAGAGGTCCCTCCTCATACTATTGCCTCAAAGAGCTTACAATCTAACTAAGACGGGATAGAGCAAGTGGATACAAACAGACTGGGAAATACAAGGAAACAGTGAGACAACTGGTCAGCATGATAGGCTGTGGTATCAGTGCACCAGTGGCCTAATGATTGTCAAAATGTGTAGGCGTCACAGCAAAGGAGTGTTTTAAGGAGGGATTTGAAGGAGGATAATGAGGTAGCTTTGCAGATGTTTACGGGGAGCACCTCCCAAGCATGTGGGGGAGCATGGGAGACAGCCTTGAAAATTTGACAAGTGGGGAGGCAGGCATTGTGGGCTGCTCCGAGGCAGGAGTCAACATTTTGATAGTAAATGAGAGACTAGAGGTAGGCGAGGGACAAATCGTGAAGGCTTTGAAAGTGAACACAAGTAGTTTATGTTTGATGCAAAAGAGAAGGGCGAGCCTGTGGAGGGATGCAAAGAGCGGGGCTTCCGTGGTCAAAATAACGAGGTAGGGAAATGAACTTTGCAGCAGCATTCTGAATGGATCTGTGCAGGACAAGATGGCATGTGTCATGGCCAGAGAAAAGAATATTGCAGTAACAGGGATATGAGATGAGGAGAGCCTGGATGAGAGCTTTAGCTGTGTGGATGAATAGACAAGGCCACATCTTAGAGATGTGATGCAGAAAAAAATAGATGAGATTTAGCCATATCTTGGATGTGAGAGCCTAGAAAGAGGTCTGAGCAGAACACGACACCCAAGTTATAGGCCTGAGTAACAGGCAGGATGGTGATGTTGTCCACAGTGATTGAGAAAAGTGTGGGGGGAGCCGGAGAGGGGGAGATCAAGGAGAAGGCTTAGAAGGATCAGGACCCCCCAGGTATTTGCATCCCCCACAAGGCCAGCTCTACCTTTTTTGCTGCCCCAAGCGGCGAAGCAAAGGGGAAAAAAAAAAAAAAGCGGCCGCCAAAGTGCCGCCGAAGAAGGAGGAAAAAAAAATCGGAGTGCCGCCCCAAGAACGGACGGAGTGCCACCCCTTCAGATTTGCCATCCCAGGCACCTGCTTCCTTAGCCGGAGGGCCTAGATCTTGATCATATGCACTCATAGGTTTGTGTTTGTCTAGTCTGGCTCAGAAAATATGAACCTTTTCACCCAGCTCTAGTAATAACTGTACAGGCTGTACACAGTTCTGTACTCTATTCCTGGAATAAGATTACCAGTAAGATTAAGGCCTCTGGTTGTGAGGAGATTTCACAGGATTAAATGTTATCCAGTCTACTTCTGAAACAGAGAATAAAATACAGGAAAGGACACTGCATTATATTACTGAAAACACTAGAGGCTGCTGGGGACAAGTACCTGTAATTAAAAATTGAACGGTTAAAATATAGGGGGGAAAGCAAGTAAGTGGGAAAAGCATAGTCAGGCCTACAATTCTCATATGCCACCAGAAGAGGGCACTCATGTCCTTTTTCTGGTTCAAGAGATTTAAATCGAGATTTCCCTGGATAACATTTTCCAGGCATAAATCAAAACCAAAGGAATAACCTTTGATTTATCATTCCTAATGGAGATGTACATCATATTGGCGTGTCATCACATTTCAACATTGGCCATTATGATGCCAATCATATAGTAATTTTCTTCCATGTCATAATCAGTGATGAAGGTGTACATTTCCGTTCAGCACAATTAGGTTTTCCTGTTACTTAATGGTAGCGGAGGGCACTAGGCAGCATATCTACTTATGCTGCTTCTAACTCCTTCATGACCTGGCTTTTCTAAAATCATATGCCAGCTGCCATTGCCCCACTACCAGTGTCCTGTACTTAAATGTCACCTTTGCTCATACAGTTGAAAAATATATTAATTATTATTACAAACTGCAGAGGTGTAGTTGTCAAAATACTGGTTAAGTACACACTATCAGAAAACACCCGCTCTTACCATTTAAGAGCAATTCGGTGCCCTAGGTGAAGTTAGTTGGGGGCTGTCTGTCAACATAACATTGTCCACAACACAAAACCACCTTGTTAGCAGGCTGAGCAGAGAGACCAAGGTCTGAATGGGCGTGGAGAGCAAACTAGCTTCCCAACCTTAGAGATGTCCCTCCAGGTCAGGTTTAAACAACGGTGGCAGAGGAAAACGGTGTATTGCTGTGGTTCATGTTGAAACTCTTCCACTGGTAAATGACTTCTGTCAGTTTTGTGTCGAAGGCACAGAACTGGGCCTCAGGAGATGTGGGTGCAGTTCCTGTCTCTGCCACAGACTTCCTGAGTGATTTTGGGCAAGTCACATTAGGCCAGATTTTCAAAGGTCTTTAGATGCCTTAAGATGCAGATAGGTGCCCAGTAAGATTTTCAAAAGCATCAACGGGCCTAACTCCCACACTGGTACAATGTAAGTTGGACATTTCACTAAGTCCTGTTTTCACCTTTAGGTGCCTAAAGACCTTTGAAAATCTGAGCCTTAATTTCTCTGTGACTAGAGTCTCCCTCTGTCAAATTGAACTATTAATACTGCCTTATTTCCAGAGGGTGTTGTAAGGATAAATTAACATATACTCCGGTGATGGGGGTAGATATATAGAGCAGCAGAGCCAGATCCTTTAACCAACACAAAATTCACAACCTCTTTAAAAAACACCTGGACTTTAAAATGATCATGTATTTTCACATGTTAGAAAGGCAAAGATTCAGGTGATCCACTAGACACTTTGGGCTTACTGAGTACAGCTTGGGGTTTTATGTTGTGCCCTGAGTACATTAGCTGAACACTGTAGTAAGGGTGACACTATGGGCCACTGGAGTCGGATCATGGAGTCACCTGGTAAGCAAATAAAGTGCTGTTTAAATGTCACCTGCCTCCTCCTGTTTCAGGCTACATTTGAATGGGTCAGCAATTAGCAGGCACCACTCTCAGAGGCAAGTTACATTACGAACTGGGGGTAAGAGCCACAAAAGCTATTAAGCAGGGGTGTCATTTCAGAATAAGTCAGAGGAGAGGTGTATGCAAATGTAGCATCAAACCTTTATTTTCTGGGACATTGTGCTTGTAAAGGATTCCAGTTTAGATCTCCTTGTCATTAGACAGTCAGATGTAAGCCCATGACAGCAGAATAGTGGAAAAGATTAAGGAGGAAGTTGTGCCAAGAAGATGCCAAGTGGTGCAGTTTGGAGGGTCACGTGAAAGCAATGGGAAGGGTTTCTGGAAGGTGGGATCAGGCAGCTAATTGCAGTTTATCCATAGCCCCAGAACAAACCCTTCAGGATGCACAAGAAGGAAAAAGCTGCCCCGTTTGTGCCCAGCTTGACAGCCTGCACCATGACAGGCTGCATCTCTGCTACCCATGTTTGCATCCCTCTTGGCCCTCCACACAACATCTATGTCCCCCTCCTTTCAACATTGCTCCCCTCCTTCCACCCAGAAGGAAAGCGCCCCTTTTCCACCTCTATCAGTGTCTCTCCCGTGTCCTCAGAGCCACGGAATTTGCTCCTCCCTGCCCACCTGCACCAGGAAAGAGTCACACGAGCAGGCTGTGAACATGGGTCCCCGCGGGGGGGGCTGGGGGAGGGCAGGAGCCTTCTGGCTGCACTAGCACTGCAGCAGGTGCACGCAGTCAGCAGCTGGAGCACAGATCTCTTAGCAGCTCTGTGAGCATCAGCGGAGCGGCAAGCTTTGCAGCGGGTCTGCCCGGGGGATTAATTGTCCCCAGCTAACGACACCCCTGGGGTTCAGAGCGGTAGTTAACCATCAGGTCCACTGTCAACAGCGTAAAACCTTCTGTCCGGAGCCTGAAGCGGCATGATTTATAGGCACATCAAAGCCCATAAAAGCCAAGCAGCTGCCTCCCCCTTGGCTCATGATGGGAGAGAATGAGTGGGAAATGGCAGAGCAGCAGCTAAGGCCCCTTTCATTCTGAGGGAGAAGAAATGGGAAGGGAGTTTAATCCAAAATATTTGCTCTGTTTTAACCCAAGCCCAGGGATCTTCCCAGCGTAGCTAGCTCGGATATTGTCAGTTCCCTCTGTGCACGCCTTAAAGCCTTGCACAGAGAACATCATCAAGCGTCTCCCCCTGCGTTTGCTCCATGGAAGTTACCAAGTCTGGCTGCAGCAAAGCTCACTATTAACCCCTTAGTACCACGGCTTATTCCCCATCCGAAGCATGGCCCACCCGACCGCAGGCCCTAAGGCTAGGTCTACACTACAGCGGACTTCCGACCTAAGATACGCAACTTCAGCTACGTGAATACCGTAGCTGAAGTTGCATATTTTAGGTCGGCTTACCTGGCGGTGAGGACGCGGGAAAGTCGACCGCTGCCGCGCTGCCGCCGACTCCGCTACCGCCTCTTGTCGAGGTGGATTTCCGGAGTCGACGGTAGAGCCATCAGGGATCGATTTTACCGCGTCCTCACGAGACGCGGTAAGTCGATCCCCGATAAACCGATTGCTACCCGCCGGATAGGCGGGTAGTGAAGACGTAGCCTTAGTCAGTGGTTCTCAACCTGCAGCCTGCAGGCCACTTGAGGCCCAATCAGCACACAGCTGCGGCCCATGTGACATCCTCAGGGCCATAAAGGTAGTATATATATATTGCGTGGATGCAGCCCACATAACACACAGAGAGCTGCATATGCGGCCAACAATGTTAAATAGATTGAGACCCACGGCCCTAAGTTATCGATCGGAAGGCAGAGCCCTCCTCTCTCATCACAAATTAACCCGCTTGCAGTTTAAAACTCATGGGGCAGGGTTTTTTCACATAGTGGGGGTGGGTAGAGATGGGAGGCTGGGTTGCAGGTGCACTCTTCTGGGGAAACACCTGTTCTACCCCAGCAATCTGGAGAGACACCAGCCAGCCCGGGGCCCAGCCCCGGTTTGCGATCACCCCTTTCAAAGTTGGGTTTCCAAACTGAGTGACGGTGAGTGAAAAACCAATGAGCGCTCTGCCTGCACTGCTTGCCGAGGAGAGGGCTTAACGCTTTGTCTGCCTGGGACTACCCGCTCCTGTCTTTGAAGAAAGCCGGGGCTGTCCGCCTCTCACCACGCCAGTGGGGAGAGAGAGCTGGCAGTGGTTAGTGCTTTGTCTGAACCCAGGCAGAACATCGCAGATTGCAATTCCCTGTAGGGTGGCAGGCAGGGAGAAGGCAGCCTTACTAGCTCTGCCAGCTCTTTTAATACTGCTTGGCTCAGTCTCCCAGCAATTAGGGAAGAAACCCAAGTGTGTCTCACTTGTGAAGAGACTCACACGTGTGGGGAATGATACAATTTATGTGCAGAAAACTGGTGGAATTTCATCTACATGGTAGGAGTCCCCCAAAAGTCTGAACCCCCCCCCCCCCCGGACTGCAAGAAAGAGGGAGGGGAAATAAAGAGGAAGGGCTTGAAGAAGCAGAAGATAGGGAAGAGAATGCAGCTTAGGAGAGAAGGAAGAGGAAGGGAACAATAAAAGTCTGGTGAAGGAAAAAGGAAGAGACCCATAACAAAGGGCAGTCCTAAATAGGAGATAAAAGGAGAATGGAAGTCAGAAGATCAGGGGTGAGTTCCTAGCTCTGCACCAGGCTGCCTGAAGAGCTTGAGCAAATCATTTAGGGCTTGACTTTGAGAAGAGCTGAGTACTGGCAAACTCCAGTTGAAGCTGGAAGGAAGGACTAGGATTAGGGTGAGTACCTCAGTACCTCATCTGCAAAATGGGGATAATAATCTTTCTTTTCTCTCATCCTGAGTCTGATTTGTCTGTTTAGATTGTAAAAACGTCAGAGTGTGGACCGTCTCTGTCTCGTACAATGCCTAGTACATTGGGGCTCCAATCTCTGTTGAAGTGTCTAGATTAGTGTAATAGAAATAGTAAATAACACTCATAAGGTAATAATGGGCAGAGAAAAGTGGAATCGGAAAAGTGCCTTGAAGAGATAGAAATGGAAGGTTTAATGAATAAATATTATAGAAAAATGGATTGAGGAGAAACTGACAGAGAAAAAGAAACTGCATGAATGAAGAGGATAAGGAAAGAGAAGGAAGAACTCACAGGAGGGAAAGCCAAAGGGTCTGATTCTCCACTCTTAATATCCTATTTTGACACTGATGTAATGGACTGTGTTCAATGTAGTTATACTGGCCTAGAATTGGAGCAACAGAGAGAATCAGGCCCATGGAGCTAGATTTTCAAAGGCCAATTAATGGCGGATAGCATAGAACAAGCTGACCATCCTCAGACAAAAAAAATATATATATATATATATATATATATATATATAAATAAATGCAGGCATAATACTTATGAAAAGAGACATGCCAAATAATGCAGGCACAATGCAAACAGCACTTGGGTATTAACTACACAGTGGGTGGAGTATACGTGTGCCTGTGTCTGTAATACTTTGCACTTTGTTTTAATTATACTCGAAGGACATATTTTTCTTAGGAGCATGATTTGATGACCCAACACAAGGAAAGTCAAGGAGTGAGGTTCAGGAGGGTTTATTGTAAACAAATGCACGGGATTAATGCAAATGAGAGCAGTACATTCCATTACCTCACCTATTAAACACAAGAAAATCCTTATGGTGCAGTTATATTGTTCAAGGGCCTTGGTTTAGCGATAGTTAAAACAATTAGAAGCTACCAGTCAATTCATGGACCATATGGGAAGGCCTGAGCAAGAACTAACTTGGAGAATCAGAGGGGTTTCCCTTGGACTGATTGCAAACACAAGTTGGGGCATTGACTGGGGGAGCTGTGTTTATTTGAAGCATACAAGACCAGAAAACCTGAGAAGTATTGGTGAGTATGATCTGGGAGGGAGTCGAGAGCAACCTTTTTTTGGGGCGCAGGACTGTCTGGAAAGCAGGCTTGGATTGTTCCTACTGTGTTCAGGGAAACAGGACTTTATGTACATTCTTTGTAAGTAAACAGGATTGCACCAAAGAAATACCCAACTCTCAATCAATTTCTCTTCCTAATGGAAAAAACCTAGCAATGTTGCCAATATTGGCTAAGTGCTCAGGCCAAGGGGCAACAAATATTAAAAGCCACATTGGCAAGCTACTTCAAATTTAAAAGCTGAATTCCTGCCAGGGAATCTAGTTTATTTCCCAGCAAACCAAACATATCAGTTTGTCTTCTTGACTCAGGAAAAACTTCCTGATTTTACTGTTGTCAGGCAAGCTTGGAGGTTGTACCTCTGTTTACAAACCCAGAGAATTGTGTTCCTTCCAATACCTACCAGAACTAAGCTGCAGACACAATTTGGACTGAAAAGTTGCTGGTTTGTGATTGGATTTAGATTGCTGTTCTTATGTGTATCTATTGGCATCAATATGGAAAATATCTCAACATTTTCTGCTCCTTTCTGTATGCCTTTAAGTTATGTACTCAACTCTCTGAAAATATCAGGCAAATTGATCCTTATTGTAAATCCAGGGACCTCAATGGTATAACATCAGGGTGAATATGGCATAGTGCCTTTTAACTGCACATCCCTTATGTGCCTCCTCCTATGTGTCTTCTGAGCCATATCTGGTTTGTTCATTGGCAAACCAAGTTTTAATAGTAAACTTCAAAAGGTAGACAGGTTCAGACTGAGTCAAATAAGTATGTAAAAGATGTTTATCCAAACTTCTTCAGTTTGCAAAACAGCGCCAGAAATCTTGCAAGAATGGAATCCTTCATAAGAGAAATATACCATAAAACAGAAAAGTTTGCACAGTACCAAACATGAGAGTTGTGCCCAGAAGGCACATTTACTGAACTGAGGCCCAGATTGTCAAACAATTGACTTATGCTGATTTACCCCAGCTGAGTGTTTATTGCCTTCGACCTTGCATCAGTGTCATCCTTTGGCACCTCAGGAATTTACGACATTTCATTTTGTAATGGAAACTATAGAGTATGGCCAAGGAATTATATGGGAGGGGGCTTATTGGAAATAAAACACAAATACTGGAAGGATTGTAACTTTCATCTTTTACTCCAAAGGAAGTAAATGAGAATCACTTCCAATAATTAGCAACCATGTCCACAATAGCAGCACTATTACATCTTGCTGTTCATAAAATGTGGAATCAAAATATTCTGCAGCTTTTTCAGGTTAGGCAGATCCAATATTTTGTAGATCTGGTGGCAGGTGCTCATATTCAATTTACTGAGTGACTGGGAAAAAATATAAAATGGAAGTACCAATTCGTGGAAAATCTTTATTTTTCTGGATGAATGAGCTACCTCCTCAACAAAACCTGTAGGAAATCAAAGCAGTTTTGTCTACAAGAGAATGAGGAGGAAATTGAACTTTATAATATTTGCTATGGTTGGTCCCACTTTCTTGGAGTGTGCATCTCTTTCTCACTCAGACAGTATACATTTGGATTAACTGCACTGAAGTCAGTGGAGGCACTAGTGTAAAAGCAGTTTAGGGAAGAGGAGAATGAGGCCCTTTGACTCTCTTCTTAATATGATATGATATATGGTACTAGTGAATCACACTAGTTGTGAATGCCATTCTCAGCCTCCTTGCTTTTATTTTCAAGTATTTTTTGGTGGTGCTCTTATTAAAATTGTACAGTTTTGTGGCTGAAGGCTTGGATTGAGTTATATCTAATAGGACTAGAGAAGGACCTAAAATGTGAACCTCTTTGCATTTCTCTGGAAGGATTCAAAATCCCCAGATTTGAACCTGCTCTTACGAGGTTTAATTCTAGATCAGTTCAAAGAACAGAAGAGACCTAAATTCCTGTTTGTGGTTTGGATGTGGGTGAAATCTTGCAAGAACATCTGATGATGAGATTTCATGATTTTGTGAGTGATTGGAAGTAAAAGAAGGTAGGCACTCAGGGAATGTTGATTGGAATAGCTTCCCAGTCATAGATTATGGCAGAAAGGACTTGGCAATCAGGTAAAGTAAGGAAAGTTAGAAACATTAGTTTCGATGAAGCATTGAGAATGAGACAGGGAGTAGGAGAAAAGGGGTGTAAGATTATTTAGACTGTAACCTCTTCGGGGCAGGGATGGCCTGCTACTTTGTGTGTGTAAAGTGCTTAGCACAATGGAGCCCTTAGTCACTACTGTAATAAACACGATTAATAATAATGAAAGGTGAGCCCAGAGTTACGCAGCTAGATGCTGTTCTCAAGCCATACCAGTGTAAAGCTTGAGTAAAGCCACTAAAGCAAATGGATTTACACTGCACTGATTCAGCTAAGATCAGAATCTGGCCCACTGAGTGTTTTAAAACATGAAGATGAGAAGATTGAGTTGAATTCAGAAGAGTGGACCCAGTGCAGAGATTTGAAGGTAAGTGGGGGTGGGAGGAGAGGGGAAATATATATGATATGGGCAAAAGAAAAAGCAATTTGGGGGCAGTGTTTTGGACAGATAAGAAGGGATAACAATTAAGAGAAAGCCATTCAAGTTGTCAGGGAGGGAAATTACTAGGCAGGGGTCGGCAACCTTTCAGAAGTGGTGTGCCGAGTCTACACTCTAATTTATTCACTCTAATTTAAGGTTTCGTGTGCTGGTAATACATTTTAATGTTTTTAGAAGGTCTCTTTCTATAAGTCTATAATATATAATTAAACTATTGTTGTATGTAAAGTAAATAAGGTTTTTAAAATGTTTAAGAAGCTCCATTTAAAATTAAATTAAAATGCAGAGCCCCCAGGACCAGTGGCCAGGACCTGGGCAGCGTGAGTGCCACTGAAAATCAGCTTGCGTGCTGCCTTCGGCACGCATGCCATAGGTTGCCTACCCCTGTGCTAGCACATAACCAAAGTTTTAGTAATGATGATAGATCTTCAGCTAGTTTAAATGGATATAGCTTCTTTGAAGTCCATGGAGTAACATCAATTTACACCCACTGAGGATCTGGCCCACAGTTTTTAAACTGGTTTAAGGTCTTCCAGGAGAAAAGCTGATATACAATATAAGCTACTATTACTATCCTCAGTATGTCAATTGATCTTAAAGTGCTAAAGCGTTACTCAGCTTTCTCTTCATCCACACTGAATTTCTTCTTCAAGCTATAAAGAGCAATCTGTGTTTTCTTACTCAATACTCTCATTAATTCCGGTGATTTTGAAAGGGGAGCTCTAGCATGTGGCAGGGGAGGCCAGTAAAGATTATTATGCATTCTTAATTTCCTTTTCAAGATTTTAGATGTGATGATAAATATTTTTTCCCTGTTGGGATGAAGTGTAGCTGAAAGCTTTCCCTTTACACACCACATCCCACATTATTGCCTACGGGTATCACCATTATTTTGCAAGGTGAGGAATTCTTTCAGTGGATCAGCCATTTTACTGCGTGTGTGGGCCTGAGAGATAAGGAAGCAGCATTCTATCCTTGAAAAGAAAGGATATGCTTCTGAGCAGCGTGTGTGCATCTCTGTGAGTGTGTTTCTCTCCGCTTGTCATTTATTAACTTCCACACGTGATATACACCATATCTTTTGTGGAGGTCCAAGAGCCTGTGTGCTGTGTAAGGGCTTGATCCTGCACCATTGACATCAAATGGAAGTTGTGGCATTTATTTTAATGACAGCAGGATTGGACCCTTAATGATTACATGAAGAATCAATAATTGAGATTTTTTTCTATAAAGGTTGGATTAAAATCCTCCTCCCAACATCACCTGCAGGCTGTGAAGCAGGAAAATGTTGCTTCTCTGTTTCAGGAGTAAATGTGATTTTTATATTCAGGTTTAGAAAACGATACAACTATAATACACGAGTGAAGCTTCCCCTCTCCTCCAACTCCCAGTGGTAACGATACATTATTTAATCCCTTTGCAGTCAACTAGCAGTAACCTCAGTAAGTGAATGTGAACTAAGGTCTCTTAGCACTTTGCAGGATCGGACTCGTAGCTAATATGCTAAACGTGACAGACTGTTCTCATCTCAAGGCATTCTAAATGAAAGCACAAAACCAAAACAGAATGTAATTTGATTTTCTGTGATTTTACTTTTCTTAGATTTATTCATCATATCCATCTTGCAAGTATGAGAGCTGGGATGCTATCACCTGGCCTATACAATACACATCACAGTGCTATAAATCTTTTTTTCTAGTCTTCTTTCTCTTTTTTTCTTTATGGATTTACGACCCTTCATATATAGCTTCAAAGGAAACATGAACATGTTAAAATCCACATGAAATTTAAAGTCTAAACTGCTTTTTTTCCTTTACCCTGATCACATGTTTCTCTCTTCTCCCACCCTGACTTACACTCAAATCTTTTCCATTATCATTTGTGTCAATAAAACTTGATCAAACAAACATTCGAGGAAAGCAAACACAAATGAGGAGCAAATATGGCTGAAGGGAATTAATTTAAGAATTCAAGTTAATATCAAATGAAAATATTTTGCATTATTCTCCCATCTATAAATTTAATTGTAAAAGATGCCAGAAAATGCCATCTGAAAGTGTCTCATGCTACTGCCAAACAAAAAACAATTGACATGTATTTATCTGGGCCTGTGTATATCCGTAAATATTTTTTTCTTCCTTTTTGCAGCTTTTTGTATGCCTTTATTAGTTTGGTGTGTCTTTCCTTCAGTATCTTTGCATTTTCCCTCATAATAATGTTTGCATAAATACATTTTTAAATGTCAATTTTAATCTTTGCTCTTAGACCATCACTCCTTTCCCCCGTTCAGACATGGGGCCAGCTTCATCGGGTGTGATTCTTTATGCCACTCAGCCAATGCAAAGCAATGTAAACCCATCTTAATCACTTAAGCCTTATTTAGGGCTCTTCTACCTTGCTAGACCAGAACAAAGCAGCCAAAATGTTCTGGTAATTCTAGCTCTTAGGCCTCTTTTCAGCTTCCTTTACTCACATTTTCCCCCCTGCAGTATGTTACCGCTTTCTTCTTTGGGATTACTGATAACTAGTGGAAAGCTATTCATGGAATATATTGTTTGGCATGCTTGCCTTCAAATTGTCAAATGTATTCAATTAATATTTCTTTTCAATATTCAGCCAGTTCTGTTAATCTAAATCAGCTTTAGTCCTCCATTCACTTCTCTTGTCCCTTTCCTAAACCTGGTTTTCTTGCTCTCTCCCCATCCCTTTATCCCCATCCTCTCCCTCTTGCCCCTTCTGTGGAGTGCCAGGGCTGCAGACCTGGACTGAAAAATCTTTTCCCACTCCTGGAGTATGAGCATCAATTGGACCAGTGATTTTTTTAGCCATGAGCTATAACACAACTGGTTTATTCCTCTTTAGTTCTTCAAGTGCTTGATCCAAAGTCCATTGAAGTAAATAGAAAACCTTCATTGACCATGCCCAGCAAGGAGAAGGAGGAACAAAATAGAGTGTCTATGTTTAATGGATGTGAGCCTGGTGTGACGGGTTGGATCACAGAAACCCCCTTGGGAGCTGTCACCCGATGTGCAAAGACTACCCTTGCTTCTGTTTTCCCTGCCAGCTCAGGACTCCAGCACCCTGTCTTGCTGAGCCAGACACTCCGTCTGCTCCAATACAGAGCCAGGGTCTGAATTACCTGCCCCAAAGCTGCAGGTTTACCTGAAAACAGCTCACAGAAGTATGCTTGTCTTTAGCACTCAGATGCCCAACTCCCAATGGAGTCTAAACCCAAATAAATCCGTTTTACCCTGCATAAAGCTTATGCAGGGCAAACTCATAAATTGTTCGCCCTCTATAACACTGATAGCGAGATATGCACAGTTGTTTGCTCCCCCAGGTATTAATACATACTCTAAGTAAATTACTAAGTAAAAAGTGATTTTATTAAATACAGAAAATAGGATTTAAGTGGTTCCAAGTAGTAACAGACAGAACAAAGTAAGTCACCAAGCAAAATAAAATAAAATGCGCAAATCTATGTTTAATTAAGCTAAATACAGATAAGATCCTCACCAGTTCCAGAATGCTCCCTTTTACAGGCTAATCTCCTTTTAGCCTGGGTCCAGCAATCACTTACACCCCCTGTAGTTACTGTCCTTTGTTCCAGTTTCCTTCAAGTATCCTGGGGGGTGGGGGTGGAGAGGCTCCTTAGCCAGCTGAAGACAAAATGGAGGGGTCTCCCACAGGTTTAAATAGACTCTCTCTTGTGGGTGGAGACCCCGCTCCTATGCAAAGTCCAGCTCCAACATGGAGTTCTGGAGTCACCTGGGCAAGTCACATGTCCCTGCATGACTCAGTCTTTACAGGCCGAAGCCATTGTCCACATGGTATCTTGTATGTCTCCAGGAAGACTTCTTATGTGGATTGGAGCATTCCAAGATGCATTGTTCCCCAAGTGCTTCCTGATCAGGTACTTAACCTTGCAAATTCCTTCCTCAAGAAACTGATCAAAGGTCTCACAAAGCTTACTTAGAAACCAAGCAAGTATACAGCCCATATTCTTAACCTCAAGTAGAAAATGATATATGTGTACAGATAGGATGAATAGATATAGTAGACCATAACCTTTATGGAGATATGTTACATGGCACAGGCAACACAAAACATATTCCAGTTATGTCATACATACATTTATAAGCACACCCCCCCATAAAGCCTTTTGAGGTACACTGTCACATCATCTATGCGGTATAAAGGACTTATAGTCATATCCCTTTCCTATCTTTCTTTGTAGTGGAATGACCTGTTATGCAGCTACAGTAGCATCATTTAGGATCCTCTATCCTTAGTTCATTATGTTGTTGACACCTATTTATTTTTACCAATTTAACTTTGGTGACTGATTGCTGTAACACATCTATCTAAAGTACTGATATGGCCCTTATTACCACAGTATCTGAGTGCCTCATGATCTTTGATGTATTTATCCTCACGGCACTCCTGTAAGGTAGGAAAATACTATTTTCCCATATTTTACAGATGAGAAACTGAGGCACAGAGAGACTAAGTGAAGTGATGTGGCACTTGAAGTCTCAGGTGTGGTAGAGAGTTGAAACCAAGTCTATCAAGCCCCAAGCTAGTGTCCTAACCACTGGACCCTTTTTCCTCTCTACTATAGGTGGTAGTTGTTTTCAGTGCTTAGTCCAGGTCAGGCCTAAAGAAGACTATTAAGTAACACTTGGCAGCCCAAATGCTTAGTGAGTCTGGGAGTTATTAGAGAGTCAAAGAACTACAAGATTTGGTCTATGTCTGACTCTAGGATGGGTAATATCAGATCCAAAATGGCTTCAGCTCTAGTTTGCTTTTCTGTTCTCTGAAAATGGAAATTCTCTTCATGGTCCATTGATGAACCATGTTTTTCTCTGTGTGTTAACAAATGTTAGTGTAGCTTTAATATCCCATGAACACCTTTCTGTGAAACTGTCATATTTGACTGTGTTAATTGATATCTGTTTTAGAAGCACTTCATCATCTGGTGAACTATCTCAGATGCTACATGTAAATTTCCTTTCATTTAATCCCTTTCTTATCTTGTACCATAAAATATCATTAACACTTTTTTCATTATCCACCTATGCTGCACTCCTTGCATGTAAGCTTTGATGTACAATGCAACCTCTTCTCATTTTTCTTCTGCACAAATTGCATCCATCAGTATTAACATGTCAGCTCTGTGATTTATTTCATTACATTTCTGTAATATCCACCGTCATAATTTCTTTCCTGTAATATCACCTTAAGCTCATTTCCCATACTCTTTGCATTTGTATATAGACAATTAAAGGGTGTATTGTTCATTTCCTTCCTACTTGCCTTGGCTTTTCTCCTCGGTCTTTATCTTCAAACATTTAATATTTATGGAACGTCCCTATGTGATGAATTGTATCCTCTTATGCTAAGGAGCCTGCCTGAGCGCCGCTGCACTACTGACTGGGCTTTTAACAGCCCGGGCAGCGGTGCTGACCCGATCTACTAGGGTCCCTTTTTGACCGAGCGTTCCAGTTGAAAACTGGATGCCTGGCAACTCTAGAGGTGCTGGGGCTATGAACTGCCAAGCCTGAGGTGCCGGGGCTCAGCCCTGGCAAGTCTTGGCACATATTAAGCACTCCTATTGATATGTGACCAGAAACAGGAACAATGAAGCAGTTGAGTTGTTACAGCCCACAGCCACAGGGGCTTGCTGTTTAGCTTATGCTGTAATAGCTCATGTTTTTAACTCTGGAAGTTCCTGGTTCTGTCCCCAGGGTGTCAGCTAAAAGGGTGGTCATTGCGTAACCACTTTTTGGATGCTTCAAGGGAAGTTGGCCACAATGAAAAGGGTCCCCCCCCTCAAAGTCCTAGGCAGCATGTAAGGCTCATGTTAAGAGGCAAATCCTGCCTTTACCTCTGCAGGTACAAAGGGGCTTCCTGACAATAATTCCACTGGCAAGAGGGGAGTGCAAGATTTGAAGGGGCTGCACAAACTCTCTGAAGCATGGAGGCTAGCTGTACATGGTAGCTGCAGGGGATGGGACCGACTTGAGTTGAGGGGATTCTTTCTCCCCCACATAGGAGTGAAGAGGCTACTCCAACCAGCCACAGAGTGGCTCTGCAGCCTTAATGGGTATTTTCTACTTTGCCCTAAAACCCAGCTGAGATACTCAGGCAAGGCACTGGGGATTGCATTAAGTGGGGCTTATGTGGGGCATAGAGTCCTGTGTGGGTCCTCTGCACTAGGGTGAATTTCATCCTAAAGCTTGAATGATACATCTCTTTTACTGATTGGAAATAATAGTTCAGATTTTCAGTCTTTTTTCATCTGCCTATCTCCTTCTTTTTCACTAGAGGGTGCTGTCTGATTATAAATAAAAGTATCTTAATATGTGCGCTACCATGCAAACTACACTGAATCAGTGCACATGACAAATCATTGATATGCAATTGATATAGCTGAGGAAAATGCAGTTATCTATGCAGTAATGTTTAGGAAATATTCCAGACACTAACAGTCTGAACAGAAATCAGTGAATAAAGAATGTGGATGAAAAGAAATAAGTTATTTTGGTAGAAGCTAAGGTTGAATTCAGCAAGATATTTAAGCACATGCCTAACATTAAGCATATGCTTAATCCATTGACTTCAGTGGAACTACACATATGCTTAATGTGCTTTGCTGAAAAGTTATGGACTTAAGCATGTGATTAAATTATGTGCCCATCTGAGGCTTATCTAAAGCTCATTCAAGTCTGTGGGAATCTTGACAGTAACTTCTGTGGTCTTGGATCAGGTCCTAAGAAAGAGAAGATGATGAGATGAAAAAGAGAGAGAAAGCTGTCAAACAGAGAGGTCTGAGAAATGAGCAGAGACACAATGGAAAATGCATACAGAGGCAAAGAAAGGCAGTACCTTGCAGTTCATCATCTTGTAAGATCAGGCCTATAGACACCAAGTAAACAGGAGAAGAGAGTAAGATTTAAAAAAAAAAAAAAAAAAGAATGAAAACTAAATAAATGTTAAACTCCAAAAAGGAAATAGTGTACCATAGCACTCGGAGAGGGGAGGGATAAATCTAAACCTTAGTAATGGTGGGAGATGGCCTGGGATAAAGACAAAAGACAGAGAAATAACTGAAACAAAAATGGGAAAAGCGAACTAGTTAGCACGGTAAGTGACGAGAGCAAGGGGCCAGAAATACAGTGCCAATGGGACAAATTTTTTTTGTTTTGTTCCTTAGTATAACGAGCAGGGGGAAACTATTACCTAAGAGCAAAATTCATCCCCATGCATACAGCCAGCACAAAGCCTACGCATTGCCACTGCATCTGTATGTTGGCCTCTGCTCGTCTTCGGCACTGGGGTGATTTTCCTACATGTAAGGCAAACTTTTTAGAGTCAGTGTCGTACTGCCCATTTTTTCTCTCTACTGGGCAAATAGCCACTCTTGTTTTATTACTTCTGCTGAAGTAGGTTCTTTTTCCTTTCACTCTAATGGAGGTGGTATAATTATGTCCTTAAAAAGTAATGTGTCTTTATAGACAGAAGTGTAAAGCTGATGGGAGAATAATGGAAGAGGAAAAACCAAATGCAAGTGGGCCTCTCACAGGTTAGATGGCTAGTGAAGTTTCAGGTCACACACCTGGTAAATACATGCTAAGGATGTTTATATGGAATGTTAAATTTATATGTAATTAAATTACTGCTAATTTAAACTATGCACACTGGGCATAGCAGGAATGAATAGACTGTGGTAGGTGAATGCCAATCCCACCATCTGCACACTGGGTGAAAAATTAGCTGTTATTTGCCCCACTGTACTTTGAACGTCTATAAAGAACCTTTTGCTTGTTCTCATTGATAAGGATGGTTCTGGTTGATAAATTCATTCTTACAGTTTAGTTTGAAATAGAAAGTTAAATTCACTCAAGCTGGCACAGAGAACATCTCCCTGAGTCAGCAGGTATCCATGTGCCTATGGGGGAAATCACCCCCTGGGAGGGCAGAGGATGTTTCTGCTCTCTCCTTCAAGATTTTTGCTGGGAATGAAAGAGCAGAGTTAAGTTACTGTTCACTGTGCTGTTTAGTTGTTATTGGCAAGATAAGTCACAGATGATTTCTTGTCCTATTGGATGAGAGTGTAAACATTCCTGGTAAATACTTGTGTATGGACATATGGGGTGAGATTGTCAAAAGCGCTTGCTTGGTGGAGTGCTGGCCTAACTCTGCTTCCATTTAATAAAACTCCGATCACTGTGATGGAAACAGCCACTGACTTCTTTCGCAGCAGAGGTAGGCCAATGCTGAGTGCTTTTAAGAAAGGCCCATCTTAAAACTCTCCTTCCAGTGACTACCTGCAGGTGCAACTTGGAAATTCAGTCTTCTCAAATATTTTCCACAGAGTAACTTGAATATTCATGGAAAGGGAATAAAAAAGGTCCATGGAATAAAATGAAGCAAATTAATTAAAAAAAAACCCCTAATAGATATACATGGTTTTTTTTTTTTTTTGGTTTGCATTCATCACCTATGTATGGATCAGACGTTGTGGACTTGGATACCCTGAAAGTCATACCTATCTGAAAACAGACAAAAGAACGTTAGTGCTTTTCATTGGACAGAAAAGGTTATTAATAAAAACCTTCTAATGGTGTTTATATATTTTATTGTTCTGGAATTCGAAAGAACATAGGAACAACAAGGAGTCTGGTGGCACCTTAAAGACTAACAGATTTATTTGGGCATAAGCTTTCGTGGGTAAAAAACCACTTCTTCAGATGTTTTTGTGAATACAGACTAACATGGCTACTTGACACCATGCAAAGAACATAGGGTTACCTATGACAAAGGGTCCCATGGTTAAAAATTGTGTAAAATGCATTACCTTGAATGGCAATGTTTATTAAGGTAAACTATGACAAAGAAACAGGTAATGTGTTTATATCTATGTCTGTGCATAATTACACAAACATTGACACACCTGTTTTAAGGCTCAGAGAGGTGTTGTGAGCAGGTTCAATTCTATGCAATGCTCAGTCCTCATTTTGTCCGTGTGTTAGTAGCGCAATTTGTAACTGAACTGCGTGAAACTCTTTGAATGTTATGTGACTGTTCTTTGTGTCTCAGGAATGCCTGCAAGATGTCCAGACAGTAAATATACACAGCTGAATTTCAGTCACTGGAGTGTGTGTCTGTGCTTTTGAGAAAGGACTTCTATGCAGTGCAGGGAAGTAAAGAGAAGAGAAGGAGCAAAGTCATCCTGGGTGTAGAAGGGGAGTCATCCTGTGGGGAGAGCATTGACTGCTGTGGATGTCTATGGACAAAGTACACAATGGCCTAGAAGGAGGTTGGCCTGGAAGACCAGTTTCAAGAGGCACCCAGAGTAGAAGCCACAGATCCACGTTTATGTGGATCCAACTGCTATGGTATCCTGTTCCACCAGTGCAGAGTGGCTACAATTGCTATTTCACTATGTTAAAAACACATTTGCCTTTGTTTCATTGGCTTCAAAGGGACTATGCACAGGAGTAACATAGTGAAATGCAGACACCATATTGGAGTATTTTATAAACATACATTAGTAATGCAGCCAAAGGAGTCCCCATGATCTCGCTTGTAAATAGGGTGCGAGTGATTTTTTTTAATATATGCAGTTGACTCACTCTTTGCACTTAATTGTATTTAATCAGGAACATTTTAAACGCCTGATTTATTGATCTGATAGCCCCCATAATAGGTTGTTAGAAGCCATAGTGTTTTATCATGTCAGTCACTGCTTAGGGACACTAATACATGGGGATTATACTTCTGGAGCTACTACATTTGGCTGTCTCTGATTTGCATGCTGTGCATACATAATAAATCTACAGGCTCATTGTCAGGTTTTTATTGGAAAAATACTTACTGCTCATGCACAAACTAAAAACCTTCAAACCATGGCCTCCATATCTATATGCAGAATAAAATCCTGGATAGAGGAGATGAGGGCAGAAGGGGGGCGGCTGGCATGGAGATGGCCCAGGTCTAAGGGGATCTGTACGGTTTGGGGAGGATTCCCATGGCCTCTTGCAAGCCTTCCCACACTACCACCCCAAAAGAAAAACATGGCAGGGAGAATCTCTTCCAGGGAACTGTAGCAGGTGATAATTATGGGAAGGACAATTAGGCTCATATTAGAAATTTCAGTGTTTCATTTAATCTGTACCGCATTATCTGTATTTGATTTAAAGCCAAGGAAAGGAACGTTCCATCCTCTATGTCTGTACAATGCTGAGCACATCATCAGCAATAAGGAGGAGCCTGCTGGACCATTAATGTTGATTTTCAATAAGACTTGGAGTGTTGGGATAGTTTCAGAAGACTGGAAGAAAGCTAATGTTGTGTCAATTTGTAAAAGGGTAAATGGGATGACCTGGGTAATCATAGGCCTGTCAGCCTGATATCAATCTCTGGCAAAATAATGGAGTGGCTGATATAGGACTCAATTAATAAAGAATTAAAGGAGAATAATGTAATTAATGCAAAGCAACATGGGTTTATGGAAAATAGATCCTCTCAAATTAACTGCATATATTTTTTTTACGAGGTTACAAATGTGGATGATAAAGCTAAAAATGTTGATGTAATATACTTAGACTTCTGTAAGGAGTTTGACTTGGTACTACACAACATTTTGATTAAAAAACTAGAACAATATTAAAAAAAAGGCACACATTAAATGGATTAAAACCTGGCTAACTGATTGGTCTCAAAATGTAATTACAAATGTGGAATTGTCGTCAAGCAGGTCTGTTTCCAGTGGGGTCCCTCGAGGATCGGTTCTTGGCCTTATATTAAATAGTGTATCTATCAATGACCTGGAAGAAAACATAAAATCATCCCCGATAAAGTTTGCAGATGACACAAAAATTGGTGGAATGGTAAATAATGAAGAGGACAGGTCAGTGATTCAGAGTGATCCATATTGCTTGGTAAACTGGGAACATACAAACAATATGTTTTAATACGGCTAAATGTAAATGTATTCATCTGGAAACAAAGAATGTGGGCCGTACGGACAGGACAGGGGGCTGTATCCTGAGAAGCAGTGACTCTGAAAAAGATTTGAGGGTTGTGTTGGATCATCAGCTGAACATGAGCTCCCAGTGTGGTGCTGTGGCCAAAAGAGCTAATGCAATGCTGGGATGTGTAAACAGGGGAATCTCGAGTAGGAGCAGACAGGTTATTTTACCTTTATATTGGCACTGGTGCAGCTGCTGCTGGACCAGTTTTAGAAAGGCAAGGTGGGGAAGGTAATAACTTTTGGTAATATCTGCTGGTCCAATAAAATATATTACCTCCACCCACCTTGTCTCTCAGATATCTTGGGACCAACATGGCTACAACAACACTGCACACAGTTTTGGAAAATGACATTTCTAAATTATACTTGGCAGGAAAGTCTTGTTTGTTTGTTTGCAATCTTATTCCTCTGAAATGTAGTTTTCTAAATTTTGCATTCCCCCACAAAAAAGTATTGAGTCCTTTTACTGGATATGTAATGTTTCATCCCGTTGAATTGTTGTGGCAAAATTGTTATAAGCCTCTGAAGAAAAGCTGTTTGATAATGGAGATATTAGCAGAGGGGTAGGTAGGGCACAGCACTTGCCAAAGTCTAGACTGGCTTGTTGGTTTAAGCAGGTCTGTTACAAAATGTTCTCTTCATTTCTTGTGGCTTCCCCCCCACCCCCATCTGATCAATAAGGTAAAATTGTATCATCACAAGCCCCAAACCTGTTCCTTCACATATCTAAATGGCAGATGCATTTCTGCTGTTGTGCTTAATGAGTTTTTAGAACTAGAAGTGGGTGAATTTTTTTTGGTCAACATTAACTTTGCCAAAAAATGAATTTTTCTGGGCACCAAAGTTATTTGCCAATTCAGGTAAAAATTCGTGAATAGTTTCAGCCAAAAAAACCCAAAACCAAAAAATTTGAAAATGTTTCGAATCTACATTTGAAATGTTTAATTTTGACCTTAATGATTTTTTTTTTTCAGTTTTTTAATTTAGTTGAGAAGCTGATTTCAGTTTTGGTTCAAAACAAACCTTCTTTTCTCCTGCCCTCTAATTTTTTGGTTTAGCTACTGAGCTGAAAAATCAATTATTTGTTCAGCTCTAGTTAGAACTGAAAGGACAGACTTTTTTCTTTTGCTGTTCAGGGCAACAAAAATCAGAGCTGACATTTCTGATTTGGAAGAAGCCAATGAAAATCTCAACTTCCCCCTTTGTCACCTTTCCCCCCTGCATAACCTTTTCATTCTTTACCTCGTGTCACTATGCTTTGTACCAGCCATTACACTGTATTCTTGCAAAGATGCTCACGGGGGATTGGAGTCAATAAAGTAAAAAAGGAAGTATAACCCTTAGCAACCGAAATGACAGCTGCCGAAGCCTCTTTTGTCACTTTTAATTTCAGACTCCAGCAGGAGAAATCTCTAGTAAAATATAATCCTACATATCCAGAGGTTGTGTGTGTGTTTATGTTTCAGGCAACAGACTCACAGTTTCTTTATTAATATATAGCTGAAAGACACAATGATTTTACAGAAGCAACAACAGCAAGTCACCTAAGAACATTCTGTGATGGTGAAAATAGTCATTTCAGACAAGGCTAGAGAGAGAGAGATGCATCCCTGTTACAGAAAGCCAGTTTTTATTAATATTGTTTTTTCAGGTCTGCACAGCATTCATCTGTAGTATCATAAACTTTATTTAAACTTTTGAAGTTGTGTTACAGGTGCTAGAAGAAATAGGTTGAAAATCTCCCTTTTGTGTTCCTAGTGATATTTTTTGCTTTTTTTCTAATACAGGAGCTTGACTCATCCTTATAACCTTTTGAATCCTGGATGTAATAACACATTTCAAAAAACAACAAAGGAAACTACAGGGTTCTCAAGGGCAATTTCAACTTTTTTTTTTCTACTCAGAGAATGATTTTAACATAATATGCATTAGGTTTATGACCTGTAGCACTGCAGGACACTGATGATCCAATAGTGTCCTGTAGCTCGGGAAAAATTACCATATACTTGTTATTGGCACTTATGTTTACTTATGCCAAGTATAGTGTATTTTATTTTCTAAATGATCTACAATCTTCAGCAATAATCACAAATAAACCCAATTTTCTCCTATTAAATTGCCTAGTAACTCAGAGTGATCAATTACTGTACTTTAAGGAAGAATTTTATTAACTGAATCCATTGAAATGTTCTCTCACATATCATACTAGAGGAATATTTTAAAGTCTATAATTCTTAAGCCCAAATAATTTTGAATTACACTTTACAAAATAATTTTCTGACCAATTTTGTCATGCTTGAAAAAGGATTTTCAGTCACACAGGCCATCCCGTGGCAATCTTTAGTGACGACAATGCTGAATGGGTGACTCTTGAATAATTTCCACATCAACAGACTATGGTGCAATTAATACCAATGGTGGAGCAAACTAAGCACTCAGAACTTTAGATGCTATTGCTTATTTGAATGCTATTCAAAGCACGCTATCCTCCTGACTCTGCAGAACTTGGCCAACATCATCATTAATATATTACAGCAGTGTGACAGCCACCCTCCACGGCCGACACGCCAGGGATTGAACTGAGAATCTCCAGGTCAAAAGCATAAGCTCCTACTGCTTGAGGTAGGAAGCCAAGTTTCTATAGGTTGGGGCTGTACCAACTCATATCCTCTGTGGATCAGCACTCGGCCCAGAGAGGAACCTATAACACAAACTCATCAGTGGTCTACAGTAGCACCTGGAGACCTCAACCAAGACCAGAACCCTATTGCACCAGTCACTGTCCAAATACATAAGCTTTTTGGGGCAGGGAATGCTTTACAGTCTAATCAGGAGGGCAGACAAAGGGTAGGAAATGAAACAAAGGCACAGAACAGTGAAATGACATGCCCAAGGCCACATGGCAGAGTTAGAAATAGGACCCAAGTCTCCTGACTCCCGCTACAGTACCATACCCCATAGCCCGCACTGACCCAGCATTAGAACTGCCTTTCTTGTAAGATTTCTGATATTTGAGACCTGCCTGTCTTTCAATATTAATCACTTGTGGTTGATAATGAAAGCAGAAGAAAATGCAGAGAAACAAGAAAATGAACATTGAGTGTCAAATTCTGATTTCAGTTTCAGCAATGGAAACCCAGATTAACTCCATAGATTGCAGTGGAGTTACTCTGGATATACACTGATGTAACTGAGAACAGAGTTTGGTTCTTAATCTTCAGAGATGACCCATGCCTGCCTACAAAGGTGGGTGAGGGGACAGAGTGAGGGCAGCTGGTTTCAGCAGTGTTACTGAGCATGTTTTAAGTTTTAGATTTATGTTACATGCACTTAGCCAAGGGCTAAGAAGGCATTTGAATGAAATACCTACTATACCCTTTAACAGATTTTTGTTTCTTTTTAGTTCATTAAGATGGCAACATATTTATTGAACTTTTTGATCCAGATTCTGCTCTCACTCATGTCAGCCTAGTTAATAGAATTTCTTCCAATTTATACCAGTGCAACAGAAGAATCTGACCTCTCAAATAAAAAAGTATGTCAGTTTCACTATTTGCTTTTGGATTGCTCATCAATCCATAAACATTTAATTCCATAGCTATGCCTTTAATACATGGATTAATCTTTCACACTGGTTTTACATGTGAGTAATGATGTAGGAACTGGCATGGTGGAAGTTCATCTTTTTAAATGTCTTGAACTGAAACTTTTTGATTGTGTCCTTTACTAATGATGAGGAGTGTGAGTATAAGATTTCCTTCTGAATTGTTTTTCAACATGGCAGCAGATAATTTGTAAAGAACGTAATCATTGATTTACAGCTGTTACTGGAATTTTTTTTTTTTTTTTTTTTTTTGCACACAGTTTCAGCTGTTCATCAGCAAAGTGACCGCATAACATTGGGCAGTTTGTGTACAGAGAGAAAAAGGTCTAGATTTATTAGCCTAATATGACACAGGCTGTTTGAAAGGAAAGGTCAAAACCAGACTTCATGAGATTTAAAGCAGAATAGTGTAGGTGACATATATGTTGTCCAGAGGCAGAAGTGCAGCATATGCTCTTTACCTCAATCTTGTAGCTACAGCTAGGCCCTATGGTACTCATTAACAAGTATCAGGAATTGCCTTCAATCTTTGTTCAGTCAGGGGGTTTGATAAAAAGAAAAAGTATGGGCCTGATCCTGAAAAGCATGCTGCATCCATAAGTGTCCTTGACTTTACTGGAAGTTGCAGTGCTCAGCATCTCTTGAGATCAATCCCTGATAAATGATTAGTCATATAGGCAACTGACTTAAATTTTACCTCTGTTCAGTAATAGTGCTGCACACAGTACAAGTATGGTGTCTAATGAATGTCTTATCCTTATTATATTACTTCTCTCTCCTGTTCTGCTTTAGCTTTCCGTATTTATTCTATTTACAGGGACAGAAACTCTGAGGATAGGATACTTGAGGGCAGGGGTTCTCAACCTTTTTCTTTCTGAGTCTCCCTCCTCCGCCCCACCATGCTATAAAACCTCCACCGCCCACCTGTATCACAGCAACTGACTTTCTGCATATAAAAGCCAGGGCTGGTGTTAGGGGATAGCAAACAGGGCAATTGCTTGGGGCCCCATGCCACAAGGAGCCCCATGAAGCGAAGCTGCTCAGGCTTCAGCTTCAGCCCAGGTGGTAGGGCTCAGGGCCTCAGGCTTCAGCTCCATGCAGTGAGGCTTCATCTTTGTGCCCTGGGCCACAGTGAGTCTGATGCTGGCCCTGCTTGACGGACCCCTTGAAACCTACTCATGGCCCCCCAGTTGGCTCCGGACCCCTGGTTGAGAACCATTGCTCTAGGGTATGCAAGTCTGTTATAGTAGTCATAGCTGGCAAATGCTTGCTGAACAGCAGATTTCCACTAGAGGGAGCTTACTTGCTGTATTTTGAACTTCATTCTTGAATGAGGCTGATAAGCAATTGAAAAGAAGAGTGATAAAAGATAGCTCTCTGTCATGTGATTTAGCTGTCATGGGCGTGGTTTTGCTCCCACTGTAGTCCATGGTAAAGCTCCCTATTGGGGTTTGTGAGTAGGAAAGTTATTCAATCAGGGAACAGGACACTACTGTAGGCAGAGGTGAAAGTAAGCCGGTACGGCGTACCAGCAAGAGCCGGTTTGCCTTACCGGGCCGGGCCGGCTTCCCCAGGGGGCAATTTAAAGGGCCTGGGGCTCCCAGCAGGGGTTGGAGCCCCAGGCCCTTTAAATTGCCACCAGAGCCCCACTGCTGGAGCCCGGGGGTAGGGCTGCGGGGCTCTGAGGGCTATTTAAAGGACCGGGGCGGTAGAAGCAGGGGAGCCCCGGGCCCTTTAAATAGCCCCCGGAGCCCAGGGGTAGTGGGGGGGGCTCCAGGGGCTATTTAAAGGGCCCAGGGCTCCAGCTGCCTCTGCCGCCCCAGTCCTTTAAATAGCCGCTGGAGCCCCGCTGCTTCCCCAGGGCTCCCGCCACTATTTACAGGGCCGGGGCGGTAGAAGCAGGGGAGCCCTGGGCCCTTTAAATAGCCCCCGGAGCCCCGGGCTGCTGCTGCTGCTACCCCAGTGGGGGGGGGCACTTACCTTACAGGGTGGGCTGGGGCTGGCTCTGACTCCGTCAGCCATGCCCCTTCCGCCCTAGGCCCCACCCCTTCCGGGCGCCAGAGCTGGCCCCAGCGTACCGGTAAGTCACTGGACTTACTTTCACCCCTGACTGTAGGTGAAATCCTGGCCCCACAGAAGTCAATGGCAAAACTCCCTGTTTACTTAGTAGAGCCAGGATTTCACCCTGTGTGACTTAGGTGACTGATCACACAAGGAACTACAGGTATCATATGCTTAGAAAGAATACAAGGATCTATTTGTGGGCAATCTTTAGGATGAAATTTATTAACACAAGATATTTCTCAAACAATTCTAAATAATGAACAAATCAGTAGTTATAATCTGTTTTTAAGATAATTCACCAAAGGAAAATATTTATTAAAATAATTGTTATGAATTGTTTGTCTCACTGTAATTGTTACAAACATCCAGTTGTGATCTCAGGAAACCAAATTACAGAAAACTTAGGGGTTTGAAAGGCATTCAAAGGATCCCTCAAATTTCTTTGGCCTGGAAGAGATCGGAAATCCATTTAATCAGACTCTGATATTAACATTGCCTTCGGGTTTCTGTCAGGCTGGGAAAACCAAGGAAAGAGTAACTTTTTTTCAGATGGTGGTGCTGGGGAAACAAGTAGGACAAACAGGCTCACAATAGATGTTTTTAAATTAAAAATTTTTAACCTCAGAGTGTGGCTTGGCTTGGGTCAGGGCTAAAAGGTCAGTTCAGTTTCTATTTTATCTGAATTGTTTTGCACATCCTTGCTGTGACAGGGCACCAGGTCTCACCCTGGCCTCTTCCATGAACACAGACTGCTCTGAGACCTTCTAGCTTGTAAACATCACGGTGCAGTTTATTGACTGTGTTTTAATCTCTCCACCAATGCATATCAGTGTCTCCACACCTTGACACTGAATCTCAACTTTCTAACTCCTTCTCCAAAGGAAGAGGGGAGGTGTGTCTACTCAGAGTACCCCCTTTGTCAGTCCCCCAGCCCCAGCACTCCTTCCCATGCCATTTTATACAGCTTCCCTGTTAAAGGGTTAATTGTCTCATTGTCCCAGTAGTCAGGGCATGATTTTAGGCCCTGCTATGCCACCAGTAAACTGCTGCAGTAGGTTACAAGGGCCATAAAACACCAGAGGCCAGTCAGGGGAGAATTTCCCTGGCACAGGCATTGTGCAAAGTAGCCACAAGATTCCTTACAAGACCTCATCCCCATAAACTGCAGCACGAGGCATGATGTGAGCAGAGCTAAAACTGCAGTGCATAGTTCTACAGTGATTCTGGAATGCACTATCACCTTTGGGTAGCTCAGAGTGAACTGCCATATACTTGGGCCATTGTGGCTTCCTGCATCAGGAGACAAAGGTAGCATAAAGATGTCTTTGCAACTCCTTCTGTGGGGCAGCAAGGTTTGGGTTGCAACTCTACAAGCACAAAACCACACACAATTTATTTTATGTGTATTGGAATTGTACAACCAGTAATTAGCAAGACTTCTGTACCTGGAGCTAAGTCACCTCGGCTATTTTATTGTACATCATGTTTAATATGGAGAGTTTATTTAAAATATATAAAATCCACTCATTGGAATCTAAGCACATGTACAAAAATAAAGTCCATTAAAACAACAAGATACCATTTAACCAATTGGCCCAATGTCTATTAACAGATTCTTTTACTAAATACACTGAGGAAAAGAGCCAGAGGTGATCAGTGGTTTTTTGTTTGTTTGTTTGTTTGTTTGTTTGTTTTTTCTTCCTTATTAATGCAGCAATGGAGTTAAAAGATAAAAAGCATCTAACTAAATGTCAGAAGTGAGCTATGGTGACATTTCATGGACAACAGTAACTTTTTGGAGGTTGTGCCTGGTGCAGCTAAGAAGAGCTCATTATGTCCGGGTCCGAAAACTGAAATTTTAAGTGTCTTCTGTGATGGCTCCCCAAGGAACAAGAGACAATCAGACAGAGCTCACTGTGAAGCACAGTAATTTTATTCCTTCCGTGAGTAATGCCCTGAAGTTTGCTATGGATGTTAAAATTTTGCATTTCAGAAGTGTCTACTTTTGAAAAAGAAGAGAAACTGGTAACTAGATTTAACAACAAAAATGTATGTATTTTCTTGGAATGTTTGGCTACCACTATGGTGCTCAGGGGAAAGTCTCCATATATCTGTCACCAGCTAAATTCTGTTAGTGATATTAAACCTGAAACTGTTGCCACTTTTCCTCCCCACTTATGCAGTCAAATGACTGGAGTAGGAAAATACCTCCAGGGAGTCATAACAGACTGAAGGTTAAAATAGATCAGACAACTCATTTTCTGTGATGAAAATGTGACACTAGATATAAGGATTTTTGTTTCCCTTCCTAATTATTTGATGTACTATAGAAAATTGCTGGAGCTGGACTTGCAGCTAAAATAATAGTAACAATAAATAATGGCCTTAACAAATAAATATGTTAAAAGTTTAGGAACAAAATTTTACAGATAATTGAAGTGTGGATTGGGTGGTAGATTTTGGAGCACTTCCTACTTGCATGTAGTCCAGTGACCACAATTAAAATACATCTCTACCCCGATATAACGCTGTCCTCGGGAGCCAAAAAAATCTTACTGCATTATAGGTAAAACTGCATTATATTGAACTTGCTTTGATCCGCCGGAGCGTGCAGCCCCGCCTCCCTGGAGCGCTGTTTTACCGCATTATATCCGAATTCGTGTTATATCGGGTCACGTTATATCGGGGTAGAGGTGTACCTTCACAAGTACTCCCATTACCACAGGAATACATGGATACTACACTAACTTTATGGATTGGCAAAGGCAACCTTTTAAAGATTTAACTGGTAAGACTTGCAATATTTGCATATGGTCATCTAGATTTATTTGTTGTGCATATGTATGATTGAAAAATGTTATTCAAAGGGTCTCATTCTCTTCCAATGATTTAATATAAGCTCCACAAAAATGCTTGTTGAAATGGCATCTTGCTGAAATTGAACAAAGTTCAAATACATTTTGATAAGAGGCTGGCTGACCAAAACTACGTATGGTTCAGATCCTGGTTCTATTTTATCTGAACCATACAAGTTCAGGGGATGAGCCCAAACACCAGACCCAAGCACCCTCAAAGCTTTGGAGAAGTTTGGGACCAGATTTACATCTAAACTCTGTGGATCAAGCCTATCTGTATTTCTGAAAAAAGGTTTCCCTTTTGTCCCATCCATATCAGAGGCAAGCAAGGATCATTTGATTCTGAGGAATGTACACTTTAATATAAGGTTACCTTTGCTTTTCCACCATTTTCTTAGCTTTATTCACTGCAGGTGTTATTAACATTAATAGAATAACCAACATTTTATGAATTATGTCTCCATGACTCCATGCAGGTGGAATGTTCCAGGATAATGGAAAGATTAAAAATAAATACCCTGCTGCTTTAATTTACCTGGTCTATTTCTCCTCTCATTTTACTCCACTGACTTCAGTGGATGGGTTCCTGACTTGTACCAGCATGAGAAGAGAATCAAGCCCATTGTGTTATTCTGCAGGCAATTATTTCCCACACGCTTATTTGTTAGACCAGAGCAAGAGACTAATTTTTTCAATAAATACTATACATTAATTTTATGGTATACCACCAGGAAAAATACTATATAGACATAGTGACCTAATGCAAAATAACAAAGGAATTAGAATCTCTCAAGTACTTGTACTAAATCTCTCTCTAATGCTCTGGCCCAGATTCTGACCTCATTTACACCTGTGTAACTCCACTGATTTCCACTGAGTAATTTCATATCTAAACCAGTGCAAGTGGGAAGAGAATCAGGCTCTTTATTCGTAAGTCTAAACTGATAGCAACAGCAATTTACCCCACATATTTACCCCGCATATGGGCCATTTTTGCCACATTTAGTCACACTGAGTAGTACCTTGCTCCTCAAGTAGCTCCCCTGACTTCATTACAGGTGCTCCTAATTTACACTGATGTAAATGGGAGCAGAATCAGGCCCAACTGTTGTTACATCCAGACAACACCCCCCCCACACACACACACAAAAGAAAGAAAGAAAAAAGAAAAGAAAAAAGCAAACACCAAAATAGAATAAACCAGGTTTTACGTAGGGTTAAATTCACCCACATACAGAGGACCCACACACGGGTTCCTGCATCACTAAAGGTGCTTCTGCCCATAATGATTTCAATGGAAAAACTGCTGTAGAGTTACATGGGATAGGAGCAGGATTGGACCTATGGTTACTACATACTGAGTGTGTGATGTATTTTTTTTCCAAAGCATGCTGAAAAAAACCCTGAGTACATTAGAATGAATTAGAGGTGACCTGCAAACAGCATAAAATCAGCTTGTGTATTCTTTTTCCTTATGCTGTGAAAAGACAGTGGCAAGGTTATGTTGTTTTCCCGCCACTCTCCTTATTTTTATATTACAAATTCAGGGCTTGTCTGCCCTTGAAGATGACTCTATGATGACTAGTACAATAGTCAAATGTTGACATCGTAAGAGCTAGGAATGTGAAAACAGAGGGGAAGAAATTCTCAGTCTCTTTAAACCTTTTTTATGAACATACATTTAACTCCAATGTACAATTAACATTGTGGAGAAAGGATGGTTTTTCTAAAAGATTCAACATCAATTAAAAGTGAGAGATATTCCGGTGGTCCCTCCAGCAGAACTGGGGAAGACCAGAGATAACATTCCTGACATTTTACAGGTAAAAATTACTAGAAAAAAAATCCATTGCTTAGGTGGACTTTATTAATCATAAAGCAACAAACAAGGGCACAGTGTCAATTTAAAAAAAAATCCTCTTGCAGTTCACCTTCAAGGCTCACATTGTACCCTCTATTTGGAACGTCCATGCCTTTTGTCAATGTGTATCATAACTCTACGATACTTAGGTGCAGGGTAAGTTATGTGTGGCATGTTATACATTTTTTGTCTAGAAATCAAATTAATTTTGTTGCTAAACTGATGTACATGTGTGACCCTCAGAGCACCCTAATGCCAGCTGGCACACTGTTATCATGATATATACCCAAAAGGCAGCATGTAATATATCACTGGAAATCTAACTCACTGATCATTAGTATTCTTGCCTAATGTATGTACAGTAAACCCACAAATTACTGCAGAGATATGTGCTGGAAATATGTTCTTAAAATGTATTTGACAAGCAGTGCCTAAGCCTCGCCTGTTCCAGACAAAGGAATGTGGTTCTACTTGTTGCATGTGTCTCTGATGTATATTAAGCAAGGTGTGGCCAAAGACACAGAAAAGCACATTTACATGCAAGATAGACAAAACCATCAGGAGAGCAAGTGAGAAAAGATGACTACTTAACAGACTTGACAGGGGATGGAGACCGCACCCCCAGGAAGCCTTCTTGCCTTTTGAAGTGGGGTCAATGAACTTTGGGAAGATATAAGGTGGGAGAAAAAAAGCCATTTTGGCATCCTTCACCTGAGGCGACAAAGGAACCAAGCACTTTGAGCTCTGTGGAGGGTTATGGTCAGAGAGTCTAGTCAGCTATGCTGGAAAAGACACATGATGAGAAATACATCTTTGAACAAGACTAGTTTGTTAAATCAGGTTTTAGTCCTAGAAGTGTATTTTTACTTTTGGTTATTGTAACCCTTTCTATCTTTATTGCTTAGCCTTGGTATCACTTAAACCTATGACGTTTTGTTTAATAAACTTGCATGGGCGGTGGGTATAATAGGCCAGGGGAGGCTCTGCAACCCTGGTTGCGGGGTTTGGGGGCAAAGTTTCTGCTTTATTATGCATCATGCAGGTTCAGGGGCAGCTGAGAAGCTGGTATGTGCTACTCAGCTTCCTGGGTTCCTAAGTAATCTCCCTGGACTCCAGGGAACCTGCATGGGGCATATCAAACGTGTCGGGAAGAGATTCTTTTCCCCTGGGTGGCTTGGGTCTGGGGAGGGAAGGAGAGGTGCAGCTGCAGCTGGGCCAGGGCTCCTTTGGGCAGTTGGAGGGGGGCCCGGGGCTCCAGCTGGCCCGGGGCTCCTCTGGCCAAGGAGGGGTGGGGCTTGTGGCTCCAGCTGCAGATGGGGGGAGGGGGGTTTGGACATGTGGAAGGGGCGGAGCCAGGGGCTAGCCTCCCCAAAGGGAGGCCCCACCTGCTGCCCATGTAAACTTGTTTTACTTTTATTATAAATGTCAGTGTTTTGATTAAATAGAGCGTTTGTTAACCCCAGTTAAGATAATAAGTTGCTGGGTACTGTCTCTTTAAGGGAGCAGCAAACATAATAACTTCCGTAAGAGAGTGCTGGACACTACAGCACAGGTGGTTTCAGGGAAATTCAGGACTGGTGGGTGTTGGGGTCACCCTGCCAAAAGTAATTGGGCAATGGAAACTAGAGTGTTACCTGCATGCTTGCCTGCTGGCTGTTGCTTTCAGGGCTGTGAGCCACAGCAGGAGAGCATTTAAGGCACCTGTAGTTGCAGGTTAGGTGGTGACACAACCCTTCCCTGGTCTGGGTTGAACCCCAACGCATCATACTGTGCAAAATTGCTTATCATTTTCCATAGATATGAATTTCTTCATTTCATAACAATAGATCTGCAGAAAAGCATTAACTCACTGTAAAACAAAACATACAGAAATATTTGGTCACTATGTTGTAAAAATTAATAGCTCTATAGGAACAATAAAAAACTGGTGATGTCCAGGCACTAGAGTTAGACACATCTGGATTGTTACAGTTAACATCACAAAGAAAACAAAATGATCTGGTTTCCATTTTATGCTAGATGAAAATCTGATATTTTTGACTCCTAAATGAAATATGTTTCCCATTTGCAACAGATGGCAATAGACAGTATAGCAGATGTGAACATGATGAGCTACTAAACAACAAATGCCTTCAAGTTATAGATATATTTTTCTGCACTCACACTGGAAGTCTCTGCATGAATCCGAACAGTCGTATTCTGTTGGGGTAGGAAATTTCTGCAACTTAACCTCACAAGCACTTCATGTGTTGTGATGAGGATTTGAGAGCACTTCCAAACACACAAAACCATACTGCAATTACACAATAAGGAGGCTTGTTCAGGGGTCACTTTCATTGGCTTTCCCCTGGTGTAACTACATTCACAATAAGGACGTTACTTCTGGTTGAGACTGGTGTGAGAGAGGTTCAGAACAACCCATTACTGGTTCTCTGGGCCATGTAAGCCACCAATGTTGATCATGCAGTAAGTTGATCTATTTGGTCCAAATATTGATCTGTAGCAGCATTTGGTGGGCAATATGCGGCCCATCAGGGAAATCCACTGACAGGCTGTGAGACAGTTTGTTTACATTGATCGTCCACAGGCACGGCTGCCTGCAGCTCCCAGTGGCTGCAGTTCACCATTCCCGGCCAATGGGAGCTGCGGGAAGTGGCGAAGAGCCCATGCCGCTTCCCGCAGCTCCCATTGGCCAGGAACAGCAAACTGCGGCCACTGGGAGCTGCGGTCAGCCGTGCCTGCGGACAATCAATGTAAACAAACTGTCTCGCGGCCGCCAGCGAATTACCCTAACAGGATGCAGATTGCCCGTCACTGGTGTAAAGCACAAGATTATCCATGTCAAGAAGAGAGTCTTTTTTGGGAGGAGTAGTCTGGGTGAGGCTGTTACCTGATGAAACAAACTCCTCCCTTGTGTCCAGCCAGCTTTACCCAGTGGATGACACCTTTCCCTGAAACATTTGGTACTGGCCCCTGGCGACAACAGGCTGCTGGACTAGATGGAACTCTGGTCAGTTCCCATGTTCTGGGATGCTCACATTTGCTTTGTGACATTTGATATTAGTAAATTCATGCATGTGTGAGATTTGAGAGTCCATCCACATTATTAGTGTGAGAAGAAGGATGATCCAGTGGTTAGAGCACTAGTCTGGGACTAAAGATCCAGGTTCTGTTCCCTGCTCGGCTTCCTGTGTGACTTTGGGCAAGTTGCTTAATCTCTTGATGCCCATCTGTATACTGTGGATAATAGCATTTACCCCCTTTGTATGGTGATGTTGTGAAGATAAGTATATCCAAGATATACTAGTGTTCTCTGTATCTGAAGCGACTGTTGCATATTAGTTACATGAACAAAGGGATGGCTATGGTATTTGTTTGGCATAGACTGCACAGTTCTGTACTGTAGCCTTAAAAAACTTTAGCCCAAATCATACCACCTTTTGGGAACCTGTTGGGTGCCATCCAACTGTGATTCACAGGCAGTGTAAATCTGTTTAAGAGCACAGACGTATTTGGAAATACCATGCATGTACGAAACCCAGCTAAAAATCTGCTCCTTATCACCGATCTGTACTATAGTTCTGAGGGGAGGATTTTGCCATAAAATTGTTCAATCATTAGTCACCTCATTGCAGTGGCTGCTTCTGTTTCAGATATGCTGCTCCCTATTTTCTCTGCAGTGGGCGGCCCATTCCATGATCAGAATTCTATCAGTGCCTGATTGGAGCCAAGCTAGATAAGAAGCACCAGCCCTAAACCTGCCTTGCTACACATATTGAAGATGAAATTTTATGCTGCAATGAGAAATTCAGTGAACAGCAGAATCAGCTTCTCTGACAAGAATAAGAGCTTTCTTGATAGTTTTTTCCCCCCAGAAAACAAGAAATCACCCTTCAAAATTTATTTTGCATTTTGTTTTTAGTGGAACTTTGGTATTCTAGTACTTAGAGATTCTTAGACTTATGGAATAACTACATACTCATCCTTACTGTCATTCAGCAGAAGAGATGAAACAAACAATGTGATCACTCATCTGCAGTTCTCAAAGAATCTTGAGCAGGTGAGTATGTAGGAGTAGCCTCATTTTCAGACACTGGGCCAGATTCTTTCCAACATCTGCTCAGTGCAAGAGAGTTGGGGTTGCTGTCAATTACAACTCCTTTATTCTGTGGGCCACCCCCAGTCCTGCCTCCCATGTGTTTCAGAGCAGCTTAGAGGGCAAAGCAACTCAAGGTTCTCTTAATTAAGTAAGGATTGCTACAATGGTCAGTGAACGAGAGAGAAATATTTGTAGATGCAGCACATAAGGCAGAGTTGTCCCACTTCAGAGCCAGCCTACCTGGTCCTCCAAGTCATGGAAGGAAAAGATCATATAGCACTGGAGGAACAGTTTCCCTCTGAAGAAAACCACCTTCCATCTGTCCCACTGATCCGCTGCTTTTGCACTGAATACTGAGTGACTGACTGGAGGAACTGCTTCTGGCATCGCCAAGTAGATGAATGATGTTGCTTTTATGCCAGCCATTTTCTCTGTCATAATGGCCATCCCACTGGAAACATCCAGCTTCCTTTGGAAAGAATGGAGGTGATTTGATGAAACATTAGAGACAAGGTACATGTGAAGCATTTCACTGCTCGCCAAAAGTGCTGCTCCATTCTGCATTTATAAAAAGTATTTGTTGAAAGCAAAGAATCTTGTTGCACAGACATTATAACCTTTGATTTTCAAGGTCATTAGAGTCATGCTGGCTGACTAGAAAAGTTGTTGATACTTATGTCCTTATACATTCCTATTCTCATTAGTTCAGCTTTAGACTGACAACTTGCATGGAAAAAAAGAGAGCTGCTGTTATAAGACTGTGGCTGTGAACGTTATTTTCAATATGTCTATGTGTGTGTGTATGCTGTAGTTATAACATATTGTCCTCCTGCTGGGACTATTATCCACCATCATGGAATTGCTAATAGCTCAGGTCCTGATTCTGTCACCCTTACTCTCAGAGTAAAACTTTACTCCACAAGCAGTCCCATTGTTACCAGTTTCAAGAAAATGTGTTATGGGGAGAGGAGGAAAACACAGAGTTCCTCATAAATTGGCATAATAAACAGGGAGCAACATGGTAGAAGTCTGGGAAGGAGTAAAAGAGCCTTTAGCAACCTCTTAGTACATTTATGTACAGTATCTCTTACACCAATAAACTAAATATTTACTGTGCATACAATTCTGTCACCCTAACTCACATTGAATAGCTCCTTATTATGTCCCAAATCCTGACACTCTCACTTCAGTAGCACCATTTGTGGAGTAAAGAGCTACTCATTATGTGAGTAAGGGTGCCAGATTTTGGCTCTGTATGAATAGTCCCACTGATAACAATATCAGTACTTACATACTGTAATATCCTACTCAATGTAAGGATGGCAGAATTCAGCCCTAAGTATTGCTCTATCTGATTAAGGCCCAAATTCTGCCAGACTTACTCACAGTATGTAGTTACCTAAATCCAGGATTGGTCACATTGGGCCAAATTCTCTGCTGCTGTGAACAATGAAGCTGGTCCACCTTACACCACAGAGAGAATGTGGCCCATTAATACCTATAGAACTAATTACAGAGAAAAGTACTACTCGGCTTAAGGGCAACAAAAATAGAGACCTGTGTCTGAAATCTGTCCTATATAATGTGCAGTTCACATATTGTACAATCTACTACACAGGAGTACATTAAAATAAGACAGCTTCTTTACTGGGATGTCTCCTGGGACACTGATGTACCCCAATGATGAAGAAGAGCAAAAACTAAGCCAAGCCTGTATTACCATAAATCATCTCTACACAATGGAGTGGAATTTAGCCCGTGTCAAGTACTAAGATAGTAATTACCTGGAGTTAAAAGTCCAGACTTTACAAATGCACACCTGTTTAATATACACATGTTCCAACTCAAGATTAAGGGGCATACTTTCCTGAGTATTCAGGAGGTCTTCTTATATGGTTACTGTGCTTTGTGGCCTCAGTCAAGGGTAGCCAAGTTCTGGAGACCTAAATTATGCAGGCAAGACTAATAGTTTCAGATTATTCAATTTACAAGCTTGATTTGCAGTTTTTGTTTTTGGGACAGAGGAGTGTAGAAGACTGGGAGACTAAAATTTCTTCATTTTCCCCCTCTTTTAATAAAAACTAGAAAATTTAATAATAAAAAATACAAACACTTTAGTCCATCATTACGGTTGCCCAATTAATCACTTAAAAGTTAGGAAATATTAATGCACAACTTTAATTCTGATCTATTGTGACTCTACTGGTACCTTTAAACTTTGTGATCATGTACCATTTCTCCAAGAATACAAATTGTTCTCTACTTCATATGCCATAATGTTTTGCCTAGTGGATGTCTTTACCATTAAACCACTCAGATATGCAGTTAAATGAGGTCTGAGTTATGGATATTTACCATATACTTAGACCAATTTCAATTGAAGATCCTTTTAATTAAAAGCAGATTATTACCAATCAGTAGAGCTATAAAGAGAAGGCTCCTCTCATCTGGCACTGAAGCGTGGAGGTATTCCCAGTGTTTATTTCTTCTGCTGTCTTAACAGTCTGCCAGCCTTTATTAGTTTGTATTGATCTGGCACACAGTCCGCATTATCAGCTGTTCTCTAAATGTCTTTGTATTCAAGATGGGCTTGAAATGGAACAGTGGATCCAACACCCACATGCACACAAAACCAGAGAAATTTGGATCCAGGGCCATGTTTTGTAGCTCAGGCTTATCGCCTGAATTCAGTGCCACCACACCTCCCCACGGGCAAGTCTCTGTTGTCAGCTGAACAGAAGATTATACATTGTGAGTCATATAATCATGGCACAACTACAAATGCTCATTATTAATTTACGTCTGGTGCTACTTACCAACTCATCTCATCCTAGATCCCATCCATTCGAAAGAGCTCAGCCAGACCAGACTGTCTAAATATATAGGAGTAATGACACAATGCTAGCTATTTTGCAATTGCAGCTTGGCATTGCACACAACCATTGTGTTTACAGAGTAGGTGGAGTTCTTGTGCTTGTAGGCTGCTTGGCTTCTTTTCCATGGCCTCACAGGGATAAGTAGGCAATCTGCTATGTCCAGGACAGATGGGTACTGAGTTATGGTAGCAAACTCCCTTATGTTTTGCTTTTGGTGCTACTGTTGCACCCTTCATTCCACATGGGGTCAGTGTTATACAATGATTATATTGATCACGAAGCTGAGGGAGGTAGTATGTCTAGTAGATAGAACACAGAACTGGGAGTCAGGAAACATTGGCTCTATTTGCAACTCTGCCACTGACCTGCTGTGTGACCTTGGGCAAGTCATTTCACCTCCCTGTGCCTCTATTTCCCCTGCTACCCTTTGTCTATTCTCTGTTTACAGTAATAAACTCTTTGAGGCAGAAATGGTCCCTTACTATGCTTATGTACAGTGCCTGGCACAATGGGGCCTTGCTCTCAATTGGGGTCTCTAGGTGCTAACATCATACAAACGATAGATAATAAAGTTAATCTTTGGTATGATCAAATTTTGGTGATGGTCAGCTGGGGTGTTCAAATGTAGCATTTACAGTTCAGGCTCTGAATAAGAGAGAAGTCTGAACCGCAAAGCCTGGCCCTGGATCCAAAATTCCCTGGACTTTGGGGACCTGAGTTCCACTGGTGCAGCCAATGCGAGTCCAGGGCCAGGCTTTGTATTTCTAAAGAGGCACTCAGTATGTTGCAAGGACTAGTTCTCTCCAGAAAAGTATCTAGAAAATAAGAAGGTGGCTTACTGGCTACTAGTAAGGGGCCCCCAAGAGTTTTCTGGAAATGTCTCATGTCTAAGGATCCTAATGCCATCTTGGCCTTGACAATGACTGATCTAACATGACTATGCTGCTGGACTCTTTTGTTTCAGCTCCCCTCTCATTGCTGATAGATTGTTTGCCAAACTTGTCTCTCTGGTATGCTTGCTCCTCTGAATGCTGATGCTCTGTGTGTATAAGACTCAAACTGCTATCTCATTGGCTTTTGTAGCAAGAGTTTCAGCATTGCTAGAACTTTTGCCTTTGTCTATTAACCCTCCTAGTCCCAAATGCTGTGTCCTTCCATCCTGTGTGTAGAGTTGCCATTTTACATTTGAGCAGATGGCTTAACAGCCAATTGAGGGTTATGTTTAAAGCATTTCTAGCCACCCTTACTTATTCTATAAATGCAGGTGGGGAGGGATAGCTCAGTGGTTTGAGCATTGGCCTGCTAAATCTAGGGTTGTGAGCTCAATCCTTGAGGGGGCCACTTAGGGATCTGAGGCAAAATCAGTACTTGGTCCTGCTAGTGAAGGCAGGGGGCTGGACTCAATGACCTTTCGGGGTCCTTTCCAGCTCTATGAGATAGGTAAATATCTAATTGCTCTGAAACTAGACAGCACATGCTGATATCAACCCAAAATATCCATATTTTGTCTTGCAGGCCTTTCAGCATGCATATGCTTGGTTCACACATGCCCTCTTTGTATTGTCTTGTGTGCACTTTTACTTCATGTGCACACACTGCAGGCATTTCTGTTCTTGCACCTTTTTGAAAATTTGCTCTTTTATTTTTTTTCATTCAGTTTTAACATCCTATGGCAACTGTAAATGCCCGTACTGCATTATATTTTGGGGTTTTCCTCAGATCTGGTGTTAGCTATTAAAATTTGTCAGCTTCTATTCAATTATCAAATCAAATAGCCTCTTTTGTGTATCAGCAACTTTTGTCCCAGATCCTTCATGATGCATTTATGATGCAGATCACGGGCTAACATCCCATTGTTAACGTAATGTGGGGGTTATGATCTTTATAGGTGCTTAGCATTTAGGGACACGTGCCAGCATTTATTAGACAGAATTGTCCATTCATTGCACAATATGGCCCTTAGTCCATCTACATTTTTAATTGAACGTTGAGATTTTTAAAAATCAGAAGTTCTGCCTCAAGTTGTGGCCCCTTTACACTGCTCTGGCAGAGTAAAACGGTCTTAGCGGCCCCCAGATAGTTTTCCCATCATAAGGAGGTTCCCTGGCCAGTGGAGGGCTGGTGCAAGGGTTCTATTCTAACTCCTAGCCCTCCAGCGTATTTCAGGGGCTGGCTCATGGAGGGAGGCAGGGGGTGCACTGCTCTCTGGCTGTTCTGTTCCATAGTAAGTTTTAAGGCACTGGTTTGCACTGGGGGAGGGGGGGTGCAGTCTCAAAGCCTCAATGGAAACCTTAGGAGGTATCAGATGGGTACGATATCTGCTGAGCTCCTCAATATGCAAAAGGAATTTTCCAGCTGCAACTTACATTAGTGTCTCTCCCTCACTGCTGGCCAGCTCCACCTGCAAGCATGAGAAAGGGGCCATCACCCGTCCTTTTCCTCACCCGACCCTGCCAGGAGGAGTGCTAGTCAGAACCTGTCTTTGCTGCCTGGGGATTGTAGTTGTAGCAAAACACTGCATGGAGGCTTCCTCATACCCTCCCCTTGCTCACCTGCACAGGGGCTGTCCAGGCCTAACTGCATTAAATAACACAAATGACCCCAAAGCCCATTCAAAAGGCCAGACTGTCCTAAGGGACGTGAACAAGGAACCATTCCTCTTTCCATTCTGCACACCCAGCACTGCAGGGACTGTTCCCTCCAGGGATGCCTGGAGGTGCCAGTCAGCCCAAAGGGGACGGTGTGGGAAAGTGACAGGGCTATGGCCTCACCCCCTGACCCATAGATAGGTTAAAGAGTGGCAGAGAGCCATGGGAGGCACAATACTTCTGTGCTCACCCTGGCATGGAGCAGCTCCACACCATCCCGTCTCTCAGCCTGGGGATCTGTGTGGGCCCATGTCTCAGAGGGACAATCTGGAATTAAAGGAGAATATGAAAACATAAGGCCACATGTAGCTGACAGAAGAAAACTTGTATTCAGGGAACATCCACTAGGCCCTTTGAATGAAGCCATTGTAGTTTTTGAGTGCTCATACAGAGAATTTGTTCAGACAATTTGATCAGTAAGCAAGTACTGTAAAGTGGTTGGTTTCCACATTTCTCTGGAACTAGCTAATTATCTCTACAGCATATTTATTCTCAGAAGTGTGTGTGTGTGTGTGTAATTTCTTGATTTCAAAGACAAGCACAAGCTGCAGAATTTAGATCTTAAGTTGGGCTTCCAAACAGCTCAGATTTTGAGGGCATTCAGCTCTGATGTTTTCAATCATCCCATTGGAGCGACAAGGGGCTGTTTGCAAAGTCAAACTCTGGATGTGGATTTCACCCATCTCACAAAGTTCTTGGGCATTCAGATCCAGGATTTTGTCCCAGTGCTATTGCTAGCTGATTTTATTCCAGCTTTGCTACTGGCTCTCTTTGTGAGCTTGGCCAAATCACTTCACCCCTCCATTCCTCAGTTTCTGTGTAAGTGAAATGAGAATAATGATTCTTATCTTCCATTGCAAAAGGCTCTTTTTGTAAATGTTAGATTTGTGTTTTCAGTTCAGACTAGAAGCTAATATGCCCTTTTTTGTGACTGATCAGAGAAGAGATGCTGATTTCTGATCATGTTTTCTACCTGGGCATTTCTTGTCTTAAATATTGTTAAGGAAGAGACTTGGTGAAATGTATCTAAGAATTATTAGCATTAGTATTTTATATTAAACTGTCAACAAAGGGTTAAACTTAGATGGGGCACCATGCAGGCTGGCTACAGCAAATGCACCCAGATGGGTACTAGGGGGATTGTGTCTGGATAGGGACAATGACAGGAGCCAATTCCAGTCAACGTTGGGTGTAGTCAAACAAGTCTGGCACAAGAGTAGTGTTAACGAGTAGCAACAGTTACCACTTCCCGCAGCTCCCATTGGCTGGGAACGGGGAACCAAGGCCACAGGGAGCCAAGGGGCTCCATGCCTGCAGACACTCCAGGTAAACAAAACGATAGTGTATTAGATATTCAATTCAATGATTCCATAGAGTTTAAAATCATCTGGGCCAGATAGCATAATTGATGTAGACCCGTTTATAAGCCAACCCACGCTCTTTGATGCGTCACATTTTTACCAAAAATATTCGGCTTATGAATGACTATATACGGTACTTCATTGGTGGGTTTTTTTTTTAAATGTTGGAGTCTTTGCACTTATGAAACAATTTAGGGTGATGGCTATTAAAAATGAATTACTATGCAAGAAGGTTAGTCTTTTTTATTAATTAATCCTAAATTATTAGCTCATATCCAAAGTTATTTAACAGATACTCAAAATTCCAGCACTGAGTATTTCCTGCAGCTAATTTAATAGTTTGAAATGTATTACTAATTATGAAGTAATGGACAATAAACACAGAGAAAGACATTTAAAAATCCCCATAGAAATGTAAGCTAGAGATTTTTTCTTCTGAAGTAGTTCAGATCAGTTGTAACTGATACACAACTGTAACAAATATTTTCATCCAATGTCTATAATATTTAGAAATGCATTAAAAATCTCCCTTTGGAAAGCAAAGCTTTATAATGAAAGAATGGGAAGATGATTAAAAGGTGGAGTTTTTACAGAGAATATAAACAATTATAATTCGTGTTTAATATTTTCAAGAAACAACTAACTGAAGCATAGTTTTAGCCCTAAATTAGCGGGGATAAGGCAATGTGTAGGCTGTGGAAATAGTATAGAAATAGTGGAACTTTTGAGTTTCAGAAGTATTTATTAAAGCTGCAGTAAACTGTGAATCAAAATCTTACTAAAGCCAAGTAGTAATAATGTGGAAATAATAAAATTACATGTATCTTTATCAACTGTTTCAATACATTGCACCATTAGAATATTTAGAATAATAGACAAATCTCAAATGTTTTTTTTTCAATAAGCCCAGAAAAATAGAGGCTGATCGGATCTGAACTTATCTGTCCCCACAATTCAATCATTTCCATTTATAGATGAGGAAACTGAGCCACCGCGTGAAGTGACTCTCCACATAGGAAGATAACTGGCGTAAGACCGTATGTTGCAGATCTGGCATTAGAAGCCAGGCATCTTGACTTCCAGTTCCTGTGCCTTAACTAGAGCAGATTACATTTCCTGAACAGCAACAAAAAATAAAAATTAAAAAAAAAAATTTGAAAAACAGCTGGTTTTCCAAAATGGAAAAAAAGGTGAAAAATTGGCTTTCTTGACATTTTTGTGTAATTTTTTTCAGTTTTCTTACTGTACTAGGCTTAGACTTGCATGTTTTATTTTATTTTGCTTGGTAATTCACTTTGTTCTGTCTGTTATTACTTGGAACCACTTAAATCCTACTTTTTGTATTTAATAAAATCACTTTTTACTTATTAATTAACCCAGAGTATGTATTAATACCGGGGGGGGGGGG